>NW_027207272.1:306734-613468 GCF_963455315.2 Globicephala melas
CGCTTTAGGGGGAGCGTACGTGTGAGGGCGCGGGTTAGTGTCAGCGTACGGGTTAGGATTAGGGGACGGGTGAGGGTCAGGCTTCGGGGAAGGGTTAGGGTTAGGTTTCGGGCTAGGGTTAGGGTTAGGGGACGGGGACGGTTTAGGGTCCAGGTGAGGGTACGACAACGCTTTAGGGGGAGCGTACGTGTGAGGGCGCGGGTTAGCGTCAGCGTACGGGTTAGGATTAGGGGACGGGTGATGGTCAGGCTTCGTGGAAGTGTTATGGTTAGGGTTCGGGCTAGGGTTAGGGTTTGGGGACGGGGACGGTTTAGGGTCCAGGTGAAGGTACGACAACGCTTTAGGGGGAGCGTACGTGTGAGGGCGCATGTTAGCGTCAGCGTACGGGTTAGGATTAGGGGACGGGTGAGGGTCAGGCTTCGGGGAAGGGTTAGGGTTGGGGTTCAGGCTAGGGTTAGGGTTAGGGGACGGGGACGGTTTAGGGTCCAGGTGAGGGTACGACAACGCTTTAGGGGGAGTGTACGTGTGAGGGCGCGGGTTAGTGTCAGCGTACGGGTTAGGATTAGGGGACGGGTGAGGGTCAGGCTTCGGGGAAGGATTAGGGTTAGGGTTCGGGCTAGGGTTAGGGTTAGGGGACGGGGACGGTTTAGGGTCCAGGTGAGGGTACGACAACGCTTTAGGGGGAGCATACGTGTGAGGGCGCGGGTTAGTGTCAGCGTACGGGTTAGGATTAGGGGACGGGTGAGGGTCAGGCTTCGGGGAAGGGTTAGGGTTAGGGTTCGGGCTAGGGTTAGTGTTAGGGGATGGGGACGGTTTAGGGTCCAGGGGAGGGTACGACAACGATTTAGTGGGAGCGTACGTGTGAGGGCGCGGGTTAGTGTCAGCGTACGGGTTAGGATTAGGGGACGGGTGAGGGTCAGGCTTCGGGGAAGGGTTAGGGTTAGGGTTCGGGCTAGGGTTAGGGTTAGGGGACGGGGACGCTTTAGGGTCCAGGTCAGGGTACGACAACGCTTTAGGGGGAGCGTACGTGTGAGGGCGTGGGTTAGTGTCAGCGTACGGGTTAGGATTAGGTAACGGGTGAGGGTCAGGCTTCGGGGAAGGGTTAGGGTTAGGGTTAGGGTTCGGGCTAGGGTTAGGGTTAGGGGACGGGGACGGTTTAGGGTCCAGGTGAGGGTACGATAACGATTTAGTGGGAGCGTACGTGTGAGGGCGCGGGTTAGAGTCAGCGTACGGGTTAGGATTAGGGGACGGGTGAGGGTCAGGCTTCGGGGAAGGGTTAGGGTTAGGGTTCGGGCTAGGGTTAGGGGTAGGGGACGGGGACGGTTTAGGGTCCAGGTGAGGGTACGACAACGCTTTAGGGGGAGCGTACGTGTGAGTGCGCGGGTTAGCGTCAGCGTACGGGTTAGGATTAGGGGACGGGTGAGGGTCAGGCTTCGGGGAAGGGTTAGGGTTAGGGTTCGGGCTAGGGTTAGGGTTAGGGGACGGGGACGGTTTAGGGTCCAAGTGAGGGTACGACAACGCTTTAGGGGGAGCGTGAGTGTGAGGGCGTGGGTTAGTGTCAGCGTACGGGTTAGGATTAGGGGACGGGTGAGGGTCAGGCTTCGGGGAAGGGTTAGGGTTAGGCTTCGGGCTAGGGTTAGGGTTAGGGGACGGGGACGGTTTAGGGTCCAGGTGAGGGTACGACAACGCTTTAGGGGGAGCGTACGTGTGAGGGCGCGGGTTAGTGTCAGCGTACGGGTTAGGGTTAGGGGACGGGTGAGGGTCAGGCTTCGGGGAAGGGTTAGGGTTAGGGTTCGGGCTAGGGTTAGGGTTAGGGGACGGGGACGGTTTAGGGTCCAGGTGAGGGTACGACAACGCTTTAGGGGGAGCGTATGTGTGAGGGCGCGGGTTAGTGTCAGCGTACGGGTTAGGATTAGGGGACGGGTGAGGGTCAGGCTTCGGGGAAAGGTTAGGGTTAGGGTTCGGGCTAGGGTTAGGGTTAGGGGACGGGGACGGTTTAGGGTCCAGGTGAGGGTACGACAACGCTTTAGGGGGAGCGTACGTGTGAGGTCGCGGGTTAGCGTCAGCGTACGGGTTAGGATTAGGGGACGGGTGAGGGTCAGGCTTCGGGGAAGGGTTAGGGTTAGGGTTCGGGCTAGGGTTAGTGTTAAGGGACGGGGACGGTTTAGGGTCCAGGTGAGGGTACGACAACGCTTTAGGGGGAGCGTACGTGTGAGGGCGCGGGTTAGTGTCAGCGTATGGGTTAGGATTAGGGGACGGGTGAGGGTCAGGCTTCGGGGAAGGGTTAAGGTTCGGGTTCGGGCTAGGGTTAGGGTTAGGGGACGGGGACGGTTTAAAGTCCAGGTGAGGGTACGACAACGCTTTAGGGGGAGTGTACGTGTGAGGGCGCGGGTTAGTGTCAGCGTACGGGTTAGGATTAGGGGACGGGTGAGGGTCAGGCTTCGGGGAAGGGTTAGGGTTCGGGTTCGGGCTAGGGTTAGGGTTAGGGGACGGGGACGGTTTAGGGTCCAGGTGAGGGTACGACAACGCTTTAGGGGGAGCATACGTGTGAGTGCGCGGGTTAGTGTCAGCGTACGGGTTAGGATTATGGGACGGGTGAGGGTCAGGCTTCGGGGAAGGGTTAGGGTTAGGGTTCGGGCTAGGGTTAGGGTTAGGGGACGGGGACGTTTTAGCGTCCAGGTGAGGGTACGACAACGCTTTAGGGGGAGCGTACGTGTGAGGGCGCGGCTTAGTGTCAGCGTACGGGTCAGGATTAGGGGACGGGTGAGGGTCAGGCTTCGGGGAAGGGTTAGGGTTAGGGTTCGGGCTAGGGTTAGGGTTAGGGGACGGGGACGGTTTAGGGTCCAGGTGAGGGTACGACAACGCTTTAGGGGGAGCGTACGTGTGAGAGCGCGGGTTAGTGTCAGGGTACGGGTTAGGATTAGGGGACGGGTGAGGGTCAGGCTTCGGGGAAGGGTTAGGGTTAGGGTTCGGGCTAGGGACAGGGTTAGGGGACGGGGACGGTTTAGGGTCCAGGTGAGGGTACGACAACGCTTTAGGGGGAGCGTACGTGTGAGGGCGCGGGTTAGCGTCAGCGTACGGGTTAGGATTAGGGGACGGGTGAGGGTCAGGCTTCGGGGAAATGTTAGTGTTAGGGTTCAGGCTAGGGTTAGGGTTAGGGGATGGGGACGGTTTAGGGTCCAGGTGAGGGTACGACAACTCTTTAGGGGGAGCGTACGTGTGAGGGCGCGGGTTAGTGTCAGCGTACAGGTTAGGATTAGGGGACGGGTGAGGGTCAGGCTTCGGGGAAGGGTTAGGGTTAGGGTTCGGGCTAGGGTTAGGGTTAGGGGAGGGGGACGGTTTAGGGTCCAGGTGAGGGTACGACAACGCTTTAGGGGGAGCGTACGTGTGAGGGCGCGGCTTTGTGTCAGCGTACGGGTTAGGATTAGGGGAGGGGTGAGGGTCAGGCTTCGGGGAAGGGTTAGGGTTCGGGTTCGGGCTAGGGTTAGGGTTAGGGGACGGGGACGCTTTAGGGTCCAGGTGAGGGTATGACAACGCTTTAGGGGGAGCGTACGTGTGAGGGCGCGGGTTAGCATCAGCGTACGGGTTAGGATTAGGGGACGGGTGAGGGTCAGGCTTCGGGGAAGGGTTAGGGTTATGGTTCGGGCTAGGGTTAGGGTTAGGGGATGGGGACGGTTTAGGGTCCAGGTGAGGGTACGACAACGCTTTAGGGGGAGCGTACGTGTGAGGGCGAGGGTTAGTGTCAGCGTACGGGTTAGGATTAGGGGACGGGTGAGGGTCAGGCTTCGGGGAAGGGTTAGGGTTAGGGTTCGGGCTAGGGTTAGGGTTAGGGGACGGGGTCGCTTTAGGGTCCAGGTGAGGGTACGACAACGCTTTAGGGGGAGCTTACGTGTGAGGGCGCAGGTTAGCGTCAGCGTACGGGTTAGGATTAGGGGACGGGTGAGGGTCAGGCTTCGGGGAAGGGTTAGGGTTAGGGTTCGGGCTAGGGTTAGGGTTAGGGGACGGGGACGGTTTAGGGTCCAGGTGAGGGTACGACAACGCTTTAGGGGGAGCGTACGTGTGAGGGCGCGGGTTAGTGTCAGCGTACGGGTTAGGATTAGGGGACGGGTGAGGGTCAGGCTTCGGGGAAGGGTTAGGGTTAGGTTTCGGGCTAGGGTTAGGGTTAGGGGACGGGGACGGTTTAGGGTCCAGGTGAGGGTACGACAACGCTTTAGGGGGAGCGTACGTGTGAGGGCGCGGGTTAGCGTCAGCGTACGGGTTAGGATTAGGGGACGGGTGATGGTCAGGCTTCGTGGAAGTGTTATGGTTAGGGTTCGGGCTAGGGTTAGGGTTTGGGGACGGGGACGGTTTAGGGTCCAGGTGAAGGTACGACAACGCTTTAGGGGGAGCGTACGTGTGAGGGCGCATGTTAGCGTCAGCGTACGGGTTAGGATTAGGGGACGGGTGAGGGTCAGGCTTCGGGGAAGGGTTAGGGTTGGGGTTCAGGCTAGGGTTAGGGTTAGGGGACGGGGACGGTTTAGGGTCCAGGTGAGGGTACGACAACGCTTTAGGGGGAGTGTACGTGTGAGGGCGCGGGTTAGTGTCAGCGTACGGGTTAGGATTAGGGGACGGGTGAGGGTCAGGCTTCGGGGAAGGGTTAGGGTTAGGGTTCGGGCTAGGGTTAGGGTTAGGGGACGGGGACGGTTTAGGGTCCAGGTGAGGGTACGACAACGCTTTAGGGGGAGCATACGTGTGAGGGCGCGGGTTAGTGTCAGCGTACGGGTTAGGATTAGGGGACGGGTGAGGGTCAGGCTTCGGGGAAGGGTTAGGGTTAGGGTTCGGGCTAGGGTTAGGGTTAGGGGACGGGGACGGTTTAGGGTCCAGGGGAGGGTACGACAACGATTTAGTGGGAGCGTACGTGTGAGGGCGCGGGTTAGTGTCAGCGTACGGGTTAGGATTAGGGGACGGGTGAGGGTCAGGCTTCGGGGAAGGGTTAGGGTTAGGGTTCGGGCTAGGGTTAGGGTTAGGGGACGGGGACGCTTTAGGGTCCAGGTCAGGGTACGACAACGCTTTAGGGGGAGCGTACGTGTGAGGGCGTGGGTTAGTGTCAGCGTACGGTTTAGGATTAGGGAACGGGTGAGGGTCAGGCTTCGGGGAAGGGTTAGGGTTAGGGTTAGGGTTCGGGCTAGGGTTAGGGTTAGGGGACGGGGACGGTTTAGGGTCCAGGTGAGGGTACGATAACGATTTAGTGGGAGCGTACGTGTGAGGGCGCGGGTTAGCGTCAGCGTACGGGTTAGGATTAGGGGACGGGTGAGGGTCAGGCTTCGGGGAAGGGTTAGGGTTAGGGTTCGGGCTAGGGTTAGGGTTAGGGGACGGGGACGGTTTAGGGTCCAGGTGAGGGTACGACAACGCTTTAGGGGGAGCGTACGTGTGAGTGCGCGGGTTAGCGTCAGCGTACGGGTTAGGATTAGGGGACGGGTGAGGGTCAGGCTTCGGGGAAGGGTTAGGGTTAGGGTTCGGGCTAGGGTTAGGGTTAGGGGACGGGGACGGTTTAGGGTCCAAGTGAGGGTACGACAACGCTTTAGGGGGAGCGTACGTGTGAGGGCGCGGGTTAGCGTCAGCGTACGGGTTAGGATTAGGGGACGGGTAAGGGTCAGGCTTCGGGGAAGGGTTAGGGTTAGGGTTCGGGCTAGGGTTAGGGTTAGGGGACGGGGACGGTTTAGGGTCCAGGGGAGGGTACGACAACGCTTTAGGCGGAGCGTACGTGTGAGGGCGCGGCTTAGTGTCAGCGTACGGGTTAGGATTAGGAGACGGGTGAGGGTCAGGCTTCGGGGAAGGGTTAGGGTTAGGGTTCGGGCTAGGGTTAGGGTTAGGGGACGGGGACACTTTAGGGTCCAGGTGAGGGTACGACAACGCTTTAGGGGGAGCGTACGTGTGAGGGCGCGGGTTAGTGTCAGCGTACGGGTTAGGATTAGGGGACGGGTGAGGGTCAGGCTTCGGGGAAGGGTTAGGGTTAGGGTTCGGGCTAGGGTTAGGGTTAGGGGACGGGGACGGTTTAGGGTCCAGGTGAGGGTACAACAACGCTTTAGGGGGAGCGTACGTGTGAGGGCGCGGGTTAGCGTCAGCGTACGGGTTAGGATTAGGGGACGGGTGAGGGTCAGGCTTCGGGGAAGGGTTAGGGTTAGGGTTCGGGCTAGGGTTAGGGTTAGGGGACGGGGACGTTTTAGCGTCCAGGTGAGGGTACGACAACGCTTTAGGGGGAGCGTACGTGTGAGGGCGCGGCTTAGTGTCAGCGTACGGGTCAGGATTAGGGGACGGGTGAGGGTCAGGCTTCGGGGAAGGGTTAGGGTTAGGGTTCGGGCTAGGGTTAGGGTTAGGGGACGGGGACGGTTTAGGGTCCAGGTGAGGGTACGACAACGCTTTAGGGGGAGCGTACTTGTGAGAGCGCGGGTTAGTGTCAGGGTACGGGTTAGGATTAGGGGACGGGTGAGGGTCAGGCTTCGGGGAAGGGTTAGGGTTAGGGTTCGGGCTAGGGATAGGGTTAGGGGACGGGGACGGTTTAGGGTCCAGGTGAGGGTACGACAACGCTTTAGGGGGAGCGTACGTGTGAGGGCGCGGGTTAGCGTCAGCGTACGGGTTAGGATTAGGGGACGGGTGAGGGTCAGGCTTCGGGGAAATGTTAGTGTTAGGGTTCAGGCTAGGGTTAGGGTTAGGGGACGGGGACGGTTTAGGGTCCAGGTGAGGGTACGACAACGCTTTAGGGGGAGCGTACGTGTGAGGGCGCGGGTTAGTGTCAGCGTACAGGTTAGGATTAGGGGACGGGTGAGGGTCAGGCTTCGTGGAAGTGTTATGATTAGGGTTCGGGCTAGGGTTAGGGTTTGGGGACGGGGACGGTTTAGGGTCCAGTTGAAGGTACGACAACGCTTTAGGAGGAGCGTACGTGTGAGGGCGCATGTTAGCGTCAGCGTACGGGTTAGGATTAGGGGACGGGTGAGGGTCAGGCTTCGGGGAAGGGTTAGGGTTGGGGTTCAGGCTAGGGTTAGGGTTAGGGGACGGGGACGGTTTAGGGTCCAGGTGAGGGTACGACAACGCTTTAGGGGGAGTGTACGTGTGAGGGCGCGGGTTAGTGTCAGCGTACGGGTTAGGATTAGGGGACGGGTGAGGGTCAGGCTTCGGGGAAGGGTTAGGGTTAGGGTTCGGGCTAGGGTTAGGGTTAGGGGACGGGGACGGTTTAGGGTCCAGGTGAGGGTACGACAACGCTTTAGGGGGAGCATACGTGTGAGGGCGCGGGTTAGTGTCAGCGTACGGGTTAGGATTAGGTGACGGGTGAGTGTCAGGCTTCGGGGAAGGGTTAGGGTTAGGGTTCGGGCTAGGGTTAGGGTTAGGGGACGGGGATGGTTTAGGGTCCAGGTGAGGGTACGACAACGATTTAGTGGGAGCGTACGTGTGAGGGCGCGGGTTAGTGTCAGCGTACGGGTTAGGATTAGGGGACGGGTGAGGGTCAGGCTTCGGGGAAGGGTTAGGGTTAGGGTTCGGGCTAGGGTTAGGGTTAAGGGACGGGGACGCTTTAGGGTCCAGGTCAGGGTACGACAACGCTTTAGGGGGAGCGTACGTGTGAGGGCGTGGGTTAGTGTCAGCGTACGGGTTAGGATTAGGGAACGGGTGAGGGTCAGGCTTCGGGGAAGGGTTAGGGTTAGGGTTAGGGTTCGGGCTAGGGTTAGGGTTAGGGGACGGGGACGGTTTAGGGTCCAGGTGAGGGTACCATAACGATTTAGTGGGAGCGTACGTGTGAGGGCGCGGGTTAGCGTCAGCGTACGGGTTAGGATTAGGGGACGGGTGAGGGTCAGGCTTCGGGGAAGGGTTAGGGTTAGGGTTCGGGCTAGGGTTAGGGTTAGGGGACGGGGACGGTTTAGGGTCCAGGTGAGGGTACGACAACGCTTTAGGGGGAGCGTACGTGTGAGTGCGCGGGTTAGCGTCAGCGTACGGGTTAGGATTAGGGGACGGGTGAGGGTCAGGCTTCGGGGAAGCGTTAGGGTTAGGGTTCGGGCTAGGGTTAGGGTTAGGGGACGGGGACGGTTTAGGGTCCAGGTGAGGGTACGACAACGCTTTAGGGGGAGCGTACGTGTGAGGGCGTGGGTTAGTGTAAGCGTACGGGTTAGGATTAGGGGACGGGTGAGGGTCAGGCTTCGGGGAAGGGTTAGGGTTAGGCTTCGGGCTAGGGTTAGCGTTAGGGGACGGGGACGGTTTAGGGTCCAGGTGAGGGTACGACAACGCTTTAGGGGGAGCGTACGTGTGAGGGCGCGGGTTAGTGTCAGCGTACGGGTTAGGGTTAGGGGACGGGTGAGGGTCAGGCTTCGGGGAAGGGTTAGGGTTAGGGTTCGGGCTAGGGTTAGGGTTAGGGGACGGGGACGGTTTAGGGTCCAGGTGAGGGTACGACAACGCTTTAGGGGGAGCGTACGTGTGAGGGCGCGGGTTAGCGTCAGCGTACGGGTTAGGATTAGGGGACGGGTGAGGGTCAGGCTTCGGGGAAGGGTTAGGGTTAGGGTTCGGGCTAGGGTTAGGGTTAGGGGACGGGGACGTTTTAGCGTCCAGGTGAGGGTACGACAACGCTTTAGGGGGAGCGTACGTGTGAGGGCGCGGCTTAGTGTCAGCGTACGGGTCAGGATTAGGGGACGGGTGAGGGTCAGGCTTCGGGGAAGGGTTAGGGTTAGGGTTCGGGCTAGGGTTAGGGTTAGGGGACGGGGACGGTTTAGGGTCCAGGTGAGGGTACGACAACGCTTTAGGGGGAGCGTACGTGTGAGAGCGCGGGTTAGTGTCAGGGTACGGGTTAGGATTAGGGGACGGGTGAGGGTCAGGCTTCGGGGAAGGGTTAGGGTTAGGGTTCGGGCTAGGGATAGGGTTAGGGGACGGGGACGGTTTAGGGTCCAGGTGAGGGTACGACAACGCTTTAGGGGGAGCGTACGTGTGAGGGCGCGGGTTAGCGTCAGCGTACGGGTTAGGATTAGGGGACGGGTGAGGGTCAGGCTTCGGGGAAATGTTAGTGTTAGGGTTCAGGCTAGGGTTAGGGTTAGGGGATGGGGACGGTTTAGGGTCCAGGTGAGGGTACGACAACGCTTTAGGGGGAGCGTACGTGTGAGGGCGCGGGTTAGTGTCAGCGTACAGGTTAGGATTAGGGGACGGGTGAGGGTCAGGCTTCGGGGAAGGGTTAGGGTTAGGGTTCGGGCTAGGGTTAGGGTTAGGGGAGGGGGACGGTTTAGGGTCCAGGTGAGGGTACGATAACGCTTTAGGGGGAGCGTACGTGTGAGGGCGCGGCTTTGTGTCAGCGTACGGGTTAGGATTAGGGGAGGGGTGAGGGTCAGGCTTCGGGGAAGGGTTAGGGTTCGGGTTCGGGCTAGGTTTAGGGTTAGGGGACGGGGACGGTTTAGGGTCCAGGTGAGGGTACGACAACGATTTAGTGGGAGCGTACGTGTGAGGGCGCGGGTTAGCGTCAGCGTACGGGTTAGGATTAGGGGACGGGTGAGGGTCAGGCTTCGGGGAAGGGTTAGGGTTAGGGTTCGGGCTAGGGTTAGGGTTAGGGGACGGGGACGCTTTAGGGTCCAGGTGAGGGTATGACAACGCTTTAGGGGGAGCGTACGTGTGAGGGCGCGGGTTAGCATCAGCGTACGGGTTAGGATTAGGGGACGGGTGAGGGTCAGGCTTCGGGGAAGGGTTAGGGTTATGGTTCGGGCTAGGGTTAGGGTTAGGGGATGGGGACGGTTTAGGGTCCAGGTGAGGGTACGACAACGCTTTAGGGGGAGCCTACGTGTGAGGGCGCGGGTTAGTGTCAGCGTACGGGTTAGGATTAGGGGACGGGTGAGGGTCAGGCTTCGGGGAAGGGTTAGGGTTAGGTTTCGGGCTAGGGTTAGGGTTAGGGGACGGGGACGGTTTAGGGTCCAGGTGAGGGTACGACAACGCTTTAGGGGGAGCGTACGTGTGAGGGCGCGGGTTAGCGTCAGCGTACGGGTTAGGATTAGGGGACGGGTGAGGGTCAGGCTTCGTGGAAGTGTTATGGTTAGGGTTCGGGCTAGGGTTAGGGTTTGGGGACGGGGACGGTTTAGGGTCCAGGTGAAGGTACGACAACGCTTTAGGGGGAGCGTACGTGTGAGGGCGCATGTTAGCGTCAGCGTACGGGTTAGGATTAGGGGACGGGTGAGGGTCAGGCTTCGGGGAAGGGTTAGGGTTGGGGTTCAGGCTAGGGTTAGGGTTAGGGGCGGGGACGGTTTAGGGTCCAGGTGAGGGTACGACAACGCTTTAGGGGGAGTGTACGTGTGAGGGCGCGGGTTAGTGTCAGCGTACGGGTTAGGATTAGGGGACGGGTGAGGGTCAGGCTTCGGGGAAGGTTTAGGGTTAGGGTTCGGGCTAGGGTTAGGGTTAGGGGACGGGGACGGTTTAGGGTCCAGGTGAGGGTACGACAACGCTTTAGGGGGAGCATACGTGTGAGGGCGCGGGTTAGTGTCAGCGTACGGGTTAGGATTAGGGGACGGGTGAGGGTCAGGCTTCGGGGAAGGGTTAGGGTTAGGGTTCGGGCTAGGGTTAGGGTTAGGGGACGGGGACGGTTTAGGGTCCAGGTGAGGGTACGACAACGACTTAGTGGGAGCGTACGTGTGAGGGCGCGGGTTAGTGTCAGCGTACGGGTTAGGATTAGGGGACGGGTGAGGGTCAGGCTTCGGGGAAGGGTTAGGGTTAGGGTTCGGGCTAGGGTTAGGGTTAGGGGACGGGGACGGTTTAGGGTCCAAGTGAGGGTACGACAACGCTTTAGGGGGAGCGTACATGTGAGGGCGCGGGTTAGCGTCAGCGTACGGGTTAGGATTAGGGGACGGGTAAGGGTCAGGCTTCGGGGAAGGGTTAGGGTTAGGGTTCGGGCTAGGGTTAGGGTTAGGGGACGGGGACGGTTTAGGGTCCAGGTGAGGGTACGACAACGCTTTAGGGGGAGCGTACGTGTGAGGGCGCGGCTTAGTGTCAGCGTACGGGTTAGGATTAGGGGACGGGTGAGGGTCAGGCTTCGGGGAAGGGTTAGGGTTAGGGTTCGGGCTAGGGTTAGGGTTAGGGGACGGGGACACTTTAGGGTCCAGGTGAGGGCACGACAACGCTTTAGGGGGAGCGTACATGTGAGGGCGCGGGTTAGTATCACCGTACGGGTTAGGATTAGGGGACGGGTGAGGGTCAGGCTTCGGGGAAGTGTTAGGGTTAGGGTTCGGACTAGGGTTAGGGTTAGGGGACGGGGACGGTTTAGGGTCCAGGTGAGGGTACGACAACGCTTTAGGGGGAGCGTACGTGTGAGGGCGCGGGTTAGTGTCAGCGTACGGGTTAGGATTAGGGGACGGGTGAGGGTCAGGCTTCGGGGAAGGGTTAGGGTTAGGGTTAGGGTTCGGGCTAGGGTTAGGGTTAGGGGACGGGGACGGTTTAGGGTCCAGGTGAGGGTACGATAACGATTTAGTGGGAGCGTACGTGTGAGGGCGCGGGTTAGCGTCAGCGTACGGGTTAGGATTAGGGGACGGGTGAGGGTCAGGCTTCGGGGAAGGGTTAGGGTTAGGGTTCGGGCTAGGGTTAGGGTTAGGGGACGGGGACGGTTTAGGGTCCAGGTGAGGGTACGACAACGCTTTAGGGGGAGCGTACGTGTGAGTGCGCGGGTTAGCGTCAGCGTACGGGTTAGGATTAGGGGACGGGTGAGGGTCAGGCTTCGGGGAAGGGTTAGGGTTAGGGTTCGGGCTAGGGTTAGGGTTAGGGGACGGGGACGGTTTAGGGTCCAAGTGAGGGTACGACAACGCTTTAGGGGGAGCGTACATGTGAGGGCGCGGGTTAGCGTCAAGGTACGGGTTAGGATTAGGGGACGGGTAAGGGTCAGGCTTCGGGGAAGGGTTAGGTTTAGGGTTCGGGCTAGGGTTAGGGTTAGGGGACGGGGACGGTTTAGGGTCCAGGTGAGGGTACGACAACGCTTTAGGGGGAGCGTACGTGTGAGGGCGCGGCTTAGTGTCAGCGTACGGGTTAGGATTAGGGGACGGGTGAGGGTCAGGCTTCGGGGAAGGGTTAGGGTTAGGGTTCGGGCTAGGGTTAGGGTTAGGGGACGGGGACGGTTTAGGGTCCAGGTGAGGGTACGACAACGCTTTAGGGGTTGCGTACGTGTGAGGGCGCGGGTTAGTGTCAGCGTACGGGTTAGGATTAGGGGACGGGTGAGGGTCAGGCTTCGGGGAAGGGTTAGGGTTAGGGTTCGGGCTAGGGTTAGGGTTAGGGGACGGGGACGGTTTAGGTTTCAGGTGAGGGTATGACAACGCTTTAGAGGGAGCGTACGTGTGAGGGCGCGGGTTAGCGTCAGCGTACGGGTTAGGATTAGGGGACGGGTGAGGGTCAGGCTTCGGGGAAGGGTTAGGGTTAGGGTTCGGGCTAGGGTTAGGGTTAGGGGACGGGGACGGTTTAGGGTCCAGGTGAGGGTACGACAACGCTTTAGGGGGAGCGTACGTGTGAGGGCGCGGGTTAGTGTCAGCGTACGGGTTAGGATTAGGGGACGGGTGAGGGTCAGGCTTCGGGGAAGCGTTAGGGTTAGGGTTCGGGCTAGGGTTAGTGTTAAGGGACGGGGACGGTTTAGGGTCCAGGTGAGGGTACGACAACGCTTTAGGGGGGCGTACGTGTGAGGGCGTGGGTTAGTGTCAGCGTACGGGTTAGGATTAGGGGACGGGTGAGGGTCAGGCTTCGGGGAAGGGTTAGGGTTAGGGTTCGGGCTAGGGTTAGGGTTAGGGGACGGGGACGGTTTAGGGTCCAGGTGAGGGTACGACAACGCTTTAGGGGTTGCGTACGTGTGAGGGCGCGGGTTAGTGTCAGCGTACGGGTTAGGATTAGGGGACGGGTGAGGGTCAGGCTTCGGGGAAGGGTTAGGGTTAGGGTTCGGGCTAGGGTTAGGGTTAGGGGACGGGGACGGTTTAGGGTCCAGGTGAGGGTACGACAACGCTTTAGGGGGAGCGTACGTGTGAGGGCGCGGGATAGTGTCAGCGTACGGGTTAGGATTAGGGGACGGGTGAGGGTCAGGCTTCGGGGAAGGGTTAGGGTTAGGGTTCGGGCTAGGGTTAGGGTTAGGGGACGGGGACGGTTTAGGGTCCAGGTGAGGGTACGACAATGCTTTAGGGGGAGCGTACGTGTGAGGGCGCGGGTTAGTGTCAGTGTACGGGTTAGGATTAGGGGACGGGTGAGGGTCAGGCTTCGGGGAAGGGTTAGGGTTAGGGTTCGGGCTAGGGTTAGGGTTAGGGGACGGGGACGCTTTAGGGTCCAGGTGAGGGTACGACAACGCTTTAGGGGGAGCGTACATGTGAGGGCGCGGGTTAGTGTCAGCGTACGGGTTAGGATTAGGGGACGGGTGAGGGTCAGGCTTCGGGGAAGGGTTAGTGTTAGGGTTCGGGCTAGGGTTAGGGTAAGGGGACGGGGACGGTTTAGGGTCCAGGTGAGGGTACGACAACGCTTTAGGGGGAGTGTACGTGTGAGGGCGCGGGTTAGTGTCAGCGTACGGGTTAGGATTAGGGGACGGGTGAGGGTCAGGCTTCGGGGAAGTGTTATGGTTAGGGTTCGGGCTAGGGTTAGGGTTTGGGGACGGGGACGGTTTAGGGTCCAGGTGAAGGTACGACAACGCTTTAGGGGGAGCGTACGTGTGAGGGCGCATGTTAGCGTCAGCGTACGGGTTAGGATTAGGGGACGGGTGAGGGTCAGGCTTCGGGGAAGGGTTAGGGTTGGGGTTCAGGCTAGGGTTAGGGTTAGGGGCGGGGACGGTTTAGGGTCCAGGTGAGGGTACGACAACGCTTTAGGGGGAGTGTACGTGTGAGGGCGCGGGTTAGTGTCAGCGTACGGGTTAGGATTAGGGGACGGGTGAGGGTCAGGCTTCGGGGAAGGTTTAGGGTTAGGGTTCGGGCTAGGGTTAGGGTTAGGGGACGGGGACGGTTTAGGGTCCAGGTGAGGGTACGACAACGCTTTAGGGGGAGCATACGTGTGAGGGCGCGGGTTAGTGTCAGCGTACGGGTTAGGATTAGGGGACGGGTGAGGGTCAGGCTTCGGGGAAGGGTTAGGGTTAGGGTTCGGGCTAGGGTTAGGGTTAGGGGACGGGGACGGTTTAGGGTCCAGGTGAGGGTACGACAACGACTTAGTGGGAGCGTACGTGTGAGGGCGCGGGTTAGTGTCAGCGTACGGGTTAGGATTAGGGGACGGGTGAGGGTCAGGCTTCGGGGAAGGGTTAGGGTTAGGGTTCGGGCTAGGGTTAGGGTTAGGGGACGGGGACGGTTTAGGGTCCAAGTGAGGGTACGACAACGCTTTAGGGGGAGCGTACATGTGAGGGCGCGGGTTAGCGTCAGCGTACGGGTTAGGATTAGGGGACGGGTAAGGGTCAGGCTTCGGGGAAGGGTTAGGGTTAGGGTTCGGGCTAGGGTTAGGGTTAGGGGACGGGGACGGTTTAGGGTCCAGGTGAGGGTACGACAACGCTTTAGGGGGAGCGTACGTGTGAGGGCGCGGCTTAGTGTCAGCGTACGGGTTAGGATTAGGGGACGGGTGAGGGTCAGGCTTCGGGGAAGGGTTAGGGTTAGGGTTCGGGCTAGGGTTAGGGTTAGGGGACGGGGACACTTTAGGGTCCAGGTGAGGGCACGACAACGCTTTAGGGGGAGCGTACATGTGAGGGCGCGGGTTAGTATCACCGTACGGGTTAGGATTAGGGGACGGGTGAGGGTCAGGCTTCGGGGAAGTGTTAGGGTTAGGGTTCGGACTAGGGTTAGGGTTAGGGGACGGGGACGGTTTAGGGTCCAGGTGAGGGTACGACAACGCTTTAGGGGGAGCGTACGTGTGAGGGCGCGGGTTAGTGTCAGCGTACGGGTTAGGATTAGGGGACGGGTGAGGGTCAGGCTTCGGGGAAGGGTTAGGGTTAGGGTTAGGGTTCGGGCTAGGGTTAGGGTTAGGGGACGGGGACGGTTTAGGGTCCAGGTGAGGGTACGATAACGATTTAGTGGGAGCGTACGTGTGAGGGCGCGGGTTAGCGTCAGCGTACGGGTTAGGATTAGGGGACGGGTGAGGGTCAGGCTTCGGGGAAGGGTTAGGGTTAGGGTTCGGGCTAGGGTTAGGGTTAGGGGACGGGGACGGTTTAGGGTCCAGGTGAGGGTACGACAACGCTTTAGGGGGAGCGTACGTGTGAGTGCGCGGGTTAGCGTCAGCGTACGGGTTAGGATTAGGGGACGGGTGAGGGTCAGGCTTCGGGGAAGGGTTAGGGTTAGGGTTCGGGCTAGGGTTAGGGTTAGGGGACGGGGACGGTTTAGGGTCCAAGTGAGGGTACGACAACGCTTTAGGGGGAGCGTACATGTGAGGGCGCGGGTTAGCGTCAAGGTACGGGTTAGGATTAGGGGACGGGTAAGGGTCAGGCTTCGGGGAAGGGTTAGGTTTAGGGTTCGGGCTAGGGTTAGGGTTAGGGGACGGGGACGGTTTAGGGTCCAGGTGAGGGTACGACAACGCTTTAGGGGGAGCGTACGTGTGAGGGCGCGGCTTAGTGTCAGCGTACGGGTTAGGATTAGGGGACGGGTGAGGGTCAGGCTTCGGGGAAGGGTTAGGGTTAGGGTTCGGGCTAGGGTTAGGGTTAGGGGACGGGGACGGTTTAGGGTCCAGGTGAGGGTACGACAACGCTTTAGGGGTTGCGTACGTGTGAGGGCGCGGGTTAGTGTCAGCGTACGGGTTAGGATTAGGGGACGGGTGAGGGTCAGGCTTCGGGGAAGGGTTAGGGTTAGGGTTCGGGCTAGGGTTAGGGTTAGGGGACGGGGACGGTTTAGGTTTCAGGTGAGGGTATGACAACGCTTTAGAGGGAGCGTACGTGTGAGGGCGCGGGTTAGCGTCAGCGTACGGGTTAGGATTAGGGGACGGGTGAGGGTCAGGCTTCGGGGAAGGGTTAGGGTTAGGGTTCGGGCTAGGGTTAGGGTTAGGGGACGGGGACGGTTTAGGGTCCAGGTGAGGGTACGACAACGCTTTAGGGGGAGCGTACGTGTGAGGGCGCGGGTTAGTGTCAGCGTACGGGTTAGGATTAGGGGACGGGTGAGGGTCAGGCTTCGGGGAAGCGTTAGGGTTAGGGTTCGGGCTAGGGTTAGTGTTAAGGGACGGGGACGGTTTAGGGTCCAGGTGAGGGTACGACAACGCTTTAGGGGGGCGTACGTGTGAGGGCGTGGGTTAGTGTCAGCGTACGGGTTAGGATTAGGGGACGGGTGAGGGTCAGGCTTCGGGGAAGGGTTAGGGTTAGGGTTCGGGCTAGGGTTAGGGTTAGGGGACGGGGACGGTTTAGGGTCCAGGTGAGGGTACGACAACGCTTTAGGGGTTGCGTACGTGTGAGGGCGCGGGTTAGTGTCAGCGTACGGGTTAGGATTAGGGGACGGGTGAGGGTCAGGCTTCGGGGAAGGGTTAGGGTTAGGGTTCGGGCTAGGGTTAGGGTTAGGGGACGGGGACGGTTTAGGGTCCAGGTGAGGGTACGACAACGCTTTAGGGGGAGCGTACGTGTGAGGGCGCGGGATAGTGTCAGCGTACGGGTTAGGATTAGGGGACGGGTGAGGGTCAGGCTTCGGGGAAGGGTTAGGGTTAGGGTTCGGGCTAGGGTTAGGGTTAGGGGACGGGGACGGTTTAGGGTCCAGGTGAGGGTACGACAACGCTTTAGGGGGAGCGTACGTGTGAGGGCGCGGGTTAGTGTCAGTGTACGGGTTAGGATTAGGGGACGGGTGAGGGTCAGGCTTCGGGGAAGGGTTAGGGTTAGGGTTCGGGCTAGGGTTAGGGTTAGGGGACGGGGACGCTTTAGGGTCCAGGTGAGGGTACGACAACGCTTTAGGGGGAGCGTACATGTGAGGGCGCGGGTTAGTGTCAGCGTACGGGTTAGGATTAGGGGACGGGTGAGGGTCAGGCTTCGGGGAAGGGTTAGGGTTAGGGTTCGGGCTAGGGTTAGGGTAAGGGGACGGGGACGGTTTAGGGTCCAGGTGAGGGTACGACAACGCTTTAGGGGGAGTGTACGTGTGAGGGCGCGGGTTAGTGTCAGCGTACGGGTTAGGATTAGGGGACGGGTGAGGGTCAGGCTTCGGGGAAGGGTTAGGGTTAGGGTTCGGGCTAGGGTTAGGGTTAGGGGACGGGGACGGTTTAGGGTCCAGGTGAGGGTACGACAACGCTTTAGGGGGAGCATACGTGTGAGGACGTGGGTTAGTGTCAGCGTACGGGTTAGGATTAGGGGACGGGTGAGGGTCAGGCTTCGGGGAAGGGTTAGGGTTAGGGTTCGGGCTAGGGTTAGGGTTAGGGGACGGGGATGGTTTAGGGTCCAGGTGAGGGTACGACAACGATTTAGTGGGAGCGTACGTGTGAGGGCGCGGGTTAGTGTCAGCGTACGGGTTAGGATTAGGGGACGGGTGAGGGTCCGGCTTCGGGGAAGGGTTAGGGTTAGGGTTCGGGCTAGGGTTAGGGTTAGGGGACGGGGACGGTTTAGGGTACAGGTGAGGGTACGACAACGCTTTAGGGGGAGCGTACGTGTGAGGGCGCGGGTTAGTGTCAGTGTACGGGTTAGGATTAGGGGACGAGTGAGGGTCAGGCTTCGGGGAAGGGTTAGGGTTAGGGTTCGGGCTAGGGTTAGGTTTAGGGGACGGGGACGGTTGAGGGTCCAGGTGAGGGTACGACAACGATTTAGTGGGAGCGTACGTGTGAGGGCGCGGGTTAGCGTCAGCGTACGGGTTAGGATTAGGGGACGGGTGAGGGTCAGGCTTCGGGGAAGGGTTAGGGTTAGGGTTCGGGCTAGGGTTAGGGTTAGGGGACGGGGACGCTTTAGGGTCCAGGTGAGGGTACGACAACGCTTTAGGGGGAGTGTACATGTGAGGGCGCGGGTTAGCGTCAGCGTACGGGTTAGGATTAGGGGACGGGTGAGGGTCAGGCTTCGGGGAAGGGTTAGGGTTAGGGTTCAGGCTAGGGTTAGGGTTAGGGGACGGGGACGGTTTAGGGTCCAGGTGAGGGTACGACAACGCTTTAGGGGGAGCGTACGTGTGAGTGCACGGGTTAGCGTCAGCATACGGGTTAGGATTAGGGGACGGGTGAGGGTCAGGCTTCGGGGAAGGGTTAGGGTTAGGGTTCGGGCTAGGGTTAGGGTTAGGGGACGGGGACGGTTTAGGGTCCAAGTGAGGGTACGACAACGCTTTAGGGGGAGCGTACGTGTGAGGGCGCGGGTTAGCGTCAGCGTACGGGTTAGGATTAGGGGACGGGTGAGGGTCAGGCTTCGGGGAAGCGTTAGGGTTAGGGTTCGGGCTAGGGTTAGGGTTAGGGGACGGGGACGGTTTAGGGTCCAGGTGAGGGTACGACAACGCTTTAGGGGGAGCGTACGTGTGAGGGTGCGGGTTAGTGTCAGCGTACGGGTTAGGATTAGGGGACGGGTGAGGGTCAGGCTTCGGGGAAGGGTTAGGGTTTGGGTTCGGGCTAGGGTTAGGGTTAGGGGACGGGAACGGTTTAGGGTCCAGGTGAGGGTACGACAACGCTTTAGGGGGAGCGTACGTGTGAGGGCGCGGGTTAGCGTCAGCGTACGGGTTAGGATTAGGGGACGGGTGAGGGTCAGGCTTCGGGGAAGGGTTAGGGTTAGGGTTCGGTCTAGGGTTAGGGTTAGGGGACGGGGATGGTTTAGGGTCCAGGTGAGGGTACGACAACGCTTTAGGAGGAGCGTACGTGTGAGGGCGCGGGTTAGCGTCAGCGTACGGGTAAGGATTAGGGGACGGGTGAGGTTCAGGCTTCGGGGAAGGGTTAGGGTTAGGGTTCGGGCTAGGGTTAGGGTTAGGGGACGGGGACGGTTTAGGGTCCAGGTGAGGGTACGACAACGCTTTAGGGGGAGCATACGTGTGAGGGCACGGGATAGTGTCAGCGTACGGGTTAGGATTAGGGGACGGGTGAGGGTCAGGCTTCGGGGAAGGGTTAGGGTTAGGGTTCGGGCTAGGGTTAGGGTTAGGGGACGGGGACGGTTTAGGGTCCAGGTGAGGGTACGACAACGCTTTAGGGGGAGCGTATGTGTGAGGGCGCGGGTTAGTGTCAGCGTACGGGTTAGGATTAGGGGACAGGTGAGGGTCAGGCTTCGGGGAAGGGTTAGGGTTAGGGTTCGGGCTAGGGTTAGGGTAAGGGGACGGGGACGGTTTAGGGTCCAGGTGAGGGTACGACAACGCTTTAGGGGGAGCGTACGTGTGAGGGCGCAGGTTAGTGTCAGCGTACAGGTTAGGATTAGGGGACGGGTGAGGGTCAGGCTTCGGGGAAGTGTTAGGGTTAGGGTTCGGGCTAGGGTTAGTGTTAGGGGACGGGGACGGTTTAGGGTCCAGGTGAGGGTACGACAACGCTTTAGGGGGGCGTACATGTGAGGGCGTGGGTTAGTGTCAGCGTACGGGTTAGAATTAGGGGACGGGTGAGGGTCAGGCTTCGGGGAAGGGTTAGGGTTAGGGTTCGGGCTAGGGTTAGGGTTAGGGGACGGGGACGGTTTAGGGTCCAGGTGAGGGTACGACAACGCTTTAGGGGGAGCGTACGTGTGAGGGCGCGGGTTAGCGTCAGCGTACGGGTTAGGATTAGGGGACGGGTGAGGGTCAGGCTTCGGGGAAGGGTTAGGGTTAGGGTTCGGGCTAGGGTTAGTGTTAGGGGACGGGGACGGTTTAGGGTCCAGGTGAGGGTACGACAACGCTTTAGGGGGAGCGTACGTGTGAGGGCGCGGGTTAGCGTCAGCGTACGGGTAAGGATTAGGGGACGGGTGAGGGTCAGGCTTCGGGGAAGGGTTAGGGTTAGGGTTCGGGCTAGGGTTAGGGTTAGGGGACGGGGACGGTTTACGGTCCAGGTGAGGGTACGACAACGATTTAGTGGGAGCGTACGTGTGAGGGCGCGGGTTAGCGTCAGCGTAAGGGTTAGGATTAGGGGACGGGTGAGGGTCAGGCTTCGGGGAAGTGTTAGGGTTAGGGTTCGGGCTAGGGTTAGGTTTAGGGGACGCAGACGCTTTAGGGTCCAGGTGAGGGTACGACAACGCTTTAGGGGGAGCGTACATGTGAGGGCGCGGGTTAGCGTCAGCGTACGGGTTAGGATTAGGGGACGGGTGAGGGTCAGGCTTCGGGGAAGGGTTAGGGTTAGGGTTCGGGCTAGGGTTAGGGTTAGGGGACGGGGACGGTTTAGGGTCCAGGTGAGGGTACGACAACGCTTTAGGGGGAGCGTACGTGTGAGTGCGCGGGTTAGCGTCAGCGTACGGGTTAGGATTAGGGGACGGGTGAGGGTCAGGCTTCGGGGAAGGGTTAGGGTTAGGTTTCGGGCTAGGGTTAGGGTTAGGGGACGGGGACGGTTTAGGGTCCAGGTGAGGGTACGACAACGCTTTAGGGGGAGCGTACGTGTGAGGGCGCGGGTTAGCGTCAGCGTACGGGTTAGGATTAGGGGACGGGTGAGGGTCAGGCTTCGGGGAAGGGTTAGGGTTAGGGTTCGGGCTAGGGTTAGTGTTAGGGGACGGGGACGGTTTAGGGTCCAGGTGAGGGTACGACAACGCTTTAGGGGGAGCGTACGTGTGAGGGCGCGGGTTAGCGTCAGCGTACGGGTAAGGATTAGGGGACGGGTGAGGGTCAGGCTTCGGGGAAGGGTTAGGGTTAGGGTTCGGGCTAGGGTTAGGGTTAGGGGACGGGGACGGTTTAGGGTCCAGGTGAGGGTATGACAACGCTTTAGGGGGAGCGTACGTGTGAGGGCGCGGGTTAGCGTCAGCGTACGTGTTAGGATTAGGGGACGGGTGAGGGTCAGGCTTCGGGGAAGGGTTAGGGTTAGGGTTCGGGCTAGGGTTAGTGTTAGGGGACGGGGACGGTTTAGGGTCCAGGTGAGGGTACGACAACGCTTTAGGGGGAGCGTACGTGTGAGAGCGCGGGTTAGTGTCAGCGTACGGGTTAGGATTAGGAGACGGGTGAGGGTCAGGCTTCGGGGAAGCGTTAGGGTTAGGGTTCGGGCTAGGGTTAGTGTTAAGGGAAGGGGACGGTTTAGGGTCCAGGTGAGGGTACGACAACGCTTTAGGGGGGCGTACGTGTGAGGGCGTGGGTTAGTGTCAGCGTACGGGTTAGGATTAGGGGACGGGTGAGGGTCAGGCTTCGGGGAAGGGTTAGGGTTAGGGTTCGGGCTAGGGTTAGGGTTAGGGGACGGGGACGGTTTAGGGTCCAGGTGAGGGTACGACAACGCTTTAGGGGGAGCGTACGTGTGAGGGCGCGGGTTAGTGTCAGCGTACGGGTTAGGATTAGGGGACGGGTGAGGGTCAGGCTTCGGGGAAGGGTTAGGGTTAGGGTTCGGGCTAGGGTTAGGGTTAGGGGACGGGGACGGTTTAGGGTCCAGGTGAGGGTACGACAACGCTTTAGGGGGAGCATACGTGTGAGGGCACGGGTTAGTTTCAGCGTACGGGTTAGGATTAGGGGACGGGTGAGGGTCAGGCTTCGGGGAAGGGTTAGGGTTAGGGTTCGGGGTAGGGTTAGGGTTAGGGGACGGGGACGGTTTAGGGTCCAGGTGAGGGTACGACAACGCTTTAGGGGGAGCGTACGTGTGAGGGCGCGGGTTAGTGTCAGCGTACGGGTTAGGATTAGGGGACGGGTGAGGGTCAGGCTTCGGGGAAGGGTTAGGGTTAGTGTTCGGTCTAGGGTTAGGGTTAGGGGACGGGGACGGTTTAGGGTCCAGGTGAGGGTACGACAACACTTTAGGGGGAGCGTACGTGTGAGGGCGCGGGTTAGTGTCAGCGTACGGGTTAGGATTAGGGGACGGGTGAGGGTCAGGCTTCGGGGAAGCGTTAGGGTTAGGGTTCGGGCTAGGGTTAGTGTTAGGGGACGGGGACGGTTTAGGGTCCAGGTGAGGGTACGACAACTCTTTAGGGGGGCGTACGTGTGAGGGCGTGGGTTAGTGTCAGCGTACGGGTTAGGATTAGGGGACGGGTGAGGGTCAGGCTTCGGGGAAGGGTTAGGGTTAGGGTTCGGGCTAGGGTTAGGGTTAGGGGACGGGGACGGTTTAGGGTCCAGGTGAGGGTACGACAACGCTTTAGGGGTTGCGTACGTGTGAGGGCGCGGGTTAGTGTCAGCGTACGGGTTAGGATTAGGGGACGGGTGAGGGTCAGGCTTCGGGGAAGGGTTAGGGTTAGGGTTCGGGCTAGGGTTAGGGTTAGGGGACGGGGACGGTTTAGGTTTCAGGTGAGGGTATGACAACGCTTTAGAGGGAGCGTACGTGTGAGGGCGCGGGTTAGCGTCAGCGTACGGGTTAGGATTAGGGGACGGGTGAGGGTCAGGCTTCGGGGAAGGGTTAGGGTTAGGGTTCGGGCTAGGGTTAGGGTTAGGGGACGGGGACGGTTTAGGGTCCAGGTGAGGGTACGACAACGCTTTAGGGGGAGCGTACGTGTGAGGGCGCGGGTTAGTGTCAGCGTACGGGTTAGGATTAGGGGACGGGTGAGGGTCAGGCTTCGGGGAAGCGTTAGGGTTAGGGTTCGGGCTAGGGTTAGTGTTAAGGGACGGGGACGGTTTAGGGTCCAGGTGAGGGTACGACAACGCTTTAGGGGGGCGTACGTGTGAGGGCGTGGGTTAGTGTCAGCGTACGGGTTAGGATTAGGGGACGGGTGAGGGTCAGGCTTCGGGGAAGGGTTAGGGTTAGGGTTCGGGCTAGGGTTAGGGTTAGGGGACGGGGACGGTTTAGGGTCCAGGTGAGGGTACGACAACGCTTTAGGGGTTGCGTACGTGTGAGGGCGCGGGTTAGTGTCAGCGTACGGGTTAGCATTAGGGGACGGGTGAGGGTCAGGCTTCGGGGAAGGGTTAGGGTTAGGGTTCGGGCTAGGGTTAGGGTTAGGGGACGGGGACGCTTTAGGGTCCACGTGAGTGTACGACAACGCTTTAGGGGGAGCGTACATGTGAGGGCGCGGGTTAGTTTCAGCGTACGGGTTAGGATTAGGGGACGGGTGAGGGTCAGGCTTCGTGGAAGGGTTAGGGTTAGGGTTCGGGCTAGGGTTAGGGTAAGGGGACGGGGACGGTTTAGGGTCCAGGTGAGGGTACGACAACGCTTTAGGGGGAGCGTACGTGTGAGGGCGCGGGTTAGTGTCAGCGTACGGGTTAGGATTAGGGGACGGGTGAGGGTCAGGCTTCGGGGAAGGGTTAGGGTTAGGGTTCGGGCTAGGGTTAGGGTTAGGGGACGGGGACGGTTTAGGGTCCAGGTGAGGGTACGACAACGCTTTAGGGGGAGCATACGTGTGAGGACGTGGGTTAGTGTCAGCGTACGGGTTAGGATTAGGGGACGGGTGAGGGTCAGGCTTCGGGGAAGGGTTAGGGTTAGGGTTCGGGCTAGGGTTAGGGTTAGGGAACGGGGATGGTTTAGGGTCCAGGTGAGGGTACGACAACGATTTAGTGGGAGCGTACGTGTGAGGGCGCGGGTTAGTGTCAGCGTACGGGTTAGGATTAGGGGACGGGTGAGGGTCCGGCTTCGGGGAAGGGTTAGGGTTAGGGTTCGGGCTAGGGTTAGGGTTAGGGGACGGGGACGCTTTAGGGTACAGGTGAGGGTACGACAACGCTTTAGGGGGAGCGTACGTGTGAGGGCGCGGGTTAGTGTCAGTGTACGGGTTAGGATTAGGGGACGAGTGAGGGTCAGGCTTCGGGGAAGGGTTAGGGTTAGGGTTCGGGCTAGGGTTAGGGTTAGGGGACGGGGACGGTTGAGGGTCCAGGTGAGGGTACGACAACGATTTAGTGGGAGCGTACGTGTGAGGGCGCGGGTTAGTGTCAGCGTACGGGTTAGGATTAGGGGACGGGTGAGGGTCAGGCTTCGGGGAAGGGTTAGGGTTAGGGTTCGGGCTAGGGTTAGGGTTAGGGGACGGGGACGCTTTAGGGTCCAGGTGAGGGTACGACAACGCTTTAGGGGGAGTGTACATGTGAGGGCGCGGGTTAGCGTCAGCGTACGGGTTAGGATTAGGGGACGGGTGAGGGTCAGGCTTCGGGGAAGGGTTAGGGTTAGGGTTCAGGCTAGGGTTAGGGTTAGGGGACGGGGACGGTTTAGGGTCCAGGTGAGGGTACGACAACGCTTTAGGGGGAGCGTACGTGTGAGTGCACGGGTTAGCGTCAGCATACGGGTTAGGATTAGGGGACGGGTGAGGGTCAGGCTTCGGGGAAGGGTTAGGGTTAGGGTTCGGGCTAGGGTTAGGGTTAGGGGACGGGGACGGTTTAGGGTCCAAGTGAGGGTACGACAACGCTTTAGGGGGAGCGTACGTGTGAGGGCGCGGGTTAGCGTCAGCGTACGGGTTAGGATTAGGGGACGGGTGAGGGTCAGGCTTCGGGGAAGCGTTAGGGTTAGGGTTCGGGCTAGGGTTAGGGTTAGGGGACGGGGACGGTTTAGGGTCCAGGTGAGGGTACGACAACGCTTTAGGGGGAGCGTACGTGTGAGGGCGCGGGTTAGTGTCAGCGTACGGGTTAGGATTAGGGGACGGGTGAGGGTCAGGCTTCGGGGAAGGGTTAGGGTTTGGGTTCGGGCTAGGGTTAGGGTTAGGGGACGGGGACGGTTTAGGGTCCAGGTGAGGGTACGACAACGCTTTAGGGGGAGCGTACGTGTGAGGGCGCGGGTTAGCGTCAGCGTACGGGTTAGGATTAGGGGACGGGTGAGGGTCAGGCTTCGGGGAAGGGTTAGGGTTAGGGTTCGGGCTAGGGTTAGGGTTAGGGGACGGGGATGGTTTAGGGTCCAGGTGAGGGTACGACAACGCTCTAGGGGGAGCGTACGTGTGAGGGCGCCGGTTAGCGTCAGCGTACGGGTAAGGATTAGGGGACGGGTGAGGTTCAGGCTTCGGGGAAGGGTTAGGGTTAGGGTTCGGGCTAGGGTTAGGGTTAGGGGACGGGGACGGTTTAGGGTCCAGGTGAGTTTACGACAACGCTTTAGGGGGAGCATACGTGTGAGGGCACGGGATAGTGTCAGCGTACGGGTTAGGATTAGGGGACGGGTGAGGGTCAGGCTTCGGGGAAGGGTTAGGGTTAGGGTTCGGGCTAGGGTTAGGGTTAGGGGACGGGGACGGTTTAGGGTCCAGGTGAGGGTACGACAACGCTTTAGGGGGAGCGTACGTGTGAGGGCGCGGGTTAGTGTCAGCGTACGGGTTAGGATTAGGGGACAGGTGAGGGTCAGGCTTCGGGGAAGGGTTAGGGTTAGTGTTCGGTCTAGGGTTAGGGTTAGGGGACGGGGACGGTTTAGGGTCCAGGTGAGGGTACGACAACGCTTTAGGGGGAGCGTACGTGTGAGGGCGCAGGTTAGTGTCAGCGTACAGGTTAGGATTAGGGGACGGGTGAGGGTCAGGCTTCGGGGAAGTGTTAGGGTTAGGGTTCGGGCTAGGGTTAGTGTTAGGGGACGGGGACGGTTTAGGGTCCAGGTGAGGGTACGACAACGCTTTAGGGGGGCGTACATGTGAGGGCGTGGGTTAGTGTCAGCGTACGGGTTAGAATTAGGGGACGGGTGAGGGTCAGGCTTCGGGGAAGGGTTAGGGTTAGGGTTCGGGCTAGGGTTAGGGTTAGGGGACGGGGACGGTTTAGGGTCCAGGTGAGGGTACGACAACGCTTTAGGGGTTGCGTACGTGTGAGGGCGCGGGTTAGTGTCAGCGTACGGGTTAGGATTAGGGGACGGGTGAGGGTCAGGCTTCGGGGAAGGGTTAGGGTTAGGGTTCGGGCTAGGGTTAGGGTTAGGGGACGGGGACGGTTTAGGGTCCAGGTGAGGGTACGACAACGCTTTATGGGGAGCGTACGTGTGAGGGCGCGGGTTAGTGTCAGCGTACGGGTTAGGATTAGGGGACGGGTGAGGGTCAGGCTTCGGGGAAGGGTTAGGGTTAGGGTTCGGGCTAGGGTTAGGGTTAGGGTACGGGGACGGTTTAGGGTCCAGGTGAGGGTATGACAACGCTTTAGGGGGAGCGTACGTGTGAGGGCGCGGGTTAGCGTCAGCGTACGGGTTAGGATTAGGGGACGGGTGAGGGTCAGGCTTCGGGGAAGGGTTAGGGTTAGGGTTCGGGCTAGGGTTAGGGTTAGGGGACGGGGACGGTTTAGGGTCCAGGTGAGGGTATGACAACGCTTTAGAGGGAGCGTACGTGTGAGGGCGAGGGTTAGTGTCAGCGTACGGGTTAGTCTTAGGGGATGGGTGAGGGTCAGACTTCGGGGAAGGGTTAGGGTTAGGGTTCGGGCTAGGGTTAGGGTTAGGGGACGGGGACGGTTTAGGGTCCAGGTGAGGGTACGACAACGCTTTAGGGGTTGCGTACGTGTGAGGGCGCGGGTTAGTGTCAGCGTACGGGTTAGGATTAGGGGACGGGTGAGGGTCAGGCTTCGGGGAAGGGTTAGGGTTAGGGTTCGGGCTAGGGTTAGGGTTAGGGGACGGGGACGGTTCAGGGTCCAGGTGAGGGTACGACAACGCTTTAGGGGGAGCGTACGTGTGAGGGCGCGGGTTAGTGTCAGCGTATGGGTTAGGATTAGGGGACGGGTGAGGGTCAGGCTTTGGGGAAGGGTTAGGGTTAGGGTTCGGGCTAGGGTTAGGGTTAGGGGACGGGGACGGTTCAGGGTCCAGGTGAGGGTACGACAACGCTTTAGGGGGAGCGTACGTGTGAGGGCGCGGGTTAGTGTCAGCGTACGGGTTAGGATTAGGGGACGGGTGAGGGTCAGGCTTCGGGGAAGGGTTAGGGTTAGGGTTCGGGCTAGGGTTAGGGTTAGGGGACGGGGACGGTTTAGGGTCCAGGTGAGGGTACGACAACGCTTTAGGGGGAGTGTACGTGTGAGGGCGCGGGTTAGTGTCAGCGTACGGGTTAGGATTAGGGGACGGGTGAGGGTCAGGCTTCGGGGAAGGGTTAGGGTTAGGGTTCGGGCTAGGGTTAGGGTTAGGGGACGGGGACGGTTTAGGGTCCAGGTGAGGGTACGACAACGATTTAGTGGGAGCGTACGTGTGAGGGCGTGGGTTAGTGTCAGCGTACGGGTTAGGATTAGGGGACGGGTGAGGGTCAGGCTTCGGGGAAGGGTTAGGGTTAGGGTTCGGGCTAGGGTTAGGGTTAGGGGACGGGGACGCTTTAGGGTCCAGGTGAGGGTACGACAACGCTTTAGGGGGAGCGTACGTGTGAGGGCGCGGGTTAGTGTCAGCGTACTGGTTAGGATTAGGGGACGGGTGAGAGTCAGGCTTCGGGGAAGGGTTAGGGTTAGGGTTCGGGCTAGGGTTAGGGTTAGGGGACGGGGACGCTTTAGGGTCCAGGTGAGGGTACGACAACGCTTTAGGGGGAGCGTACGTGTGAGGGCGCGGGTTAGCGTCAGCGTACGGGTTAGGATAAGAGGACGGGTGAGGGTCAGGCTTCGGGGAAGGGTTAGGGTTAGGGTTCGGGCTAGGGTTAGGGTTAGGGGACGGGGACGGTTTAGGATCCAGGTGAGGGTACGACAACGCTTTAGGGGGAGCGTACGTGTGAATGCGCGGGTTAGCGTCAGCGTACGGGTTAGGATTAGGGGACGGGTGAGGGTCAGGCTTCGGGGAAGGGTTAGGGTTAGGGTTCGGGCTAGGGTTAGGGTTAGGGGACGGGGACGGTTTAGGGTCCAAGTGAGGGTACGACAACGCTTTAGGGGGGGCGTACGTGTGAGGGCGCGGGTTAGCGTCAGCGTACGGTTTAGGATTAGGGGACGGGAAAGGGTCAGGCTTCGGGGAAGGGTTAGGGTTAGGGTTCGGGCTAGGGTTAGGGTTAGGGGACGGGGACGGTTTAGGGTCCAGGTGAGGGTACGACAACGCTTTAGGGGTAGCGTACGTGTGAGGGCGCGGGTTAGCGTCAGCGTACGGGTTAGGATTAGGGGACGGGTGAGGGTCAGGCTTCGCGGAAGGGTTAGGGTTAGGATTAGGGCTAGGGTTAGGGTTAGGGGACGGGGACGGTTTAGGGTCCAGGTGAGGGTACGACAACGCTTTAGGGGGAGCGTACGTGTGAGGGCGCGGGTTAGCGTCAGCCTACGGGTAGGGTTAGGGGACGGGTGAGGGTCAGGCTTCGGGGAAGGGTTAGGGTTAGGGTTCGGGCTAGGGTTAGGTTTAGGGGACGGGGACGGTTTAGGGTCCAGGTGAGGGTACGACAACGCTTTAGGGGGAGCGTACGTGTGAGGGCGCGGGTTAGCGTCAGCGTACGGGTTAGGATTAGGGGACGGGTGAGGTTCAGGCTTCGGGAAAGGGTTAGGGTTAGGGTTCGGGCTAGGGTTAGGGTTAGGGTTAGGGGACGGTTTAGGGTCCAGGTGAGGGTACGACAACTCTTTAGGGGGAGCGTACGTGTGAGGGCGCGGGTTAGCGTCAGCGTACGGGTTAGGATTAGGGGACGGGTGAGGGTTAGGCTTCCGGGAAGGGTTAGGGTTAGGGTTCGGGCTAGGGTTAGGGTTAGGGGACGGGGACGGTTTAGGGTCCAGGTGAGGGTACGACAACGCTTTAGGGGGAGCGTACGTGTGAGGGCGCGGCTTAGTGTCAGCGTACGGGTTAGGATTAGGGGACGGGTGAGGGTCAGGCTTCGGGGAAGGGTTAGGGTTAGGGTTCGGGCTAGGGTTAGGGTTAGGGGACGGGGACGGTTTAGGGTCCAGGTGAGGGTACGACAACGCTTTAGGGGGAGCGTACGTGTGAGGGCGCGGGTTAGTGTCAGCGTACGGGTTAGGATTAGGGGACGGGTGAGGGTCAGGCTTCGGGGAAGGGTTAGGGTTAGGGTTCGGGCTAGGGTTAGGGTTAGGGGACGGGGACGGTTTAGGGTCCAGGTGAGGGTACGACAACGCTTTAGGGGGAGCGTACGTGTGAGGGCGCGGGTTAGCGTCAGCGTACGGGTTAGGATTAGGGGACGGGTGAGGGTCAGGCTTCGGGGAAGGGTTAGGGTTAGGGTTCGGGCTAGGGTTAGGGTTAGGGGACGGGGACGGTTTAGGGTCCAGGTGAGGGTAAGACAACGCTTTAGGGGGAGCGTACGTGTGAGGGCGCGGGTTAGTGTCAGCGTACGGGTTAGGATTAGGGGACGGGTGAGGGTCAGGCTTCGGGGAAGGGTTAGGGTTAGGGTTCGGGCTAGGGTTAGGGTTAGGGGACGGGGACGGTTGAGGGTCCAGGTGAGGGTACGACAACGCTTTAGGGGGAGCGTACGTGTGAGGGCGCGGGTTAGTGTCAGCGTACGGGTTAGGATTATGGGACGGGTGAGGGTCAGGCTTCGGTGAAGGGTTAGGGTTAGGGTTCGGGCTAGGGTTAGGGTTAGGGGACGGGGACAGTTTAGGGTCCAGGTGAGGGTACGACAACGCTTTAGGGGGAGCGTACGTGTGAGGGCGCGGGTTTGTGTCAGCGTACGGTTTAGGATTAGGGGACGGGTGAGGGTCAGGCTTCGGGTAAGGTTTAGGGTTAGGGTTCGGGCTAGGGTTAGGGTTAGGGGACGGGGACGGTTTAGGGTCCAGGTGAGGGTACGACAACGCTTTATGGGGAGCGTACGTGTGAGGGCGCGGGTTAGTGTCAGCGTACGGGTTAGGATTAGGGGACGGGTGAGGGTCAGGCTTCGGGGAAGGGTTAGGGTTAGGGTTCGGGCTAGGGTTAGGGTTAGGGGACGGGGACGGTTTAGGGTCCAGGTGAGTGTACGACAACGCTTTAGGGGGAGCGTACGTGTGAGGGCGTGGGTTAGTGTCAGCGTACGGGTTAGGATTAGGGGACGGGTGAGGGTCAGGCTTCGGGGAAGGGTTAGGGTTAGTGTTCGGGCTAGGGTTAGGGTTAGGGGACGGGGACGGTTTAGGGTCCAGGTGAGGGCACGACAACGCTTTAGGGGGAGCGTACGTGTGAGGGCGTGGGTTAGTGTCAGCGTACGGGTTAGGATTAGGGGACGTGTGAGGGTCAGGCTTCGGGGAAGCGTTAGGGTTAGGGTTCGGGCTAGGGTTAGGGTTAGGGGACGGGGACGGTTTAGGGTCCAGGTGAGGGTACGACAACGCTTTAGGGGGACGTACGTGTGAGGGCGTGGGTTAGTGTCAGCGTACGGGTTAGTCTTAGGGGACGGGTGAGGGTCAGAGTTCGGGGAAGGGTTAGGGTTAGGGTTCGGGCTAGGGTTAGGGTTAGGGTACGGGGACGGTTTAGGGTCCAGGTGAGGGTACGAAAACGCTTTGGGGGTTGCGTACGTGTGAGGGCGCGGGTTAGTGTCAGCGTACGGGTTAGGATTAGGGGACGGGTGAGGGTCAGGCTTCGGGGAAGGGTTAGGGTTAGGGTTCGGGCTAGGGTTAGGGGTAGGGGACGGGGACGGTTTAGGGTCCAGGTGAGGGTACGACAACGCTTTAGGGGGAGCGTACGTGTGAGGGCGCGGGTTAGTGTCAGCGTACGGGTTAGGATTAGGGGACGGGTGAGGGTCAGGCTTCGGGGAAGGGTTAGGGTTAGGGTTCGGGCTAGGGTTAGGGTTAGGGGACGGGGACGGTTTAGGGTCCAGGTGAGGGTACGACAACGCTTTAGGGGGAGCGTACGTGTGAGGGCGCGGGTTAGTGTCAGCGTATGGGTTAGGATTAGGGGACGGGTGAGGGTCAGGCTTCGGGGAAGGGTTAGGGTTAGGGTTCGGGCTAGGGTTAGGGTTAGGGTACGGGGACGGTTCAGGGTCCAGGTGAGGGTACGACAACGCTTTAGGGGGAGCGTACGTGTGAGGGCGCGGGTTAGTGTCAGCGTACGGGTTAGGATTAGGGGACGGGTGAGGGTCAGGCTTCGGGGAAGGGTTAGGGTTAGGGTTCGGGCTAGGGTTAGGGTTAGGGGACGGGGACGGTTTAGGGTCCAGGTGAGGGTACGACAACGCTTTAGGGGGAGCGTACGTGTGAGGGCGCGGGTTAGTGTCAGCGTACGGGTTAGGATTAGGGGACGGGTGAGGGTCAGGCTTCGGGGAAGGGTTAGGGTTAGGGTTCGGGCTAGGGTTAGGGTTAGGGGACGGGGACGGTTTAGGGTCCAGGTGAGGGTACGAGAACGCTTTAGGGGGAGCGTACGTGTGAGGGCGCGGGTTAGTGTCAGCGTACGGGTTAGGATTAGGGGACGGGTGAGTGTCAGGCTTCGGGGAAGGGTTAGGGTTAGGGTTCGGGCTAGGGTTAGTGTTAGGGGACGGGGACGGTTTAGGGTCCAGGTGAGGGTACGACAACGCTTTAGGGGGAGCGTACGTGTGAGGGCGCGGGTTAGTGTCAGCGTACGGGTTAGGATTAGGGGACAGGTGAGGGTCAGGCTTCGGGGAAGGGTTAGGGTTAGGGTTCGGGCTAGGGTTAGGGTTAGGGGACGGGGACGGTTTAGGGTCCAGGTGAGGGTACGACAACGCTTTAGGGGGAGCGTACGTGTGAAGGCGCGGGTTAGTGTCAGCGTACGGGTTAGGATTAGGGGACGGGTGAGGGTCAGGCTTCGGGGAAGCGTTAGGGTTAGGGTTCGGGCTAGGGTTAGTGTTAGGGGACGGGGACGGTTTAGGGTCCAGGTGAGGGTACGACAACGCTTTAGGGGGACGTACGTGTGAGGGCGTGGGTTAGTGTCAGCGTACGGGTTAGTCTTAGGGGACGGGTGAGGGTCAGACTTCGGGGAAGGGTTAGGGTTAGGGTTCGGGCTAGGGTTAGGGTTAGGGGACGGGGACGGTTTAGGGTCCAGGTGAGGGTACGACAACGCTTTAGGGGTTGCGTACGTGTGAGGGCGCGGGTTAGTGTCAGCGTACGGGTTAGGATTAGGGGACAGGTGAGGGTCAGGCTTCGGTGAAGGGTTAGGGTTAGGGTTCGGGCTAGGGTTAGGGGTAGGGGACGGGGACGGTTTAGGGTCCAGGTGAGGGTACGACAACGCTTTAGGGGGAGCGTACGTGTGAGGGCGCGGGTTAGTGTCAGCGTACGGGTTAGGATTAGGGGACGGGTGAGGGTCAGGCTTCGGGGAAGGGTTAGGGTTAGGGTTCGGGCTAGGGTTAGGGTTAGGGGACGGGGACGGTTTAGGGTCCAGGTGAGGGTACGACAACGCTTTAGGGGGAGCGTACGTGTGAGGGCGCGGGTTAGTGTCAGCGTACGGGTTAGGATTAGGGGACGGGTGAGGGTCAGGCTTCGGGGAAGGGTTAGGGTTAGGGTTCGGGCTAGGGTTAGGGTTAGGGGACGGGGACGGTTTAGTGTCCAGGTGAGGGTACGACAACGCTTTAGGGGGAGCATACGTGTGAGGGCGCGGGTTAGTGTCAGCGTACGGGTTAGGATTAGGGGACAGGTGAGGGTCAGGCTTCGGGGAAGGGTTAGGGTTAGTGTTCGGTCTAGGGTTAGGGTTAGGGGACGGGGACGGTTTAGGGTCCAGGTGAGGGTACGACAACGCTTTAGGGGGAGCGTACGTGTGAGGGCGCGGGTTAGTGTCAGCGTACGGGTTAGGATTAGGGGACAGGTGAGGGTCAGGCTTCGGGGAAGCGTTAGGGTTAGGGTTCGGGCTAGGGTTAGTGTTAGGGGACGGGGACGGTTTAGGGTCCAGGTGAGGGTACGACAACGCTTTAGGGGGGCGTACGTGTGAGGGCGTGGGTTAGTGTCAGCGTACGGGTTAGGATTAGGGGACGGGTGAGGGTCAGGCTTCGGGGAAGTGTTAGGGTTAGGGTTCGGGCTAGGGTTAGGGTTAGGGGACGGGGACGGTTTAGGGTCCAGGTGAGGGTACGACAACGCTTTAGGGGTTGCGTACGTGTGAGGGCGCGGGTTAGTGTCAGCGTACGGGTTAGGATTAGGGGACGGGTGAGGGTCAGGCTTCGGGGAAGGGTTAGGGTTAGGGTTCGGGCTAGGGTTAGGGTTAGGGGACGGGGACGGTTTAGGGTCCAGGTGAGGGTACGACAACGCTTTATGGGGAGCGTACGTGTGAGGGCGCGGGTTAGTGTCAGCGTACGGGTTAGGATTAGGGGACGGGTGAGGGTCAGGCTTCGGGGAAGGGTTAGGGTTAGGGTTCGGGCTAGGGTTAGGGTTAGGGGATGGGGACGGTTTAGGGTCCAGTTGAGGGTATGACAACGCTTTAGAGGGAGCGTACGTGTGAGGGCGCGGGTTAGCGTCAGCGTACGGGTTAGGATTAGGGGACGGGTGAGGGTCAGGCTTCGGGGAAGGGTTAGTGTTAGGGTTCGGGCTAGGGTTAGGGTTAGGGGACGGGGACGGTTTAGGGTCCAGGTGAGGGTACGACAACGCTTTAGGGGTTGCGTACGTGTGAGGGCGCGGGTTAGTGTCAGCGTACGGGTTAGGATTAGGGGACGGGTGAGGGTCAGGCTTCGGTGAAGTGTTAGGGTTAGGGTTCGGGCTAGGGTTAGGGGTAGGGGACGGGGACGGTTTAGGGTCCAGGTGAGGGTACGACAACGCTTTAGGGGGAGCGTACGTGTGAGGGCGCGGGTTAGTGTCAGCGTACGGGTTAGGATTAGGGGACGGGTGAGGGTCAGGCTTCGGGGAAGGGTTAGGGTTAGGGTTCGGGCTAGGGTTAGGGTTAGGGGACGGGGACGGTTTAGGGTCCAGGTGAGGGTACGACAACGCTTTAGGGGGATCGTACGTGTGAGGGCGCGGGTTAGTGTCAGCGTATGGGTTAGGATTAGGGGACGGGTGAGGGTCAGGCTTTGGGGAAGGGTTAGGGTTAGGGTTCGGGCTAGGGTTAGGGTTAGGGGACGGGGACGGTTCAGGGTCCAGGTGAGGGTACGACAACGCTTTAGGGGTAGCGTACGTGTGAGGGCGCGGGTTAGTGTCAGCGTACGGGTTAGGATTAGGGGACGGGTGAGGGTCAGGCTTCGGGGAAGGGTTAGGGTTAGGGTTCGGGCTAGGGTTAGGGTTAGGGGACGGGGACGGTTTAGGGTCCAGGTGAGGGTACGACAACGCTTTAGGGGGAGTGTACGTGTGAGGGCGCGGGTTAGTGTCAGCGTACGGGTTAGGATTAGGGGACGGGTGAGGGTCAGGCTTCGGGGAAGGGTTAGGGTTAGGGTTCGGGCTAGGGTTAGGGTTAGGGGACGGGGACGGTTTAGGGTCCAGGTGAGGGTACGACAACGATTTAGTGGGAGCGTACGTGTGAGGGCGCGGGTTAGTGTCAGCGTACGGGTTAGGATTAGGGGACGGGTGAGGGTCAGGCTTCGGGGAAGGGTTAGGGTTAGGGTTCGGGCTAGGGTTAGGGTTAGGGGACGGGGACGCTTTAGGGTCCAGGTGAGGGTACGACAACGCTTTAGGGGGAGCGTACGTGTGAGGGCGCGGGTTAGTGTCAGCGTACGGGTTAGGATTAGGGGACGGGTGAGGGTCAGGCTTCGGGGAAGGGTTAGGGTTAGGGTTCGGGCTAGGGTTAGGGTTAGGGGACGGGAACGGTTTAGGGTCCAGGTGAGGGTACGACAACGCTTTAGGGGGAGCATACGTGTGAGGGCGCGGGTTAGTGTCAGCGTACGGGTTAGGATTAGGGGACAGGTGAGGGTCAGGCTTCGGGGAAGGGTTAGGGTTAGTGTTCGGTCTAGGGTTAGGGTTAGGGGACGGGGACGGTTTAGGGTCCAGGTGAGGGTACGACAACGCTTTAGGGGGAGCGTACGTGTGAGGGCGCGGGTTAGTGTCAGCGTACGGGTTAGGATTAGGGGACAGGTGAGGGTCAGGCTTCGGGGAAGCGTTAGGGTTAGGGTTCGGGCTAGGGTTAGTGTTAGGGGACGGGGACGGTTTAGGGTCCAGGTGAGGGTACGACAACGCTTTAGGGGGGCGTACGTGTGAGGGCGTGGGTTAGTGTCAGCGTACGGGTTAGGATTAGGGGACGGGTGAGGGTCAGGCTTCGGGGAAGTGTTAGGGTTAGGGTTCGGGCTAGGGTTAGGGTTAGGGGACGGGGACGGTTTAGGGTCCAGGTGATGGTACGACAACGCTTTAGGGGTTGCGTACGTGTGAGGGCGCGGGTTAGTGTCAGCGTACGGGTTAGGATTAGGGGACGGGTGAGGGTCAGGCTTCGGGGAAGGGTTAGGGTTAGGGTTCGGGCTAGGGTTAGGGTTAGGGGACGGGGACGGTTTAGGGTCCAGGTGAGGGTACGACAACGCTTTATGGGGAGCGTACGTGTGAGGGCGCGGGTTAGTGTCAGCGTACGGGTTAGGATTAGGGGACGGGTGAGGGTCAGGCTTCGGGGAAGGGTTAGGGTTAGGGTTCAGGCTAGGGTTAGGGTTAGGGGACGGGGACGGTTTAGGGTCCAGTTGAGGGTATGACAACGCTTTAGGAGGAGCGTACGTGTGAGGGCGCGGGTTAGCGTCAGCGTACGGGTTAGGATTAGGGGACGGGTGAGGGTCAGGCTTCGGGGAAGGGTTAGGGTTAGGGTTCGGGCTAGGGTTAGGGTTAGGGGACGGGGACGGTTTAGGGTCCAGGTGAGGGTACGACAACGCTTTAGGGGGAGCGTACATGTGAGGGCGCGGGTTAGTGTCAGCGTACGGGTTAGGATTAGGGGACGGGTGAGGGTCAGGCTTCGGGGAAGGGTTAGGGTTAGGGTTCGGGCTAGGGTTAGGGTTAGGGGACGGGGACGGTTTAGGGTCCAGGTGAGGGTACGAGAACGCTTTAGGGGGAGCGTACGTGTGAGGGCGCGGGTTAGTGTCAGCGTACGGGTTAGGATTAGGGGACGGGTGAGGGTCAGGCTTCGGGGAAGCGTTAGGGTTAGGGTTCGGGCTAGGGTTAGTGTTAGGGGACGGGGACGGTTTAGGGTCCAGGTGAGGGTACGACAACGCTTTAGGGGGACGTACGTGTGAGGGCGTGGGTTAGTGTCAGCGTACGGGTTAGTCTTAGGGGACGGGTGAGGGTCAGACTTCGGGGAAGGGTTAGGGTTAGGGTTCGGGCTAGGGTTAGGGTTAGGGGACGGGGACGGTTTAGGGTCCAGGTGAGGGTACGACAACGCTTTAGGGGTTGCGTACGTGTGAGGGCGCGGGTTAGTGTCAGCGTACGGGTTAGGATTAGGGGACGGGTGAGGGTCAGGCTTCGGTGAAGTGTTAGGGTTAGGGTTAGGTTTCGGGCTAGGGTTAGGGGTAGGGGACGGGGACGGTTTAGGGTCCAGGTGAGGGTACGACAACGCTTTAGGGGGAGCGTACGTGTGAGGGCGCGGGTTAGTGTCAGCGTACGGGTTAGGATTAGGGGACGGGTGAGGGTCAGGCTTCGGGGAAGGGTTAGGGTTAGGGTTCGGGCTAGGGTTAGGGTTAGGGGACGGGGACGGTTTAGGGTCCAGGTGAGGGTACGACAACGCTTTAGGGGGATCGTACGTGTGAGGGCGCGGGTTAGTGTCAGCGTATGGGTTAGGATTAGGGGACGGGTGAGGGTCAGGCTTTGGGGAAGGGTTAGGGTTAGGGTTCGGGCTAGGGTTAGGGTTAGGGGACGGGGACGGTTCAGGGTCCAGGTGAGGGTACGACAACGCTTTAGGGGTAGCGTACGTGTGAGGGCGCGGGTTAGTGTCAGCGTACGGGTTAGGATTAGGGGACGGTTGAGGGTCAGGCTTCGGGGAAGGGTTAGGGTTAGGGTTCGGGCTAGGGTTAGGGTTAGGGGACGGGGACGGTTTAGGGTCCAAGTGAGGGTACGACAACGCTTTAGGGGGAGCGTACGTGTGAGGGCGCGGGTTAGTGTCAGCGTACGGGTTAGGATTAGGGGACGGGAAAGGGTCAGGCTTCGGGGAAGGGTTAGGGTTAGGGTTCGGGCTAGGGTTAGGGTTAGGGGACGGGGACGGTTTAGGGTCCAGGTGAGGGTACGACAACGCTTTAGGGGGAGCGTACGTGTGAGGGCGCGGGTTAGCGTCAGCGTACGGGTTAGGATTAGGGGACGGGTGAGGGTCAGGCTTCGGGGAAGGGTTAGGGTTAGGCTTCGGGGTAGGGTTAGGGTTAGGGGACGGGGACGGTTTAGGGTCCAGGTGAGGGTACGATAACGCTTTAGGGGGAGCGTACGTGTGAGGGCGCGGGTTAGTTTCAGCGTACGGGTTAGGATTAGGGGACGGGTGAGGGTCAGGCTTCGGGGAAGGGTTAGGGTTAGGGTTCGGGCTAGGGTTAGGGTTAGGGGACGGGGACGGTTTAGGGTCCAGGTGAGGGCACGACAACGATTTAGTGGGAGCGTACGTGTGAGGGCGCGGGTTAGTGTCAGCGTACGGGTTAGGATTAGGGGACGGGTGAGGGTCAGGCTTCGGGGAAGGGTTAGGGTTAGGGTTCGGGCTAGGGTTAGGGTTAGGGGACGGGGACGCTTTAGGGTCCAGGTGAGGGTACGACAACGCTTTAGAGGGAGCGTACGTGTGAGTGCGCGAGTTAGAGTCAGCGTACGGGTTAGGATAAGGGGACGGGTGAGGGTCAGGCTTCGGGGAAGGGTTAGGGTTAGGGTTCGGGCTAGGGTTAGGGTTAGGGGACGGGGACGGTTTAGGGTCCAAGTGAGGGTACGACAACGCTTTAGGGGGAGCGTACGTGTGAGGGTGCGGGTTAGCGTCAGCGTACGGGTTAGGATTAGGGGACAGGTGAGGGTCAGGCTTCGGGGAAGGGTTAGGGTTAGGGTTCGGGCTAGGGTTAGGGTTAGGTGACAGGGACGTTTTAGGGTCCAGGTGAGGGTACGACAACGCTTTAGGGGCAGCGTACGTGTGAGGGCGCGGTTTAGTGTCAGCGTACGGGTTAGGATTAGGGGACAGGTGAGGGTCAGGCTTCGGGGAAGGGTTAGGGTTAGGGTTCGGGCTAGGGTTAGGGTTAAGGGACGTGGACGGTTTAGGGTCCAGGTGAGGGTACGACAACGCTTTAGGGGGAGCGTACGTGTGAGGGCGCGGGTTAGCGTCAGCGTACGGGTTAGGATTAGGGGACGGGTGAGGGTCAGGCTTCGCGGAAGGGTTAGGGTTAGGGTTAGGGCTAGGGTTAGGGTTAGGGGACGGGGACGGTTTAGGGTCCAGGTGAGGGTACGACAACGCTTTAGGGGGAGCGTACGTGTGAGGGCGCGGGTTAGCGTCAGCGTACGGGTTAGGTTTAGGGGACGGGTGAGGGTCAGGCTTCGGGGAAGGGTTAGGGTTAGGGTTCGGGCTAGGGTTAGGGTTAGGGGACGGGGACGGTTTAGGGTCCAGGTGAGGGTACGACAACGCTTTAGGGGGAGCGTACGTGTGAGGGCGCGGCTTAGTGTCAGCGTACGGGTTAGGATTAGGGGACGTGTGAGGGTCAGGCTTCGGGGAAGGGTTAGGGTTAGGGTTCGGGCTAGGGTTAGGGTTAGGGGACGGGGACGCTTTAGGGTCCAGGTGAGGGTACGACAACACTTTAGGGGGAGCGTACGTGTGAGGGCGCGGGTTAGTGTCAGCGTACGGGTTAGGATTAGGGGACGGGTGAGGTTCAGGCTTCGGGGAAGGGTTAGGGTTAGGGTTCGGGCTAGGGTTAGGGTTAGGGGACGGGGACGGTTTAGGATCCAGGTGAGGGTACGACTACGCTTTAGGGGGAGCGTACGTGTGAGGGCGCGGGTTAGTGTCAGCGTACGGGTTAGGATTAGGGGACGGGTGAGGGTCAGGCTTCGGGGAAGGGTTAGGGTTAGGGTTCGGGCTAGGGTTAGGGTTAGGGGACGGGGACGGTTTAGGGTCCAGGTGAGGGTACGACAACGCTTTAGGGGGAGCATACGCGTGAGGGCGTGGGTTAGTGTCAGCGTACGGGTTAGGATTAGGGGACGGGTGAGGGTCAGGCTTCGGGGAAGTGTTAGGGTTAGGGTTCGGGCTAGGGTTAGGGTTAGTGGACGGGGACGGTTTAGGGTCCAGGTGAGGGTACGACAGCGATTTAGGGGGAGCGTACGCATGAGGGCGCGGGTTAGTGTCAGCGTACGGGTTAGGATTAGGGGACGGGTGAGTGTCAGGCTTCGGGGAAGGGTTAGGGTTAGGGTTCGGGCTAGGGTTAGGGTTAGGGGACGGGGACGGTTTAGGGTCCAGGTGAGGGTACGACAACGCTTTAGGGGGAGCGTACGTGTGAGGGCGCGGGTTAGTGTCAGCGTACGGTTTAGGATTACGGGACGGGTGAGGGTCAGGCTTCGGGGAAGGGTTAGGGTTAGGGTTCGGGCTAGGGTTAGGGTTAGGGGACGGGGACGGTTTAGGGTCCAGGTGAGGGTACGACAACGCTTTAGGGGGAGCGTACGTGTGAGGGCGCGGGTTAGTGTCAGCGTACGGTTTAGGATTAGGGGACGGGTGAGGGTCAGGCTTCGGGGAAGTGTTAGGGTTAGGGTTCGGGCTAGGGTTAGGGTTAGGGGACGGGGACGGTTTAGGGTCCAGGTGAGGGTACGACAACGCTTTAGTGGGAGCGTACGTGTGAGGGCGCGGGTTAGCGTCAGCGTACGGGTTAGGATTAGGGGACGGGTGAGGGTCAGGCTTCGGGGAAGGGTTAGGGTTAGGGTTCGGGCTAGGGTTAGGGTTAGGGGACGGGGACGTTTTAGGGTCCAGGTGAGGGTACGACAACGCTTTAGGGGTAGCGTACGTGTGAGGGCGCGGGTTAGTGTCAGCGTACGGGTTAGGATTAGGGGACGGGTGAGGGTCAGGCTTCGGGGAAGGGTTAGGTTTAGGGTTCGGGCTAGCGTTAGGGTTAGGGGACGGGGACGGTTTAGGGTCCAGGTGAGGGTACGACAACGCTTTAGTGGGAGCGTAAGTGTGAGGGCGCGGGTTAGTGTCAGCGTACGGGTTAGGATTAGGGGACGGGTGAGGGTCAGGCTTCGGGGAAGGGTTAGGGTTAGGGTTCGGGCTAGGGTTAGGGTTAGGGGACGGGGACGGTTTAGGGTCCAGGTGAGGGTACGACAACGCTTTAGGGGGAGCGTACGTGTGAGGGCGCGGGTTAGCGTCAGCGTACGGGTTAGGATTAGGGGACGGGTGAGGGTCAGGCTTCGCGGAAGTGTTAGGGTTAGGGTTCGGGCTAGGGTTAGGGTTAGTGGACGGGGACTGTTTAGGGTCCAGGTGAGGGTACGACAGCGATTTAGGGGGAGCGTACGCATGAGGGCGCGGGTTAGTGTCAGCGTACGGGTTAGGATTAGGGGACGGGTGAGGGTCAGGCTTCGGGGAAGGGTTAGGGTTAGGGTTCGGGCTAGGGTTAGGGTTAGGGGACGGGGACGGTTTAGGGTCCAGGTGAGGGTACGACAACGCTTTAGGGGGAGCGTACGTGTGAGGGCGCGGTTTAGTGTCAGCGTACGGCTTAGGATTAGGGGACGGGTGAGGGTCAGGCTTCGGGGAAGGGTTAGGGTTAGGGTTCGGGCTAGGGTTAGGGTTAGGGGACGGGGACGGTTTAGGGTCCAGGTGAGGGTACGACAACGCTTTAGGGGGAGCGTACGTGTGAGGGCGCCGGTTAGTGTCAGCGTACGGGTTAGGATTATGGGACGGGTGAGGGTCAGGCTTCGGGGAAGGGTTAGGGTTAGGGTTCGGGCTAGGGTTAGGGTTAGGGGACGGGGACGGTTTAGGGTCCAGGTGAGGGTACGACAACGCTTTAGGGGGAGCGTACGTGTGAGGGCGCGGGTTAGTGTCAGCGTACGGTTTAGGATTAGGGGACGGGTGAGGGTCAGGCTTCGGGGAAGGGTTAGGGTTAGGGTTCGGGCTAGGGTTAGGGTTAGGGGACGGGGACGGTTTAGGGTCCAGGTGAGGGTACGACAACGCTTTAGGGGGAGCGTACGTGTGAGGGCGCGGGTTAGTGTCAGCGTACGGTTTAGGATTAGGGGACGGGTGAGGGTCAGGCTTCGGGGAAGTGTTAGGGTTAGGGTTCGGGCTAGGGTTAGGGTTAGGGGACGGGGACGGTTTAGGGTCCAGGTGAGGGTACGACAACGCTTTAGGAGGAGCGTACGTGTGAGGGCGCGGGTTAGCGTCAGCGTACGGGTTAGGATTAGGGGACGGGTGAGGGTCAGGCTTCGGGGAAGGGTTAGGGTTAGGGTTCGGGCTAGGGTTAGGGTTAGGGGACGGGGACGTTTTAGGGTCCAGGTGAGGGTACGACAACGCTTTAGGGGTAGCGTACGTGTGAGGGCGCGGGTTAGTGTCAGCGTACGGGTTAGGATTAGGGGACGAGTGAGGGTCAGGCTTCGGGGAAGGGTTAGGGTTAGGGTTCGGGCTAGCGTTAGGGTTAGGGGACGGGGACGGTTTAGGGTCCAGGTCAGGGTACGACAACGCTTTAGTGGGAGCGTAAGTGTGAGGGCGCGGGTTAGTGTCAGCGTACGGGTTAGGATTAGGGGACGGGTGAGGGTCAGGCTTCGGGGAAGGGTTAGGGTTAGGGTTCGGGCTAGGGTTAGGGTTAGGGGACGGGGACGGTTTAGGGTCCAGGTGAGGGTACGACAACGCTTTAGGGGGAGCGTACGTGTGAGGGCGCGGGTTAGTGTCAGCGTACGGGTTAGGATTATGGGACAGGTGAGGGTCAGGCTTCGGGGAATGGTTAGGGTTAGTGTTCGGGCTAGGGTTAGGGTTAGGGGACGGGGACGGTTTAGGGTCCAGGTGAGGGTACGACAACGCTTTAGGGGGAGCGTACGTGTGAGGGCGCGGGTTAGTGTCAGCGTACGGGTTAGGATTAGGGGACGAGTGAGGGTCAGGCTTCGGGGAAGCGTTAGGGTTAGGGTTCGGGCTAGGGTTAGTGTTAGGGGACGGGGACGGTTTAGGGTCCAGGTGAGGGTACGACAACGCTTTAGGGGGGCGTACGTGTGAGGGCGTGGGTTAGTGTCGGCGTACGGGTTAGGATTAGGGGACGGGTGAGGGTCAGGCTTCGGGGAAGGGTTAGGGTTAGGGTTCGGGCTAGGGTTAGGGTTAGGGGACGGGGACGGTTTAGGGTCCAGGTGAGGGTACGACAACGCTTTAGGGGTTGCGTACGTGTGAGGGCGCGGGTTAGTGTCAGCGTACGGGTTAGGATTAGGGGACGGGTGAGGGTCAGGCTTCGGGGAAGGGTTAGGGTTAGGGTTCGGGCTAGGGTTAGGGTTCGGGGACGGGGACGGTTTAGGGTCCAGGTGAGGGTACGACAACGCTTTAGGGGGAGCGTACGTGTGAGGGCGCGGCTTAGTGTCAGCGTACGGGTTAGGATTAGGGGACGGGTGAGGGTCAGGTTTCGGGGAAGGGTTAGGGTTAGGGTTCGGGCTAGGGTTAGGGTTAGGGGACGGGGACGGTTTAGGGTCCAGGTGAGGGTACGACAACGCTTTAGGGGGAGCGTACGTGTGAGGGCGCGGCTTAGTGTCAGCGTACGGGTTAGGATTAGGGGACGGGTGAGGGTCAGGCTTCGGGGAAGTGTTAGGGTTAGGTTTCGGGCTAGGGTTAGGGTTAGGGGACGGGGACGGTTTAGGGTCCAGGTGAGGGTACGACAACGCTTTAGGGGGAGCGTACGTGTGAGGGCGCGGGTTACTGTCAGCGTACGGGTTAGGATTAGGGGACGGGTGAGGGTCAGGCTTCGGGGAAGGGTTAGGGTTAGGGTTCGGGCTAGGGTTAGGGTTAGGGGACGGGGACGCTTTAGGGTCCAGGTGAGGGTACGACAACGCTTTAGGGGGAGCGTACGTGTGAGGGCGCGGGTTAGTGTCAGCGTACGGGTTAGGATTAGGGGACGGGTGAGGGTCAGGCTTCGGGGAAGGGTTAGGGTTAGGGTTCGGGCTAGGGTTAGGGTTAGGGGACGGGGACTTTTTAGGGTCCAGGTGAAGGTACGACAACGCTTTAGGGGGAGTGTACGTGTGAGGGCGCGGGTTAGCGTCAGCGTACGGGTTAGGATTAGGGGACGGGTGAGGGTCAGGCTTCGGGGAAGGGTTAGGGTTAGGGTTCGGGCTAGGGTTAGGGTTAGGGGACGGGGACGGTTTAGGGTCCAGGTGAGGGTACGACAACGCTTTAGGGGGAGCGTACGTGTGAGGGCGCGGGTTAGTGTCAGCGTACGGTTTAGGATTAGGGGACGGGTGAGGGTCAGGCTTCGGGGAAGTGTTAGGGTTAGGGTTCGGGCTAGGGTTAGGGTTAGGGGACGGGGACGGTTTAGGGTCCAGGTGAGGGTACGACAACGCTTTAGGGGGAGCGTACGTGTGAGGGCGCGGGTTAGTGTCAGCGTACGGGTTAGGATTAGGGGACGGGTGAGGGTCAGGCTTCGGGGAAGGGTTAGGGTTAGGGTTCGGGCTAGGGTTAGGGTTAGGGGACGGGGACGTTTTAGGGTCCAGGTGAGGGTACGACAACGCTTTAGGGGTAGCGTACGTGTGAGGGCGCGGGTTAGTGTCAGCGTACGGGTTAGGATTAGGGGACGGGTGAGGGTCAGTCTTCGGGGAAGGGTTAGGGTTAGGGTTCGGGCTAGCGTTAGGGTTAGGGGACGGGGACGGTTTAGGGTCCAGGTGAGGGTACGACAACGCTTTAGTGGGAGCGTAAGTGTGAGGGCGCGGGTTAGTGTCAGCGTACGGGTTAGGATTAGGGGACGGGTGAGGGTCAGGCTTCGGGGAAGGGTTAGGGTTAGGGTTCGGGCTAGGGTTAGGGTTAGGGGACGGGGACGGTTTAGGGTCCAGGTGAGGGTACGACAACGCTTTAAGGGGAGCGTACGTGTGAGGGCGCGGGTTAGTGTCAGCGTACGGGTTAGGATTAGGGGACGGGTGAGGGTCAGGCTTCGGGGAAGGGTTAGGGTTAGGGTTCGGGCTAGGGTTAGGGTTAGGGGACGGGGACGGTTTAGGGTCCAGGTGAGGGTACGATAACGCTTTAGGGGGAGCGTACGTGTGAGGGCGCGGGTTAGTTTCAGCGTACGGGTTAGGATTGGGGACGGGTGAGGGTCAGGCTTCGGGGAAGGGTTAGGGTTAGGGTTCGGGCTAGGGTTAGGGTTAGGGGACGGGGACGGTTTAGGGTCCAGGTGAGGGCACGACAACGATTTAGTGGGAGCGTACGTGTGAGGGCGCGGGTTAGTGTCAGCGTACGGGTTAGGATTAGGGGACGGGTGAGGGTCAGGCTTCGGGGAAGGGTTAGGGTTAGGGTTCGGGCTAGGGTTAGGGTTAGGGGACGGGGACGCTTTAGGGTCCAGGTGAGGGTACGACAACGCTTTAGGGGGAGCGTACGTGTGAGGGCGCGGGTTAGTGTCAGCGTACGGGTTAGGATTAGGGGACGGGTGAGGGTCAGGCTTCGGGGAAGGGTTAGGGTTAGGGTTCGGGCTAGGGTTAGGGTTAGGGGACGGGGACGCTTTAGGGTCCAGGTGAGGGTACGACAACGCTTTAGAGGGAGCGTACGTGTGAGTGCGCGAGTTAGAGTCAGCGTACGGGTTAGGATAAGGGGACGGGTGAGGGTCAGGCTTCGGGGAAGGGTTAGGGTTAGGGTTCGGGCTAGGGTTAGGGTTAGGGGACGGGGACGGTTTAGGGTCCAAGTGAGGGTACGACAACGCTTTAGGGGGAGCGTACGTGTGAGGGCGCGGGTTAGCGTCAGCGTACGGGTTAGGATTAGGGGACGGGTGAGGGTCAGGCTTCGGGGAAGGGTTAGGGTTAGGGTTCGGGCTAGGGTTAGGGTTAGGTGACAGGGACGTTTTAGGGTCCAGGTGAGGGTACGACAACGCTTTAGGGGGAGCGTACGTGTGAGGGCGCGGTTTAGTGTCAGCGTACGGGTTAGGATTAGGGGACAGGTGAGGGTCAGGCTTCGGGGAAGGGTTAGGGTTAGGGTTCGGGCTAGGGTTAGGGTTAAGGGACGGGGACGGTTTAGGGTCCAGGTGAGGATACGACAACGCTTTAGGGGGAGCGTACGTGTGAGGGCGCGGGTTAGCGTCAGCGTACGGGTTAGGATTAGGGGACGGGTGAGGGTCAGGCTTCGCGGAAGTGTTAGGGTTAGGGTTAGGGCTAGGGTTAGGGTTAGGGGACGGGGACGGTTTAGGGTCCAGGTGAGGGTACGACAACGCTTTAGGGGGAGCGTACGTGTGAGGGCGCGGGTTAGCGTCAGCGTACGGGTTAGGATTAGGGGACGGGTGAGGGTCAGGCTTCGGGGAAGGGTTAGGGTTAGGGTTCGGGCTAGGGTTAGGGTTAGGGGACGGGGACGGTTTAGGGTCCAGGTGAGGGTACGACAACGCTTTAGGGAGAGCGTACGTGTGAGGGCGCGGCTTAGTGTCAGCGTACGGGTTAGGATTAGGGGACGTGTGAGGGTCAGGCTTCGGGGAAGGGTTAGGGTTAGGGTTCGGGCTAGGGTTAGGGTTAGGGGACGGGGACGCTTTAGGGTCCAGGTGAGGGTAAGACAACGCTTTAGGGGGAGCGTACGTGTGAGGGCGCGGGTTAGTGTCAGCGTACGGGTTAGGATTAGGGGACGGGTGAGGTTCAGGCTTCGGGGAAGGGTTAGGGTTAGGGTTCGGGCTAGGGTTAGGGTTAGGGGACGGGTACGGTTTAGGATCCAGGTGAGGGTACGACTACGCTTTAGGGGGAGCGTACGTGTGAGGGCGCGGGTTAGTGTCAGCGTACGGGTTAGGATTAGGGGACGTGTGAGCGTCAGGCTTCGGGGAAGGGTTAGGGTTAGGGTTCGGGCTAGGGTTAGGGTTAGGGGACGGGGACGGTTTAGGGTCCAGGTGAGGGTACGACAACGCTTTAGGGGGAGCGTACGCGTGAGGGCGTGGGTTAGTGTCAGCGTACGGGTTAGGATTAGGGGACGGGTGAGGGTCAGGCTTCGGGGAAGTGTTAGGGTTAGGGTTCGGGCTAGGGTTAGGGTTAGTGGACGGGGACTGTTTAGGGTCCAGGTGAGGGTACGACAGCGATTTAGGGGGAGCGTACGCAAGAGGGCGCGGGTTAGTGTCAGCGTACGGGTTAGGATTAGGGGACGGGTGAGGGTCAGGCTTCGGGGAAGGGTTAGGGTTAGGGTTCGGGCTAGGGTTAGGGTTAGGGGACGGGGACGGTTTAGGGTCCAGGTGAGGGTACGACAACGCTTTAGGGGGAGCGTACGTGTGAGGGCGCTGTTTAGTTTCAGCGTACGGGTTAGGATTAGGGGACGGGTGAGGGTCAGGCTTCGGGGAAGGGTTAGGGTTAGGGTTCGGGCTAGGGTTAGGGTTAGGGGACGGGGACGGTTTAGGGTCCAGGTGAGGGTACGACAACGCTTTAGGGGGAGCGTACGTGTGAGGGCACGGGTTAGTGTCAGCGTACGGGTTAGGATTATGGGACGGGTGAGGGTCAGGCTTCGGGGAAGGGTTAGGGTTAGGGTTCGGGCTAGGGTTAGGGTTAGGGGACGGGGACGGTTTAGGGTCCAGGTGAGGGTACGACAACGCTTTAGGGGGAGCGTACGTGTGAGGGCGCGGGTTAGTGTCAGCGTACGGTTTAGGATTAGGGGACGGGTGAGGGTCAGGCTTCGGGGAAGGGTTAGGGTTAGGGTTCGGGCTAGGGTTAGGGTTAGGGGACGGGGACGGTTTAGGGTCCAGGTGAGGGTACGACAACGCTTTAGGGGGAGCGTACGTGTGAGGGCGCGGGTTAGTGTCAGCGTACGGTTTAGGATTAGGGGACGGGTGAGGGTCAGGCTTCGGGGAAGTGTTAGGGTTAGGGTTCGGGCTAGGGTTAGGGTTAGGGGACGGGGACGGTTTAGGGTCCAGGTGAGGGTACGACAACGCTTTAGGGGTAGCGTACGTGTGAGGGCGCGGGTTAGTGTCAGCGTACGGGTTAGGATTAGGGGACGGGTGAGCGTCAGGCTTCGGGGAAGGGTTAGGGTTAGGGTTCGGGCTAGCGTTAGGGTTAGGGGACGGGGACGGTTTAGGGTCCAGGTGAGGGAACGACAACGCTTTAGTGGGAGCGTAAGTGTGAGGGCGCGGGTTAGTGTCAGCGTACGGGTTAGGATTAGGGGACGGGTGAGGGTCAGGCTTCGGGGAAGGGTTAGGGTTAGGGTTCGGGCTAGGGTTAGGGTTAGGGGACGGGGACGGTTTAGGGTCCAGGTGAGGGTACGACAACGCTTTAGGGGGAGCGTACGTGTGAGGGCGCGGGCTAGTGTCAGCGTACGGGTTAGGATTATGGGACAGGTGAGGGTCAGGCTTCGGGGAAGGGTTAGGGTTAGTGTTCGGGCTAGGGTTAGGGTTAGGGGACGGGGACGGTTTAGGGTCCAGGTGAGGGTACGACAACGCTTTAGGGGTAGCGTACGTGTGAGGGCGCGGGTTAGTGTCAGCGTACGGGTTAGGATTAGGGGACGGGTGAGGGTCAGGCTTCGGGGAAGGGTTAGGGTTAGGGTTCGGGCTAGCGTTAGGGTTAGGGGACGGGGACGGTTTAGGGTCCAGGTGAGGGAACGACAACGCTTTAGTGGGAGCGTAAGTGTGAGGGCGCGGGTTAGTGTCAGCGTACGGGTTAGGATTAGGGGACGGGTGAGGGTCAGGCTTCGGGGAAGGGTTAGGGTTAGGGTTCGGGCTAGGGTTAGGGTTAGGGGACGGGGACGGTTTAGGGTCCAGGTGAGGGTACGACAACGCTTTAGGGGGAGCGTACGTGTGAGGGCGCGGGTTAGTGTCAGCGTACGGGTTAGGATTATGGGACAGGTGAGGGTCAGGCTTCAGGGAAGGGTTAGGGTTAGTGTTCGGGCTAGGGTTAGGGTTAGGGGACGGGGACGGTTTAGGGTCCAGGTGAGGGTACGACAACGCTTTAGGGGGAGCGTACGTGTGAGGGCGCGGGTTAGTGTCAGCGTACGGGTTAGGATTAGGGGACGAGTGAGGGTCAGGCTTCGGGGAAGCGTTAGGGTTAGGGTTCGGGCTAGGGTTAGTGTTAGGGGACGGGGACGGTTTAGGGTCCAGGTGAGGGTACGACAACGCTTTAGGGGGGCGTACCTGTGAGGGCGTGGGTTAGTGTCGGCGTACGGGTTAGGATTAGGGGACGGGTGAGGGTCAGGCTTCGGGGAAGGGTTAGGGTTAGGGTTCGGGCTAGGGTTAGGGTTAGGGGACGGGGACGGTTTAGGGTCCAGGTGAGGGTACGACAACGCTTTAGGGGTTGCGTACGTGTGAGGGCGCGGGTTAGTGTCAGCGTACGGGTTAGGATTAGGGGACGGGTGAGGGTCAGGCTTCGGTGAAGGGTTAGGGTTAGGGTTCGGGCTAGGGTTAGGGTTAGGGGACGGGGACGGTTTAGGGTCCAGGTGAGGGTATGACAACGCTTTAGGGGCAGCGTACATGTGAGGGCGCGGGTTAGTGTCAGCGTACGGGTTAGGATTAGGGGACGGGTGAGGGTCAGGCTTCGGGGAAGGGTTAGGGTTAGTGTTCGGGCTAGGGTTAGGGTTAGGGGACGGGGACGGTTTAGGGTCCAGGTGAGGGTACGACAACGCTTTAGGGGTTGCGTACGTGTGAGGGCGCGGGTTAGTGTCAGCGTACGGGTTAGGATTAGGGGACGGGTGAGGGTCAGGCTTCGGGGAAGGGTTAGGGTTAGGGTTCGGGCTAGGGTTAGGGTTAGGGGACGGGGACGGTTTAGGGTCCAGGTGAGGGTACGACAACGCTTTAGGGGGAGCGTACGTGTGAGGGCGCGGCTTAGTGTCAGCGTACGGGTTAGGATTAGGGGACGGGTGAGGGTCAGGTTTCGGGGAAGGGTTAGGGTTAGGGTTCGGGCTAGGGTTAGGGTTAGGGGACGGGGACGGTTTAGGGTCCAGGTGAGGGTACGACAACGCTTTAGGGGGAGCGTACGTGTGAGGGCGCGGCTTAGTGTCAGCGTACGGGTTAGGATTAGGGGACGGGTGAGGGTCAGGCTTCGGGGAAGTGTTAGGGTTAGGTTTCGGGCTAGGGTTAGGGTTAGGGGACGGGGACGGTTTAGGGTCCAGGTGAGGGTACGACAACGCTTTAGGGGGAGCGTACGTGTGAGGGCGCGGGTTACTGTCAGCGTACGGGTTAGGATTAGGGGACGGGTGAGGGTCAGGCTTCGGGGAAGGGTTAGGGTTAGGGTTCGGGCTAGGGTTAGGGTTAGGGGACGGGGACGCTTTAGGGTCCAGGTGAGGGTACGACAACGCTTTAGGGGGAGCGTACGTGTGAGGGCGCGGGTTAGTGTCAGCGTACGGGTTAGGATTAGGGGACGGGTGAGGGTCAGGCTTCGGGGAAGGGTTAGGGTTAGGGTTCGGGCTAGGGTTAGGGTTAGGGGACGGGGACTTTTTAGGGTCCAGGTGAAGGTACGACAACGCTTTAGGGGGAGTGTACGTGTGAGGGCGCGGGTTAGCGTCAGCGTACGGGTTAGGATTAGGGGACGGGTGAGGGTCAGGCTTCGGGGAAGGGTTAGGGTTAGGGTTCGGGCTAGGGTTAGGGTTAGGGGACGGGGACGGTTTAGGGTCCAGGTGAGGGTACGACAACGCTTTAGGGGGAGCGTACGTGTGAGGGCGCGGGTTAGTGTCAGCGTACGGTTTAGGATTAGGGGACGGGTGAGGGTCAGGCTTCGGGGAAGTGTTAGGGTTAGGGTTCGGGCTAGGGTTAGGGTTAGGGGACGGGGACGGTTTAGGGTCCAGGTGAGGGTACGACAACGCTTTAGGGGGAGCGTACGTGTGAGGGCGCGGGTTAGTGTCAGCGTACGGGTTAGGATTAGGGGACGGGTGAGGGTCAGGCTTCGGGGAAGGGTTAGGGTTAGGGTTCGGGCTAGGGTTAGGGTTAGGGGACGGGGACGTTTTAGGGTCCAGGTGAGGGTACGACAACGCTTTAGGGGTAGCGTACGTGTGAGGGCGCGGGTTAGTGTCAGCGTACGGGTTAGGATTAGGGGACGGGTGAGGGTCAGTCTTCGGGGAAGGGTTAGGGTTAGGGTTCGGGCTAGCGTTAGGGTTAGGGGACGGGGACGGTTTAGGGTCCAGGTGAGGGTACGACAACGCTTTAGTGGGAGCGTAAGTGTGAGGGCGCGGGTTAGTGTCAGCGTACGGGTTAGGATTAGGGGACGGGTGAGGGTCAGGCTTCGGGGAAGGGTTAGGGTTAGGGTTCGGGCTAGGGTTAGGGTTAGGGGACGGGGACGGTTTAGGGTCCAGGTGAGGGTACGACAACGCTTTAAGGGGAGCGTACGTGTGAGGGCGCGGGTTAGTGTCAGCGTACGGGTTAGGATTAGGGGACGGGTGAGGGTCAGGCTTCGGGGAAGGGTTAGGGTTAGGGTTCGGGCTAGGGTTAGGGTTAGGGGACGGGGACGGTTTAGGGTCCAGGTGAGGGTACGATAACGCTTTAGGGGGAGCGTACGTGTGAGGGCGCGGGTTAGTTTCAGCGTACGGGTTAGGATTGGGGACGGGTGAGGGTCAGGCTTCGGGGAAGGGTTAGGGTTAGGGTTCGGGCTAGGGTTAGGGTTAGGGGACGGGGACGGTTTAGGGTCCAGGTGAGGGCACGACAACGATTTAGTGGGAGCGTACGTGTGAGGGCGCGGGTTAGTGTCAGCGTACGGGTTAGGATTAGGGGACGGGTGAGGGTCAGGCTTCGGGGAAGGGTTAGGGTTAGGGTTCGGGCTAGGGTTAGGGTTAGGGGACGGGGACGCTTTAGGGTCCAGGTGAGGGTACGACAACGCTTTAGGGGGAGCGTACGTGTGAGGGCGCGGGTTAGTGTCAGCGTACGGGTTAGGATTAGGGGACGGGTGAGGGTCAGGCTTCGGGGAAGGGTTAGGGTTAGGGTTCGGGCTAGGGTTAGGGTTAGGGGACGGGGACGCTTTAGGGTCCAGGTGAGGGTACGACAACGCTTTAGAGGGAGCGTACGTGTGAGTGCGCGAGTTAGAGTCAGCGTACGGGTTAGGATAAGGGGACGGGTGAGGGTCAGGCTTCGGGGAAGGGTTAGGGTTAGGGTTCGGGCTAGGGTTAGGGTTAGGGGACGGGGACGGTTTAGGGTCCAAGTGAGGGTACGACAACGCTTTAGGGGGAGCGTACGTGTGAGGGCGCGGGTTAGCGTCAGCGTACGGGTTAGGATTAGGGGACGGGTGAGGGTCAGGCTTCGGGGAAGGGTTAGGGTTAGGGTTCGGGCTAGGGTTAGGGTTAGGTGACAGGGACGTTTTAGGGTCCAGGTGAGGGTACGACAACGCTTTAGGGGGAGCGTACGTGTGAGGGCGCGGTTTAGTGTCAGCGTACGGGTTAGGATTAGGGGACAGGTGAGGGTCAGGCTTCGGGGAAGGGTTAGGGTTAGGGTTCGGGCTAGGGTTAGGGTTAAGGGACGGGGACGGTTTAGGGTCCAGGTGAGGATACGACAACGCTTTAGGGGGAGCGTACGTGTGAGGGCGCGGGTTAGCGTCAGCGTACGGGTTAGGATTAGGGGACGGGTGAGGGTCAGGCTTCGCGGAAGTGTTAGGGTTAGGGTTAGGGCTAGGGTTAGGGTTAGGGGACGGGGACGGTTTAGGGTCCAGGTGAGGGTACGACAACGCTTTAGGGGGAGCGTACGTGTGAGGGCGCGGGTTAGCGTCAGCGTACGGGTTAGGATTAGGGGACGGGTGAGGGTCAGGCTTCGGGGAAGGGTTAGGGTTAGGGTTCGGGCTAGGGTTAGGGTTAGGGGACGGGGACGGTTTAGGGTCCAGGTGAGGGTACGACAACGCTTTAGGGAGAGCGTACGTGTGAGGGCGCGGCTTAGTGTCAGCGTACGGGTTAGGATTAGGGGACGTGTGAGGGTCAGGCTTCGGGGAAGGGTTAGGGTTAGGGTTCGGGCTAGGGTTAGGGTTAGGGGACGGGGACGCTTTAGGGTCCAGGTGAGGGTAAGACAACGCTTTAGGGGGAGCGTACGTGTGAGGGCGCGGGTTAGTGTCAGCGTACGGGTTAGGATTAGGGGACGGGTGAGGTTCAGGCTTCGGGGAAGGGTTAGGGTTAGGGTTCGGGCTAGGGTTAGGGTTAGGGGACGGGTACGGTTTAGGATCCAGGTGAGGGTACGACTACGCTTTAGGGGGAGCGTACGTGTGAGGGCGCGGGTTAGTGTCAGCGTACGGGTTAGGATTAGGGGACGTGTGAGCGTCAGGCTTCGGGGAAGGGTTAGGGTTAGGGTTCGGGCTAGGGTTAGGGTTAGGGGACGGGGACGGTTTAGGGTCCAGGTGAGGGTACGACAACGCTTTAGGGGGAGCGTACGCGTGAGGGCGTGGGTTAGTGTCAGCGTACGGGTTAGGATTAGGGGACGGGTGAGGGTCAGGCTTCGGGGAAGTGTTAGGGTTAGGGTTCGGGCTAGGGTTAGGGTTAGTGGACGGGGACTGTTTAGGGTCCAGGTGAGGGTACGACAGCGATTTAGGGGGAGCGTACGCAAGAGGGCGCGGGTTAGTGTCAGCGTACGGGTTAGGATTAGGGGACGGGTGAGGGTCAGGCTTCGGGGAAGGGTTAGGGTTAGGGTTCGGGCTAGGGTTAGGGTTAGGGGACGGGGACGGTTTAGGGTCCAGGTGAGGGTACGACAACGCTTTAGGGGGAGCGTACGTGTGAGGGCGCTGTTTAGTTTCAGCGTACGGGTTAGGATTAGGGGACGGGTGAGGGTCAGGCTTCGGGGAAGGGTTAGGGTTAGGGTTCGGGCTAGGGTTAGGGTTAGGGGACGGGGACGGTTTAGGGTCCAGGTGAGGGTACGACAACGCTTTAGGGGGAGCGTACGTGTGAGGGCACGGGTTAGTGTCAGCGTACGGGTTAGGATTATGGGACGGGTGAGGGTCAGGCTTCGGGGAAGGGTTAGGGTTAGGGTTCGGGCTAGGGTTAGGGTTAGGGGACGGGGACGGTTTAGGGTCCAGGTGAGGGTACGACAACGCTTTAGGGGGAGCGTACGTGTGAGGGCGCGGGTTAGTGTCAGCGTACGGTTTAGGATTAGGGGACGGGTGAGGGTCAGGCTTCGGGGAAGGGTTAGGGTTAGGGTTCGGGCTAGGGTTAGGGTTAGGGGACGGGGACGGTTTAGGGTCCAGGTGAGGGTACGACAACGCTTTAGGGGGAGCGTACGTGTGAGGGCGCGGGTTAGTGTCAGCGTACGGTTTAGGATTAGGGGACGGGTGAGGGTCAGGCTTCGGGGAAGTGTTAGGGTTAGGGTTCGGGCTAGGGTTAGGGTTAGGGGACGGGGACGGTTTAGGGTCCAGGTGAGGGTACGACAACGCTTTAGGGGTAGCGTACGTGTGAGGGCGCGGGTTAGTGTCAGCGTACGGGTTAGGATTAGGGGACGGGTGAGCGTCAGGCTTCGGGGAAGGGTTAGGGTTAGGGTTCGGGCTAGCGTTAGGGTTAGGGGACGGGGACGGTTTAGGGTCCAGGTGAGGGAACGACAACGCTTTAGTGGGAGCGTAAGTGTGAGGGCGCGGGTTAGTGTCAGCGTACGGGTTAGGATTAGGGGACGGGTGAGGGTCAGGCTTCGGGGAAGGGTTAGGGTTAGGGTTCGGGCTAGGGTTAGGGTTAGGGGACGGGGACGGTTTAGGGTCCAGGTGAGGGTACGACAACGCTTTAGGGGGAGCGTACGTGTGAGGGCGCGGGCTAGTGTCAGCGTACGGGTTAGGATTATGGGACAGGTGAGGGTCAGGCTTCGGGGAAGGGTTAGGGTTAGTGTTCGGGCTAGGGTTAGGGTTAGGGGACGGGGACGGTTTAGGGTCCAGGTGAGGGTACGACAACGCTTTAGGGGTAGCGTACGTGTGAGGGCGCGGGTTAGTGTCAGCGTACGGGTTAGGATTAGGGGACGGGTGAGGGTCAGGCTTCGGGGAAGGGTTAGGGTTAGGGTTCGGGCTAGCGTTAGGGTTAGGGGACGGGGACGGTTTAGGGTCCAGGTGAGGGAACGACAACGCTTTAGTGGGAGCGTAAGTGTGAGGGCGCGGGTTAGTGTCAGCGTACGGGTTAGGATTAGGGGACGGGTGAGGGTCAGGCTTCGGGGAAGGGTTAGGGTTAGGGTTCGGGCTAGGGTTAGGGTTAGGGGACGGGGACGGTTTAGGGTCCAGGTGAGGGTACGACAACGCTTTAGGGGGAGCGTACGTGTGAGGGCGCGGGTTAGTGTCAGCGTACGGGTTAGGATTATGGGACAGGTGAGGGTCAGGCTTCAGGGAAGGGTTAGGGTTAGTGTTCGGGCTAGGGTTAGGGTTAGGGGACGGGGACGGTTTAGGGTCCAGGTGAGGGTACGACAACGCTTTAGGGGGAGCGTACGTGTGAGGGCGCGGGTTAGTGTCAGCGTACGGGTTAGGATTAGGGGACGAGTGAGGGTCAGGCTTCGGGGAAGCGTTAGGGTTAGGGTTCGGGCTAGGGTTAGTGTTAGGGGACGGGGACGGTTTAGGGTCCAGGTGAGGGTACGACAACGCTTTAGGGGGGCGTACCTGTGAGGGCGTGGGTTAGTGTCGGCGTACGGGTTAGGATTAGGGGACGGGTGAGGGTCAGGCTTCGGGGAAGGGTTAGGGTTAGGGTTCGGGCTAGGGTTAGGGTTAGGGGACGGGGACGGTTTAGGGTCCAGGTGAGGGTACGACAACGCTTTAGGGGTTGCGTACGTGTGAGGGCGCGGGTTAGTGTCAGCGTACGGGTTAGGATTAGGGGACGGGTGAGGGTCAGGCTTCGGTGAAGGGTTAGGGTTAGGGTTCGGGCTAGGGTTAGGGTTAGGGGACGGGGACGGTTTAGGGTCCAGGTGAGGGTATGACAACGCTTTAGGGGCAGCGTACATGTGAGGGCGCGGGTTAGTGTCAGCGTACGGGTTAGGATTAGGGGACGGGTGAGGGTCAGGCTTCGGGGAAGGGTTAGGGTTAGGGTTCGGGCTAGGGTTAGGGTTAGGGGACGGGGACGGTTTAGGGTCCAGGTGAGTGTACGACAACGCTTTAGGGGGAGCGTACGTGTGAGGGCGCGGGTTAGTGTCAGCGTACGGGTTAGGATTAGGGGACGGGTGAGGGTCAGGCTTCGGGGAAGGGTTAGGGTTAGGGTTCGGGCTAGGGTTAGGGTTAGGGGATGGGGACGGTTTAGGGTCCAGGTGAGGGTACGACAACGCTTTAGGGGGAGCGTACGCGTGAGGGTGTGGGTTAGTGTCAGCGTACGGGTTAGGATTAGGGGACGGGTGAGGGTCAGGCTTCGGGGAAGTGTTAGGGTTAGGGTTCGGGCTAGGGTTAGGGTTAGTGGACGGGGACGGTTTAGGGTCCAGGTGAGGGTACGACAGCGATTTAGGGGGAGCGTACGCATGAGGGCGCGGGTTAGTGTCAGCGTACGGGTTAGGATTAGGGGACGGGTGAGGGTCAGGCTTCGGGGAAGGGTTAGGGTTAGGGTTCGGGCTAGGGTTAGGGTTAGGGGACGGGGACGGTTTAGGATCCAGGTGAGGGTACGACTACGCTTTAGGGGGAGCGTACGTGTGAGGGCGCGGGTTAGTGTCAGCGTACGGGTTAGGATTAGGGGACGTGTGAGCGTCAGGCTTCGGGGAAGGGTTAGGGTTAGGGTTCGGGCTAGGGTTAGGGTTAGGGGACGGGGACGGTTTAGGGTCCAGGTGAGGGTACGACAACGCTTTAGGGGGAGCGTACGCGTGAGGGCGTGGGTTAGTGTCAGCGTACGGGTTAGGATTAGGGGACGGGTGAGGGTCAGGCTTCGGGGAAGTGTTAGGGTTAGGGTTCGGGCTAGGGTTAGGGTTAGTGGACGGGGACTGTTTAGGGTCCAGGTGAGGGTACGACAGCGATTTAGGGGGAGCGTACGCAAGAGGGCGCGGGTTAGTGTCAGCGTACGGGTTAGGATTAGGGGACGGGTGAGGGTCAGGCTTCGGGGAAGGGTTAGGGTTAGGGTTCGGGCTAGGGTTAGGGTTAGGGGACGGGGACGGTTTAGGGTCCAGGTGAGGGTACGACAACGCTTTAGGGGGAGCGTACGTGTGAGGGCGCTGTTTAGTTTCAGCGTACGGGTTAGGATTAGGGGACGGGTGAGGGTCAGGCTTCGGGGAAGGGTTAGGGTTAGGGTTCGGGCTAGGGTTAGGGTTAGGGGACGGGGACGGTTTAGGGTCCAGGTGAGGGTACGACAACGCTTTAGGGGGAGCGTACGTGTGAGGGCACGGGTTAGTGTCAGCGTACGGGTTAGGATTATGGGACGGGTGAGGGTCAGGCTTCGGGGAAGGGTTAGGGTTAGGGTTCGGGCTAGGGTTAGGGTTAGGGGACGGGGACGGTTTAGGGTCCAGGTGAGGGTACGACAACGCTTTAGGGGGAGCGTACGTGTGAGGGCGCGGGTTAGTGTCAGCGTACGGTTTAGGATTAGGGGACGGGTGAGGGTCAGGCTTCGGGGAAGGGTTAGGGTTAGGGTTCGGGCTAGGGTTAGGGTTAGGGGACGGGGACGGTTTAGGGTCCAGGTGAGGGTACGACAACGCTTTAGGGGGAGCGTACGTGTGAGGGCGCGGGTTAGTGTCAGCGTACGGTTTAGGATTAGGGGACGGGTGAGGGTCAGGCTTCGGGGAAGTGTTAGGGTTAGGGTTCGGGCTAGGGTTAGGGTTAGGGGACGGGGACGGTTTAGGGTCCAGGTGAGGGTACGACAACGCTTTAGGGGTAGCGTACGTGTGAGGGCGCGGGTTAGTGTCAGCGTACGGGTTAGGATTAGGGGACGGGTGAGCGTCAGGCTTCGGGGAAGGGTTAGGGTTAGGGTTCGGGCTAGCGTTAGGGTTAGGGGACGGGGACGGTTTAGGGTCCAGGTGAGGGAACGACAACGCTTTAGTGGGAGCGTAAGTGTGAGGGCGCGGGTTAGTGTCAGCGTACGGGTTAGGATTAGGGGACGGGTGAGGGTCAGGCTTCGGGGAAGGGTTAGGGTTAGGGTTCGGGCTAGGGTTAGGGTTAGGGGACGGGGACGGTTTAGGGTCCAGGTGAGGGTACGACAACGCTTTAGGGGGAGCGTACGTGTGAGGGCGCGGGCTAGTGTCAGCGTACGGGTTAGGATTATGGGACAGGTGAGGGTCAGGCTTCGGGGAAGGGTTAGGGTTAGTGTTCGGGCTAGGGTTAGGGTTAGGGGACGGGGACGGTTTAGGGTCCAGGTGAGGGTACGACAACGCTTTAGGGGTAGCGTACGTGTGAGGGCGCGGGTTAGTGTCAGCGTACGGGTTAGGATTAGGGGACGGGTGAGGGTCAGGCTTCGGGGAAGGGTTAGGGTTAGGGTTCGGGCTAGCGTTAGGGTTAGGGGACGGGGACGGTTTAGGGTCCAGGTGAGGGAACGACAACGCTTTAGTGGGAGCGTAAGTGTGAGGGCGCGGGTTAGTGTCAGCGTACGGGTTAGGATTAGGGGACGGGTGAGGGTCAGGCTTCGGGGAAGGGTTAGGGTTAGGGTTCGGGCTAGGGTTAGGGTTAGGGGACGGGGACGGTTTAGGGTCCAGGTGAGGGTACGACAACGCTTTAGGGGGAGCGTACGTGTGAGGGCGCGGGTTAGTGTCAGCGTACGGGTTAGGATTATGGGACAGGTGAGGGTCAGGCTTCAGGGAAGGGTTAGGGTTAGTGTTCGGGCTAGGGTTAGGGTTAGGGGACGGGGACGGTTTAGGGTCCAGGTGAGGGTACGACAACGCTTTAGGGGGAGCGTACGTGTGAGGGCGCGGGTTAGTGTCAGCGTACGGGTTAGGATTAGGGGACGAGTGAGGGTCAGGCTTCGGGGAAGCGTTAGGGTTAGGGTTCGGGCTAGGGTTAGTGTTAGGGGACGGGGACGGTTTAGGGTCCAGGTGAGGGTACGACAACGCTTTAGGGGGGCGTACCTGTGAGGGCGTGGGTTAGTGTCGGCGTACGGGTTAGGATTAGGGGACGGGTGAGGGTCAGGCTTCGGGGAAGGGTTAGGGTTAGGGTTCGGGCTAGGGTTAGGGTTAGGGGACGGGGACGGTTTAGGGTCCAGGTGAGGGTACGACAACGCTTTAGGGGTTGCGTACGTGTGAGGGCGCGGGTTAGTGTCAGCGTACGGGTTAGGATTAGGGGACGGGTGAGGGTCAGGCTTCGGTGAAGGGTTAGGGTTAGGGTTCGGGCTAGGGTTAGGGTTAGGGGACGGGGACGGTTTAGGGTCCAGGTGAGGGTATGACAACGCTTTAGGGGCAGCGTACATGTGAGGGCGCGGGTTAGTGTCAGCGTACGGGTTAGGATTAGGGGACGGGTGAGGGTCAGGCTTCGGGGAAGGGTTAGGGTTAGGGTTCGGGCTAGGGTTAGGGTTAGGGGACGGGGACGGTTTAGGGTCCAGGTGAGTGTACGACAACGCTTTAGGGGGAGCGTACGTGTGAGGGCGCGGGTTAGTGTCAGCGTACGGGTTAGGATTAGGGGACGGGTGAGGGTCAGGCTTCGGGGAAGGGTTAGGGTTAGGGTTCGGGCTAGGGTTAGGGTTAGGGGATGGGGACGGTTTAGGGTCCAGGTGAGGGTACGACAACGCTTTAGGGGGAGCGTACGCGTGAGGGTGTGGGTTAGTGTCAGCGTACGGGTTAGGATTAGGGGACGGGTGAGGGTCAGGCTTCGGGGAAGTGTTAGGGTTAGGGTTCGGGCTAGGGTTAGGGTTAGTGGACGGGGACGGTTTAGGGTCCAGGTGAGGGTACGACAGCGATTTAGGGGGAGCGTACGCATGAGGGCGCGGGTTAGTGTCAGCGTACGGGTTAGGATTAGGGGACGGGTGAGGGTCAGGCTTCGGGGAAGGGTTAGGGTTAGGGTTCGGGCTAGGGTTAGGGTTAGGGGACGGGGACGGTTTAGGGTCCAGGTGAGGGTACGACAACGCTTTAGGGGGAGCGTACGTGTGAGGGCGCGGTTTAGTGTCAGCGTACGGGTTAGGATTAGGGGACGGGTGAGGGTCAGGCTTCGGGGAAGGGTTAGGGTTAGGGTTCGGGCTAGGGTTAGGGTTAGGGGACGGGGACGGTTTAGGGTCCAGGTGAGGGTACGACAACGCTTTAGGGGGAGCGTACATGTGAGGGCGCGGGTTAGTGTCAGCGTACGGGTTAGGATTAGGGGACGGGTGAGGGTCAGGCTTCGGGGAAGGGTTAGGGTTAGGGTTCGGACTAGCGTTAGGGTTAGGGGACGGGGACGGTTTAGGGTCCAGGTGAGGGTACGACAACGCTTTAGGGGGAGCGTACGTGTGAGGGCGCGGGTTAGTGTCAGCGTACGGGTTAGGATTAGGGGACGGGTGAGGGTCAGGTTTCGGGGAAGGGTTAGGGTTAGGGTTCGGGCTAGGGTTAGGGTTAGGGGACGGGGACGGTTTAGGGTCCAGGTGAGGGTACGACAACGCTTTAGGGGGAGCGTACGTGTGAGGGCGCGGCTTAGTGTCAGCGTACGGGTTAGGATTAGGGGACGGGTGAGGGTCAGGCTTCGGGGAAGTGTTAGGGTTAGGTTTCGGGCTAGGGTTAGGGTTAGGGGACGGGGACGGTTTAGGGTCCAGGTGAGGGTACGACAACGCTTTAGGGGGAGCGTACGTGTGAGGGCGCGGGTTACTGTCAGCGTACGGGTTAGTATTAGGGGACGGGTGAGGGTCAGGCTTCGGGGAAGGGTTAGGGTTAGGGTTCGGGCTAGGGTTAGGGTTAGGGGACGGGGACGGTTTAGGGTCCAGGTGAGGGTACGACAACGCTTTAGGGGGAGCGTACGTGTGAGGGCGCGGGTTAGTGTCAGCGTACGGGTTAGGATTAGGGGACGGGTGAGGGTCAGGCTTCGGGGAAGGGTTAGGGTTAGGGTTCGGGCTAGGGTTAGGGGACGGGGACGGGGACGGTTTAGGGTCCAGGTGAGGGTAGGACAACGATTTAGTGGGAGCGTACGTGTGAGGGCGCGGGTTAGTGTCAGCGTACGGGTTAGGATTAGGGGACGGGTGAGGGTCAGGCTTCGGGGAAGGGTTAGGTTTAGGGTTCGGGCTAGGGTTAGGGTTAGGGGACGGGGACGCTTTAGGGTCCAGGTGAGGGTACGACAACGCTTTAGGGGGAGCGTACGTGTGAGGGCGCGGCTTAGTGTCAGCGTACGGGTTAGGATTAGGGGACGGGTGAGGGTCAGGCTTCGGGGAAGGGTTAGGGTTAGGGTTCGGGCTAGGGTTAGGGTTAGGGGACGGGGACGGTTTAGGGTCCAGGTGAGGGTACGACAACGCTTTAGGGGGAGCGTACGTGTGAGGGCGCGGGTTAGCGTCATCGTACGGGTTAGGGTTAGGGGACGGGTGAGGGTCAGGCTTCGGGGAAGGGTTAGGGTTAGGGTTCGGGCTAGGGTTAGGGTTAGGGGACGGGGACGGTTTAGGGTCCAGGTGAGGGTACGACAACGCTTTAGGGGGAGCGTACGTGTGAGGGCGCGGGTTAGTGTCAGCGTACGGGTTAGGATTAGGGGACGGGTGAGGGTCAGGCTTCGGGGAAGGGTTAGGGTTAGGGTTCGGGCTAGCGTTAGGGTTAGGGGACGGAGACGGTTTAGGGTCCAGGTGAGGGAACGACAACGCTTTAGTGGGAGCGTAAGTGTGAGGGCGCGGGTTAGTGTCAGCGTACGGGTTAGGATTAGGGGACGGGTGAGGGTCAGGCTTCGGGGAAGGGTTAGGGTTAGGGTTCGGGCTAGGGTTAGGGTTAGGGGACGGGGACGGTTTAGGGTCCAGGTGAGGGTACGACAACGCTTTAGGGGGAGCGTACGTGTGAGGGCGCGGGTTAGTGTCAGCGTACGGGTTAGGATTATGGGACAGGTGAGGGTCAGGCTTCGGGGAAGGGTTAGGGTTAGTGTTCGGGCTAGGGTTAGGGTTAGGGGACGGGGACGGTTTAGGGTCCAGGTGAGGGTACGACAACGCTTTAGGGGGAGCGTACGTGTGAGGGCGCGGGTTAGTGTCAGCGTACGGTTTAGGATTAGGGGACGAGTGAGGGTCAGGCTTCGGGGAAGCGTTAGGGTTAGGGTTCGGGCTAGGGTTAGTGTTAGGGGACGGGGACGGTTTAGGGTCCAGGTGAGGGTACGACAACGCTTTAGGGGGGCGTACCTGTGAGGGCGTGGGTTAGTGTCGGCGTACGGGTTAGGATTAGGGGACGGGTGAGGGTCAGGCTTCGGGGAAGGGTTAGGGTTAGGGTTCGGGCTAGGGTTAGGGTTAGGGGACGGGGACGGTTTAGGGTCCAGGTGAGGGTACGACAACGCTTTAGGGGTTGCGTACGTGTGAGGGCGCGGGTTAGTGTCAGCGTACGGGTTAGGATTAGGGGACGGGTGAGGGTCAGGCTTCGGTGAAGGGTTAGGGTTAGGGTTCGGGCTAGGGTTAGGGTTAGGGGACGGGGACGGTTTAGGGTCCAGGTGAGGGTATGACAACGCTTTAGGGGGAGCGTACATGTGAGGGCGCGGGTTAGTGTCAGCGTACGGGTTAGGATTAGGGGACGGGTGAGGGTCAGGCTTCGGGGAAGGGTTAGGGTTAGGGTTCGGGCTAGGGTTAGGGTTAGGGGACGGGGACGGTTTAGGGTCCAGGTGAGTGTACGACAACGCTTTAGGGGGAGCGTACGTGTGAGGGCGCGGGTTAGTGTCAGCGTACGGGTTAGGATTAGGGGACGGGTGAGGGTCAGGCTTCGGGGAAGGGTTAGGGTTAGGGTTCGGGCTAGGGTTAGGGTTAGGGGACGGGGACGGTTTAGGGTCCAGGTGAGGGTACGACAACGCTTTAGGGGGAGCGTACGCGTGAGGGTGTGGGTTAGTGTCAGCGTACGGGTTAGGATTAGGGGACGGGTGAGGGTCAGGCTTCGGGGAAGTGTTAGGGTTAGGGTTCGGGCTAGGGTTAGGGTTAGTGGACGGGGATGGTTTAGGGTCCAGGTGAGGGTACGACAGCGATTTAGGGGGAGCGTACGCATGAGGGCGCGGGTTAGTGTCAGCGTACGGGTTAGGATTAGGGGACGGGTGAGGGTCAGGCTTCGGGGAAGGGTTAGGGTTAGGGTTCGGGCTAGGGTTAGGGTTAGGGGACGGGGACGGTTTAGGGTCCAGGTGAGGGTACGACAACGCTTTAGGGGGAGCGTACGTGTGAGGGCGCGGTTTAGTGTCAGCGTACGGGTTAGGATTAGGGGACGGGTGAGGGTCAGGCTTCGGGGAAGGGTTAGGGTTAGGGTTCGGGCTAGGGTTAGCGTTAGGGGACGGGGACGGTTTAGGGTCCAGGTGAGGGTACGACAACGCTTTAGGGGGAGCGTACGTGTGAGGGCGCGGGTTAGTGTCAGCGTACGGGTTAGGATTATGGGACGGGTGAGGGTCAGGCTTCGGGGAAGGGTTAGGGTTAGGGTTCGGGCTAGGGTTAGGGTTAGGGGACGGGGACGGTTTAGGGTCCAGTTGAGGGTACGACAACGCTTTAGGGGGAGCGTACGTGTGAGGGCGCGGGTTAGTGTCAGCGTACGGTTTAGGATTAGGGGACGGGTGAGGGTCAGGCTTCGGGGAAGGGTTAGGGTTAGGGTTCGGGCTAGGGTTAGGGTTAGGGGACGGGGACGGTTTAGGGTCCAGGTGAGGGTACGACAACGCTTTAGGGGGAGCGTACGTGTGAGGGCGCGGGTTAGTGTCAGCGTACGGTTTAGGATTAGGGGACGGGTGAGGGTCAGGCTTCGGGGAAGTGTTAGGGTTAGGGTTCGGGCTAGGGTTAGGGTTAGGGGACGGGGACGGTTTAGGGTCCAGGTGAGGGTACGACAACGCTTTAGGGGGAGCGTACGTGTGAGGTCGCGGGTTAGCGTCAGCGTACGGGTTAGGATTAGGGGACGGGTGAGGGTCAGGCTTCGGGGAAGGGTTAGGGTTAGGGTTCGGGCTAGGGTTAGGGTTAGGGGACGGGGACGTTTTAGGGTCCAGGTGAGTGTACGACAACGCTTTAGGGGTAGCGTACGTGTGAGGGCGCGGGTTAGTGTCAGCGTACGGGTTAGGATTAGGGGACGGGTGAGGGTCAGGCTTCGGGGAAGGGTTAGGGTTAGGGTTCGGGCTAGCGTTAGGGTTAGGGGACGGGGACGGTTTAGGGTCCAGGTGAGGGTACGACAACGCTTTAGTGGGAGCGTAAGTGTGAGGGCGCGGGTTAGTGTCAGCGTACGGGTTAGGATTAGGGGACGGGTGAGGGTCAGGCTTCGGGGAAGGGTTAGGGTTAGGGTTCGGGCTAGGGTTAGGGTTCGGGGACGGGGACGGTTTAGGGTCCAGGTGAGGGTACGACAACGCTTTAGGGGGAGCGTACATGTGAGGGCGCGGGTTAGTGTCAGCGTACGGGTTAGGATTAGGGGACGGGTGAGGGTCAGGCTTCGGGGAAGGGTTAGGGTTAGGGTTCGGGCTAGGGTTAGGGTTAGGGGACGGGGACGGTTTAGGGTCCAGGTGAGGGTACGACAACGCTTTAGGGGGAGCGTACGTGTGAGGGCGCGGGTTAGTGTCAGCGTACGGGTTAGGATTAGGGGACGGGTGAGGGTCAGGTTTCGGGGAAGGGTTAGGGTTAGGGTTCGGGCTAGGGTTAGGGTTAGGGGACGGGGACGGTTTAGGGTCCAGGTGAGGGTACGACAACGCTTTAGGGGTTGCGTACGTGTGAGGGCGCGGGTTAGTGTCAGCGTACGGGTTAGGATTAGGGGACGGGTGAGGGTCAGGCTTCGGGGAAGGGTTAGGGTTAGGGTTCGGGCTAGGGTTAGGGTTAGGGGACGGGGACGGTTTAGGGTCCAGGTGAGGGTACGACAACGCTTTAGGGGGAGCGTACATGTGAGGGCGCGGGTTAGTGTCAGCGTACGGGTTAGGATTAGGGGACGGGTGAGGGTCAGGCTTCGGGGAAGGGTTAGGGTTAGGGTTCGGACTAGCGTTAGGGTTAGGGGACGGGGACGGTTTAGGGTCCAGGTGAGGGTACGACAACGCTTTAGGGGGAGCGTACGTGTGAGGGCGCGGGTTAGTGTCAGCGTACGGGTTAGGATTAGGGGACGGGTGAGGGTCAGGTTTCGGGGAAGGGTTAGGGTTAGGGTTCGGGCTAGGGTTAGGGTTAGGGGACGGGGACGGTTTAGGGTCCAGGTGAGGGTACGACAACGCTTTAGGGGGAGCGTACGTGTGAGGGCGCGGCTTAGTGTCAGCGTACGGGTTAGGATTAGGGGACGGGTGAGGGTCAGGCTTCGGGGAAGTGTTAGGGTTAGGTTTCGGGCTAGGGTTAGGGTTAGGGGACGGGGACGGTTTAGGGTCCAGGTGAGGGTACGACAACGCTTTAGGGGGAGCGTACGTGTGAGGGCGCGGGTTACTGTCAGCGTACGGGTTAGGATTAGGGGACGGGTGAGGGTCAGGCTTCGGGGAAGGGTTAGGGTTAGGGTTCGGGCTAGGGTTAGGGTTAGGGGACGGGGACGGTTTAGGGTCCAGGTGAGGGTACGACAACGCTTTAGGGGGAGCGTACGTGTGAGGGCGCGGGTTAGTGTCAGCGTACGGGTTAGGATTAGGGGACGGGTGAGGGTCAGGCTTCGGGGAAGGGTTAGGGTTAGGGTTCGGGCTAGGGTTAGGGGACGGGGACGGGGACGGTTTAGGGTCCAGGTGAGGGTAGGACAACGATTTAGTGGGAGCGTACGTGTGAGGGCGCGGGTTAGTGTCAGCGTACGGGTTAGGATTAGGGGACGGGTGAGGGTCAGGCTTCGGGGAAGGGTTAGGTTTAGGGTTCGGGCTAGGGTTAGGGTTAGGGGACGGGGACGCTTTAGGGTCCAGGTGAGGGTACGACAACGCTTTACGGGGAGCGTACGTGTGAGGGCGCGGGTTAGTGTCAGCGTACGGGTTAGGATTAGGGGACGGGTGAGGGTCAGGCTTCGGGGAAGGGTTAGGGTTAGGGTTCGGGCTAGGGTTAGGGTTAGGGGACGGGGACTTTTTAGGGTCCAGGTGAGGGTACGACAACGCTTTAGGGGGAGTGTACGTGTGAGGGCGCGGGTTAGCGTCAGCGTACGGGTTAGGATTATGGGACGGGTGAGGGTCAGGCTTCGGGGAAGGGTTAGGGTTAGGGTTCGTGCTAGGGTTAGGGTTAGGGGACGGGGACGTTTTAGGGTCCAGGTGAGGGTACGACAACGCTTTAGGGGGAGCGTACGTGTGAGGGCGCGGCTTAGTGTCAGCGTACGGGTTAGGATTAGGGGACGGGTGAGGGTCAGGCTTCGGGGAAGGGTTAGGGTTAGGGTTCGGGCTAGGGTTAGGGTTAGGGGACGGGGACGGTTTAGGGTCCAGGTGAGGGTACGACAACGCTTTAGGGGGAGCGTACGTGTGAGGGCGTGGGTTAGCGTCATCGTACGGGTTAGGGTTAGGGGACGGGTGAGGGTCAGGCTTCGGGGAAGGGTTAGGGTTAGGGTTCGGGCTAGGGTTAGGGTTAGGGGACGGGGACGGTTTAGGGTCCAGGTGAGGGTACGACAACGCTTTAGGGGGAGCGTACGTGTGAGGGCGCGGGTTAGTGTCAGCGTACGGGTTAGGATTAGGGGACGGGTGAGGGTCAGGCTTCGGGGAAGGGTTAGGGTTAGGGTTAGGGCTAGGGTTAGGGTTAGGGGATGGGGACGGTTTAGGGTCCACGTGAGGGTACGACAACGCTTTAGGAGGAGCGTACGTGTGAGGGCGCGGGTTAGCGTCATCGTACGGGTTAGGGTTAGGGGACGGGTGAGGGTCAGGCTTCGGGGAAGGGTTAGGGTTAGGTTTCGGGCTAGGGTTAGGGTTAGGGGACGGGGACGGTTTAGGGTCCAGGTGAGGGTACGACAACGCTTTAGGGGGAGCGTACGTGTGAGGGCGCGGGTTACTGTCAGCGTACGGGTTAGGATTAGGGGACGGGTGAGGGTCAGGCTTCGGGGAAGGGTTAGGGTTAGGGTTCGGGCTAGGGTTAGGGTTAGGGGACGGGGACGGTTTAGGGTCCAGGTGAGGGTACGACAACGCTTTAGGGGGAGCGTACGTGTGAGGGCGCGGGTTAGTGTCAGCGTACGGGTTAGGATTAGGGGACGGGTGAGGGTCAGGCTTCGGGGAAGGGTTAGGGTTAGGGTTCGGGCTAGGGTTAGGGTACGGGGACGGGGACGGTTTAGGGTCCAGGTGAGGGTAGGACAACGATTTAGTGGGAGCGTACGTGTGAGGGCGCGGGTTAGTGTCAGCGTACGGGTTAGGATTAGGGGACGGGTGAGGGTCAGGCTTCGGGGAAGGTTTAGGTTTAGGGTTCGGGCTAGGGTTAGGGTTAGGGGACGGGGACGCTTTAGGGTTCAGGTGAGGGTACGACAACGCTTTAGGGGGAGCGTACGTGTGAGGGCGCGGGTTAGTGTCAGCGTACGGGTTAGGATTACGGGACGGGTGAGGGTCAGGCTTCGGGGAAGGGTTAGGGTTAGGATTCGGACTAGGGTTAGGGTTAGGGGACGGGGACTTTTTAGGGTCCAGGTGAGGGTACGACAACGCTTTAGGGGGAGTGTACGTGTGAGGGCGTGGGTTAGCGTCAGCGTACGGGTTAGGATTAGGGGACGGGTGAGGGTCAGGCTTCGGGGAAGGGTTAGGGTTAGGGTTCGGGCTAGGGTTAGGGTTAGGGGACGGGGACGTTTTAGGGTCCAGGTGAGGGTACGACAACGCTTTAGGGGGAGCGTACGTGTGAGGGTGCGGCTTAGTGTCAGCGTACGGGTTAGGATTAGGGGACGGGTGAGGGTCAGGCTTCGGGGAAGGGTTAGGGTTAGGGTTCGGGCTAGGGTTAGGGTTAGGGGACGGGGACGGTTTAGGGTCCAGGTGAGGGTACGACAACGCTTTAGGGGGAGCGTACGTGTGAGGGCGCGGGTTAGCGTCAGCGTACGGGTTAGGATTAGGGGACGGGTGAGGGTCAGGCTTCGGGGAAGTGTTAGGGTTAGGGTTAGGGCTAGGGTTAGGGTTAGGGGACGGGGACGGTTTAGGGTCCAGGTGAGGGTACGACAACGCTTTAGGGGGAGCGTACGTGTGAGGGCGCGGGTTAGCGTCATCGTAGGGGTTAGGGTTAGGGGACGGGTGAGGGTCAGGCTTCGGGGAAGGGTTAGGGTTAGGGTTCGGGCTAGGGTTAGGGTTAGGGGACGGGGACGGTTTAGGGTCCAGGTGAGGGTACGACAACGATTTAGGGGGAGCGTACGTGTGAGGGCGCGGGTTAGCGTCATCGTACGGGTTAGGGTTAGGGGACGGGTGAGGGTCAGGCTTCGGGGAAGGGTTAGGGTTAGGGTTCGGGCTAGGGTTAGGGTTAGGGGACGGGGACGGTTTAGGGTCCAGGTGAGGGTACGACAACGCTTTAGGGGGAGCGTACGTGTGAGGGCGCGGGTTAGTGTCAGCGTACGGGTTAGGATTAGGGGACGGGTGAGGGTCAGGCTTCGGGGAAGGGTTAGGGTTAGGGTTAGGGCTAGGGTTAGGGTTAGGGGATGGGGACGGTTTAGGGTCCAGGTGAGGGTACGACAACGCTTTAGGGGGGCGTACGTGTGAGGGCGTGGGTTAGTGTCAGCGTACGGGTTGGATTAGGGGACGGGTGAGGGTCAGGCTTCGGGGAAGGGTTAGTGTTAGGGTTCGGGCTAGGGTTAGGGTTAGGGGACGGGGACGGTTTAGGGTCCTGGTGAGGGTACGACAACGCTTTAGGGGGAGCGTACGTGTGAGGGCGCGGATTAGTGTCAGCGTACGGGTTAGGATTAGGGGACGGGTGAGGGTCAGGCTTCGGGGAAGGGTTAGGGTTAGGGTTCGGGCTAGGGTTAGGGTTAGGGGACGGGGACGGTTTAGGGTCCAGGTGAGGGTACGACAACGCTTTAGGGGGAGCGTACTTGTGAGGGCGCGGCTTAGTGTCAGCGTACGGGTTAGGATTAGGGGACGGGTGAGGGTCACGCTTCGGGGAAGTGTTAGGGTTAGGGTTCTATCTAGGGTTAGGGTTAGGGGACGGGGACTGTTTAGGGTCCAGGTGCGGGTACGACAACGCTTTAGGGGGAGTACGTGTGAGGGCGTGGGTTAGTGTCAGCGTACGGGTTAGGATTAGGGGATGGGTGAGGGTCAGGCTTCGGGGAAGGGTTAGGGTTAGGGTTCGGGCTAGGGTTAGGGTTAGGGGACGCGGACGGTTTAGGGTCCAGGTGAGGGTACGACAACGCTTTAGGGGGAGCGTACGTGTGAGGGCGCGGGTTAGTGTCAGCGTACGGGTTAGGATTAGGGGACGGGTGAGGGTCAGGCTTCGGGGAAGGGTTAGGGTTAGGGTTCGGGCTAGGGTTAGGGTTAGGGGACTGGGACGTTTTAGGTTCCAGCTGAGGGTACGACAACGCTTTATGGGGAGCGTACGTGTGAGGGCGCGGGTTAGTGTCAGCGTACGGGTTAGGATTAGGGGACGGGTGAGGGTCAGGCTTCGGGGAAGGGTTAGGGTTAGGGTTCGGGCTAGGGTTAGGGTTAGGGGACGGGGACGGTTTAGGGTCCAGGTGAGGGTACGACAACGCTTTAGGGGGAGCATACGTGTGAGGGCGCTGGTTAGTGTCAGCGTACGGGTTAGGATTAGGGGACGGGTGAGGGTCAGGCTTCGGGGAAGGGTTAGGGTTAGGGTTCGGGCTAGGGTTAGGGTTAGGGGACGGGGACGGTTTAGGGTCCAGGTGAGGGTACGACAACGCTTTAGGGGGAGCGTACGTGTGAGGGCGCGGGTTAGTGTCAGCGTACGGGTTAGAATTATGGGACGGTTGAGGGTCAGGCTTCGGGGAAGGGTTAGGGTTAGTGTTCGGGCTAGGGTTAGGGTTAGGGGACGGGGACGGTTTACGGTCCAGGTGAGGGTACGACAACGCTTTAGGGGGAGTGTACGTGTGAGGGCGCGGGTTAGTGTCAGCGTACGGGTTAGGATTAGGGGACGGGTGAGGGTCAGGCTTCGGGGAAGGGTTAGGGTTAGGGTTCGGGCTAGGGTTAGGGTTAGGGGACGGGGACAGTTTAGGGTCCAGGTGAGGGTACGACAACGATTTAGGGGGAGCGTACGTGTGAGGGCGCGGGTTAGTGTCAGCGTACGGGTTAGGATTAGGGGACGGGTGAGGGTCAGGCTTCGGGGAAGGGTTAGGGTTAGGGTTCGGGCTAGGGTTAGGGTTAGGGGACGGGGACGGTTTAGGGTCAAGGTGAGGGTACGACAACGATTTAGTGGGAGCATACGTGTGAGGGCGCGGGTTAGTGTCAGAGTACGGGTTAGGATTAGGGGACGGGTGACGGTCAGGCTTCGGGGAAGGGTTAGGGTTAGGGTTCGGGCTAGGGTTAGGGTTAGAGGACGGGGACGGTTTAGGGTCCAGGTGAGGGTACGACAACGCTTTAGGGGGAGCTTACGTGTGAGGGCGCGGGTTAGCGTCAGCGTACGGGTTAGGATTAGGGGACGGGTGAGGGTCAGGCTTCGGGGAAGGGTTAGGGTTAGGTTTCGGGCTAGGGTTACGGTTAGGGGACGGGGACGGTTTAGGGTCCAGGTGAGGGTACGACAACGCTTTAGGGGGAGCGTACGTGTGAGGGCGCGGGTTAGTGTCAGCGTACGGGTTAGGATTAGGGGACGGGTGAGGGTCAGGCTTCGGGGAAGGGTTAGGGTTAGGGTTCGGGCTAGGGTTAGGGTTAGGGGACGGGGACGGTTTAGGGTCCAGGTGAGGGTACGACAACCCTTTATGGGGAGCGTACGTGTGAGGGCGCGGGTTACTGTCAGCGTACGGGTTAGGATTAGGGGACGATTGAGGGTCAGGCTTCGGGGAAGGGTTAGGGTTAGGGTTCGGGCTAGGGTTAGGGTTAGGGGACGCGGACGCTTTAGGGTCCAGGTGAGGGTACGACCACGCGTTAGGGGGAGCGTACGTGTGAGGGCGCGGGTTAGTGTCAGCGTACGGGTTAGGATTAGGGGACGGGTGAGGGTCAGGCTTCGGGGAAGGGTTAGGGTTAGGGTTCGGGCTAGGGTTAGGGGACGGGGACGGTTTAGGGTCAAGGTGAGGGTACGACCACACTTTAGGGGGAGCGTACGTGTGAGGGCGCGGGTTAGTGTCAGCGTACGGGTTAGGATTAGGGGACGGGTGAGGGTCAGGCTTCGGGGAAGGGTTAGGGTTAGGGTTCTATCTAGGGTTAGGGTTAGGGGACGGGGACTGTTTAGGGTCCAGGTGCGGGTACGACAACGCTTTAGGGGGAGTACGTGTGAGGGCGTGGGTTAGTGTCAGCGTACGGGTTAGGATTAGGGGACGATTGAGGGTCAGGCTTCGGGGAAGGGTTAGGGTTAGGGTTCGGGCTAGGGTTAGGGTTAGGGGACGCGGACGCTTTAGGGTCCAGGTGAGGGTACGACCACGCGTTAGGGGGAGCGTACGTGTGAGGGCGCGGGTTAGTGTCAGCGTACGGGTTAGGATTAGGGGACGGGTGAGGGTCAGGCTTCAGGGAAGGGTTAGGGTTAGGGTTCGGGCTAGGGTTAGGGGACGGGGACGGTTTAGGGTCAAGGTGAGGGTACGACCACACTTTAGGGGGAGCGTACGTGTGAGGGCGCGGGTTAGTGTCAGCGTACGGGTTAGGATTAGGGGACGGGTGAGGGTCAGGCTTCGGGGAAGGGTTAGGGTTAGGGTTCGGGCTAGGGTTAGGGTTAGGGGACGGGGACGGTTTAGGGTCCAGGTGAGGGTACGACAACGCTTTAGGGGGAGCATACGTGTGAGGGCGCTGGTTAGTGTCAGCGTACGGGTTAGGATTAGGGGACGGGTGAGGGTCAGGCTTCGGGGAAGGGTTAGGGTTAGGGTTCGGGCTAGGGTTAGGGTTAGGGGACGGGGACGGTTTAGGGTCCAGGTGAGGGTACGACAACGCTTTAGGGGGAGCGTACGTGTGAGGGCGCGGGTTAGTGTCAGCGTACGGGTTAGAATTATGGGACGGTTGAGGGTCAGGCTTCCGGGAAGGGTTAGGGTTAGTGTTCGGGCTAGGGTTAGGGTTAGGGGACGGGGACGGTTTACGGTCCAGGTGAGGGTACGACAACGCTTTAGGGGGAGTGTACGTGTGAGGGCGCGGGTTACTGTCAGCGTACGGGTTAGGATTAGGGGACGATTGAGGGTCAGGCTTCGGGGAAGGGTTAGGGTTAGGGTTCGGGCTAGGGTTAGGGTTAGGGGACGCGGACGCTTTAGGGTCCAGGTGAGGGTACGACCACGCTTTAGGGGGAGCGTACGTGTGAGGGCGCGGGTTAGTGTCAGCGTACGGGTTAGGATTAGGGGACGGGTGAGGGTCAGGCTTCGGGGAAGGGTTAGGGTTAGGGTTCGGGCTAGGGTTAGGGGACGGGGACGGTTTAGGGTCAAGGTGAGGGTACGACCACACTTTAGGGGGAGCGTACGTGTGAGGGCGCGGGTTAGTGTCAGCGTACGGGTTAGGATTAGGGGACGGGTGAGGGTCAGGCTTCGGGGAAGGGTTAGGGTTAGGGTTCTATCTAGGGTTAGGGTTAGGGGACGGGGACTGTTTAGGGTCCAGGTGCGGGTACGACAACGCTTTAGGGGGAGTGTACGTGTGAGGGCGCGGGTTAGTGTCAGCGTACGGGTTAGGATTAGGGGACGGGTGAGGGTCAGGCTTCGGGGAAGGGTTAGGGTTAGGGTTCGGGCTAGGGTTAGGGTTAGGGGACGCGGACGCTTTAGGGTCCAGGTGAGGGTACGACCACGCGTTAGGGGGAGCGTACGTGTGAGGGCGCGGGTTAGTGTCAGCGTACGGGTTAGGATTAGGGGACGGGTGAGGGTCAGGCTTCGGGGAAGGGTTAGGGTTAGGGTTCGGGCTAGGGTTAGGGGACGGGGACGGTTTAGGGTCAAGGTGAGGGTACGACCACACTTTAGGGGGAGCGTACGTGTGAGGGCGCGGGTTAGTGTCAGCGTACGGGTTAGGATTAGGGGACGGGTGAGGGTCAGGCTTCGGGGAAGGGTTAGGGTTAGGGTTCGGGCTAGGGTTAGGGTTAGGGGACGGGGACGGTTTAGGGTCCAGGTGAGGGTACGACAACGCTTTAGGGTGAGCGTACGTGTGAGGGCGCGGGTTAGTGTCAGCGTACGGGTTAGGATTAGGGGACGGGTGAGGGTCAGGCTTCGGGGAAGGGTTAGGGTTAGGGTTCGGGCTAGGGTTAGGGTTAGGGGACGGGGACGGTTTAGGGTCCAGGTGAGGGTACGACAACGCTTTAGGGGGAGCGTACGTGTGAGGGCGCGGGTTAGTGTCAGCGTACGGGTTAGAATTATGGGACGGTTGAGGGTCAGGCTTCGGGGAAGGGTTAGGGTTAGTGTTCGGGCTAGGGTTAGGGTTAGGGGACGGGGACGGTTTACGGTCCAGGTGAGGGTACGACAACGCTTTAGGGGGAGCGTACGTGTGAGGGCGCGGGTTAGTGTCAGCGTACGGGTTAGGATTAGGGGACGGGTGAGGGTCAGGCTTCGGGGAAGGGTTAGGGTTAGGGTTCGGGCTAGGGTTAGGGTTAGGGGACGGGGACAGTTTAGGGTCCAGGTGAGGGTACGACAACGCTTTAGGGGGAGCGTACGTGTGAGGGCGCGGGTTAGTGTCAGCGTACGGGTTAGGATTAGGGGACGGGTGAGGGTCAGGCTTCGGGGAAGGGTTAGGGTTAGGGTTCGGGCTAGGGTTAGGGTTAGGGGACGGGGACGGTTTAGGGTCAAGGTGAGGGTACGACAACGATTTAGTGGGAGCATACGTGTGAGGGCGCGGGTTAGTGTCAGAGTACGGGTTAGGATTAGGGGACGGGTGAGGGTCAGGCTTCGGGGAAGGGTTAGGGTTAGGGTTCGGGCTAGGGTTAGGGTTAGGGGACGGGGACGGTTTAGGGTCAAGGTGAGGGTACGACAACGATTTAGTGGGAGCATACGTGTGAGGGCGCGGGTTAGTGTCAGAGTACGGGTTAGGATTAGGGGACGGGTGAGGGTCAGGCTTCGGGGAAGGGTTAGGGTTAGGGTTCGGGCTAGGGTTAGGGTTAGAGGACGGGGACGGTTTAGGGTCCAGGTGAGGGTACGACAACGCTTTAGGGGGAGCTTACGTGTGAGGGCGCGGGTTAGCGTCAGCGTACGGGTTAGGATTAGGGGACGGGTGAGGGTCAGGCTTCGGGGAAGGGTTAGGGTTAGGTTTCGGGCTAGGGTTACGGTTAGGGGACGGGGACGGTTTAGGGTCCAGGTGAGGGTACGACAACGCTTTAGGGGGAGCGTACGTGTGAGGGCGCGGGTTAGTGTCAGCGTACGGGTTAGGATTAGGGGACGGGTGAGGGTCAGGCTTCGGGGAAGGGTTAGGGTTAGGGTTCGGGCTAGGGTTAGGGTTAGGGGACGGGGACGGTTTAGGGTCCAGGTGAGGGTACGACAACCCTTTATGGGGAGCGTACGTGTGAGGGCGCGGGTTACTGTCAGCGTACGGGTTAGGATTAGGGGACGGGTGAGGGTCAGGCTTCGGGGAAGGGTTAGGGTTAGGGTTCGGGCTAGGGTTAGGGTTAGGGGACGGGGACGGTTTAGGGTCCAGGTGAGGGTACGACAACGCTTTAGGGGGAGCGTACGTGTGAGGGCGCGGGTTAGCGTCAGCGTACGGGTTAGGATTAGGGGACGGGTGAGGGTCAGGCTTCGGGGAAGGGTTAGGGTTAGGGTTCGGGCTAGGGTTAGGGTTAGGGGACGGGGACGGTTTAGGGTCCAGGTGAGGGTACGACAACGCTTTAGGGGGAGCGTACGTGTGAGGTCGTGGGTTACTGTCAGCGTACGGGTTAGGATTAGGGGACGGGTGAGGGTCAGGCTTCGGGGAAGGGTTAGGGTTAGGGTTCGGGCTAGGGTTAGGGTTAGGGGACGGGGACGGTTTAGGGTCCAGGTGAGGGTACGACAACGCTTTAGGGGGAGTGTACGTGTGAGGGCGCGGGTTAGCGTCAGCGTACGGTTTAGGATTAGGGGACGGGTGAGGGTCAGGCTTCGGGGAAGGGTTAGGGTTAGGGTTCGGGCTAGGGTTAGGGTTAGGGGACGGGGACGGTTTAGGGTCCAGGTGAGGGTACGACAACGCTTTAGGGGGAGCGTACGTGTGAGGTCGTGGGTTAGTGTCAGCGTACGGGTTAGGATTAGGGGACGGGTGAGGGTCAGGCTTCGGGGAAGGGTTAGGGTTAGGTTTCTATCTAGGGTTAGGGTTAGGGGACGGGGACGGTTTAGGGTCCAGGTGCGGGTACGACAACGCTTTAGGGGGAGTGTATGTGTGAGGGCGCGGGTTAGCGTCAGCGTACGGGTTAGGATTAGGGGACGGGTGAGGGTCAGGCTTCGGGGAAGGGTTAGGGTTAGGGTTCGGGCTAGGGTTAGGGTTAGGGGACGCGGACGCTTTAGGGTCCAGGTGAGGGTACGACAACGCTTTAGGGGGAGTGTACGTGTGAGGGCGCGGGTTAGCGTCAGCGTACGGGTTAGGATTAGGGGACGGGTGAGGGTCAGGCTTCGGGGAAGTGTTAGGTTTAGGGTTCGGGCTAGGGTTAGGGTTAGGGGACGGGGACGGTTTAGGGTCCAGGTGAGGGTACGACAACGCTTTAGGGGGAGTGTACGTGTGAGGGCGCGGGTTAGCGTCAGCGTACGGGTTAGGATTAGGGGACGGGTGAGGGTCAGGCTTCGGGGAAGTGTTAGGTTTAGGGTTCGGGCTAGGGTTAGGGTTAGGGGACGGGGACGGTTTAGGGTCCAGGTGAGGGTACGACAACGCTTTAGGGGGAGTGTACGTGTGAGGGCGCGGGTTAGTGTCAGCGTACGGGTTAGGATTAGGGGACGGGTGACGGTCAGGCTTCGGGGAAGGTTTAGGGTTATGGTTCGGGCTAGGGTTAGGGTTAGGGGACGGGGACGGTTTAGGGTCCAGGTGAGGGTACGACAACGCTTTAGGGGGAGCGTACGTGTGAGGGCGCGGGTTACTATCAGCGTACGGGTTAGGATTAGGGGACGGGTGAGGGTCAGGCTTCGGGGAAAGGTTAGGGTTAGGGTTCAGGCTAGGGTTAGGGTTAGGGGACGGGGACGGTTTAGGGTCCAGGTGAGGGTACGACAACGCTTTAGGGGGAGCGTACGTGTGAGGGCGCGGGTTAGCGTCAGCGTACGGGTTAGGATTAGGGGACGGGTGAGGGTCAGGCTTCGGGGAAGGGTTAGGGTTAGGGTTCGGGCTAGGGTTAGGGTTAGGGGACGGGGACGGTTTAGGGTCCAGGTGAGGGTACGACAACGCTTTAGGGGGAGTGTACGTGTGAGGGCGCGGGTTAGTGTCAGCGTACGGGTTAGGATTAGGGGACGGGTGAGGGTCAGGCTTCGGGGAAGGGTTAGGGTTAGGGTTCGGGCTAGGGTTAGTGTTAGGGGACGGGGACGGTTTAGGGTCCAGGTGAGGGTACGACAACGCTTTAGGGGGAGCGTACGTGTGAGGGCGCGGGTTAGTGTCATCGTACGGGTTAGGATTAGGGGACGGGTGAGGGTCAGGCTTCGGGGAAGGGTTAGGGTTAGGGTTCGGGCTAGGGTTAGGGTTAGGGGACGGGGACGGTTTAGGGTCCAGGTGAGGGTACGACAACGATTTAGTGGGAGCATACGTGTGAGGGCGCGGGTTAGTGTCAGCGTACGAGTTAGGATTAGGGGACGGGTGAGGGTCAGGCTTCGGGGAAGGGTTAGGGTTAGGGTTCGGGCTAGGGTTAGGGTTAGGGGACGGGGACGCTTTAGGGTCCAGGTGAGGGTACGACAATGCTTTAGGGGGAGCGTACGTGTGAGGGCGCGGGTTAGTTTCAACGTACGGGTTAGGATTAGGGGACGGGTGAGGGTCAGGCTTCGGGGAAGGGTTAGGGTTAGGGTTCGGGCTAGGGTTAGGGTTAGGGGACGGGGACGGTTTAGGGTCCAGGTGAGGGTACGACAACGCTTTAGGGGGAGCGTACGTGTGAGGGCGTGGGTTAGCGTCAGCGTAGGGGTTAGGATTAGGGGATGGGTGAGGGTCAGGCTTCGGGGAAGGTTTAGGGTTAGGGTTCGGGCTAGGGTTAGGGTTAGGGGACGGGGACGGTTTAGGGTCCAGGTGAGGGTACGACAACGCTTTAGGGGGAGCGTACGTGTGAGGGCGCGGGTTAGTGTCAGTGTACGGGTTAGGATTAGGGGACGGGTGAGGGTCAGGCTTCGGGGAATGGTTAGGGTTAGGGTTCGGGCTAGGGTTAGGGTTAGGGGACGGGGACGGTTTAGGGTCCAGGTGAGGGTACGACAACGCTTTAGGGGGAGCGTACGTGTGAGGGCGCGGGTTAGTGTCATCGTACGGGTTAGGATTAGGGGACGGGTGAGGGTCAGGCTTCGGGGAAGGGTTAGGGTTAGGGTTCGGACTAGGGTTAGGGTTAGGGGACGGGGACGGTTTAGGGTCCAGGTGAGGGTACGACAACGATTTAGTGGGAGCATACGTGTGAGAGCGCGGGTTAGTGTCAGCGTACGAGTTAGGATTAGGGGACGGGTGAGGGTCAGGCTTCGGGGAAGGGTTAGGGTTAGGGTTCGGGCTAGGGTTAGGGTTAGGGGACGGGGACGGTTTAGGGTCCAGGTGGGGGTACGACAACGCTTTAGGGGGAGCGTACGTGTGAGGGCGCGGGTTAGTGTCAGCCTACGGGTTAGGATTAGGGGACGGGTGAGGGTCAGGCTTCGGGGAAGCGTTAGGGTTAGGGTTTGGGCTAGGGTTAGTGTTAGGGGACGGGGACGGTTTGGGGTCCAGGTGAAGGTACGACAACACTTTAGGGGGGCGTACGTGTGAGGGCGTGGGTTAGTGTCAGCGTACGGGTTAGGATTAGGGGACGGGTGAGGGTCAGGCTTCGGGGAAGGGTTAGGGTTAGGGTTCGGGCTAGGGTTAGGGTTAGGGGACGGGGACGGTTTAGGGTCCAGGTGAGGGTACGACAACGCTTTAGGGGGAGCGTACGTGTGAGTGCGCGGGTTAGCGTCAGCGTACGGGTTAGGATTAGGGGACGGGTGAGTGTCAGGCTTCGGGGAAGCGTTAGGGTTAGGGTTCGGGCTAGGGTTAGGGTTAGGGGACGGGGACGGTTTAGGGTCCAGGTGAGGGTACGACAACGCTTTAGGGGGAGCGTACGTGTGAGGGCGCGGGTTAGTGTCAGCGTACGGGTTAGGATTAGGGGACGGGTGAGGGTCAGGCTTCGGGGAAGGGTTAGGGTTAGGGTTCGGGCTAGGGTTAGGGTTAGGGGACGGGGACGGTTTAGGGTCCAGGTGAGGGTACGACAACGCTTTAGGGGGAGCGTACGTGTGAGGGCGTGGGTTACTGTCAGCGTACGGGTTAGGATTAGGGGACGGGTGAGGGTCAGGCTTCGGGGAAGGGTTAGAGTTAGGGTTCGGGCTAGGGTTAGGGTTAGGGGACGGGGACGGTTTAGGGTCCAGGTGAGGGTACGACAACGCTTTAGGGGGAGTGTACGTGTGAGGGCGCGGGTTAGCGTCAGCGTACGGGTTAGGATTAGGGGACGGGTGAGGGTCAGGCTTCGGGGAAGGGTTAGGGTTAGGGTTCGGGCTAGGGTTAGGGTTAGGGGACGGGGACGCTTTAGGGTCCAGGTGAGGGTACGACAACGCTTTAGGGGGAGCGTACGTGTGAGGGCGCAGGTTACTGTCAGCGTACGGGTTAGGATTAGGGGACGGGTGAGGGTCAGGCTTCGGGGAAGGGTTAGGGTTAGGGTTCGGGCTAGGGTTAGGGTTAGGGGACGGGGACGGTTTAGGGTCCAGGTGAGGGTACGACAACGCTTTAGGGGGAGTGTACGTGTGAGGGCGCGGGTTAGTGTCAGCGTACGTGTTAGGATTAGGGGACGAGTGAGGGTCAGGCTTCGGGGAAGGGTTAGGGTTAGGGTTCGGGCTAGGGTTAGGGTTAGGGGACGGGGACGGTTTAGGGTCCAGGTGAGGGTACGACAACGCTTTAGGGGGGCGTACGTGTGAGGGCGTGGGTTAGTGTCAGCGTACGGGTTAGGATTAGGGGACGGGTGAGGGTCAGGCTTCGGGGAAGGGTTAGGGTTAGGGTTCGGGCTAGGGTTAGGGTTAGGGGACGGGGACGGTTTAGGGTCCAGGTGAGGGTACGACAACGCTTTAGGGGGAGCGTACGTGTGAGGGCGCGAGTTAGTGTCAGCATACGGGTTAGGATTAGGGGACGGGTGAGGGTCAGGCTTCGGGGAAGGGTTAGGGTTAGGGTTCGGGCTAGGGTTAGGGTTAGGGGACGGGGACGGTTTAGGGTCCAGGTGAGGGTACGACAACGCTTTAGGGGGAGTGTACGTGTGAGGGCGCGGGTTAGCGTCAGCGTACGGGTTAGGATTAGGGGACGGGTGAGGGTCAGGCTTCGGGGAAGGGTTAGGGTTAGGGTTCGGGCTAGGGTTAGGGTTAGGGGACGGGGACGGTTTAGGGTCCAGGTGAGTGTACGACAACGCTTTAGGGGGAGCGTACGTGTGAGGGCGCGGGTTAGCGTCAGCGTACGGGTTAGGATTAGGGGACGGGTGAGGGTCAGGCTTCGGGGAAGGGTTAGGGTTAGCTTTCGGGCTAGGGTTAGGGTTAGGGGACGGGGACGGTTTAGGGTCCAGGTGAGGGTACGACAACGCTTTAGGGGGAGCGTACGTGTGAGGGCGCGGGTTAGTGTCATCGTACGGGTTAGGATTAGGGGACGGGTGAGGGTCAGGCTTCGGGGAAGGGTTAGGGTTAGGGTTCGGGCTAGGGTTAGGGTTAGGGGACGGGGACGGTTTAGGGTCCAGGTGAGGGTACGACAACGATTTAGTGGGAGCATACGTGTGAGGGCGCGGGTTAGTGTCAGCGTACGAGTTAGGATTAGGGGACGGGTGAGGGTCAGGCTTCGGGGAAGGGTTAGGGTTAGGGTTCGGGCTAGGGTTAGGGTTAGGGGACGGGGACGGTTTAGGGTCCAGGTGGGTGTACGACAACGCTTTAGGGGGAGCGTACGTGTGAGGGCGCGGGTTAGCGTCAGCGTACGGGTTAGGATTAGGGGACGGGTGAGGGTCAGGCTTCGGGGAAGCGTTAGGGTTAGGGTTTGGGCTAGGGTTAGTGTTAGGGGACGGGGACGGTTTAGGGTCCAGGTGAGGGTACGACAACACTTTAGGGGGGCGTACGTGTGAGGGCGTGGGTTAGCGTCAGCGTACGGGTTAGGATTAGGGGACGGGTGAGGGTCAGGCTTCGGGGAAGGGTTAGGGTTAGGGTTCGGGCTAGGGTTAGGGTTAGGGGACGGGGACGGTTTAGGGTCCAGGTGAGTGTACGACAACGCTTTAGGGGGAGCGTACGTGTGAGGGCGCGGGTTAGCGTCAGCGTACGGGTTAGGATTAGGGGACGGGTGAGTGTCAGGCTTCGGGGAAGCGTTAGGGTTAGGGTTCGGGCTAGGGTTAGGGTTAGGGGACGGGGACGGTTTAGGGTCCAGGTGAGGGTACGACAACGCTTTAGGGGGAGCGTACGTGTGAGGGCGCGGTTTAGTGTCAGCGTACGGGTTAGGATTAGGGGACGGGTGAGGGTCAGGCTTCGGGGAAGGGTTAGGGTTAGGGTTCGGCCTAGGGTTAGGGTTAGGGGACGGGGACGGTTTAGGGTCCAGGTGAGGGTACGACAACGCTTTAGGGGGAGCGTACGTGTGAGGGCGCGGGTTAGCGTCAGCGTACGGGTTAGGATTAGGGGACGGGTGAGGGTCAGGCTTCGGGGAAGGGTTAGGGTTAGGGTTCGGGCTAGGGTTAGGGTTAGGGGACGGGGACGGTTTAGGGTCCAGGTGAGGGTACGACAACGCTTTAGGGGGAGCGTACGTGTGAGGGCGCGGGTTAGCGTCAGCGTACGGGTAAGGATTAGGGGACGGGTGAGGGTCAGGCTTCGGGGAAGGGTTAGGGTTAGGGTTCGGGCTAGGGTTAGGGTTAGGGGACGGGGACGGTTTAGGGTCCAGGTGAGGGTATGACAACGCTTTAGGTGGAGCGTACGTGTGAGGGCACGGGTTAGCGTCAGCGTACGGGTTAGGATTAGGGGACGGGTGAGGGTCAGGCTTCGGGGAAGGGTTAGGGTTAGGGTTCGGGCTAGGGTTAGTGTTAGGGGACGGGGACGGTTTAGGGTCCAGGTGAGGGTACGACAACGCTTTAGGGGGAGCGTACGTGTGAGGGCGTGGGTTAGTGTCAGCGTACGGGTTAGGATTAGGGGACGGGTGAGGGTCAGGCTTCGGGGAAGTTTTAGGGTTAGGGTTCGGTCTAGGGTTAGGGTTAGGGGACGGGGACGGTTTAGGGTCCAGGTGAGGGTACGAGAACGCTTTAGGGGGAGCGTACGTGTGAGGGCGCGGGTTAGTGTCAGCGTACGGGTTAGGATTAGGGGACGGGTGAGGGTCAGGCTTCGGGGAAGTGTTAGGGTTAGGGTTCGGGCTAGGGTTAGTGTTAGGGGACGGGGACGGTTTAGGTTCCAGGTGAGGGTGCGACAACGCTTTAGGGGGAGCGTACGTGTGAGGGCACGGGTTAGTGTCAGCGTACGGGTTAGGATTAGGGGACCGGTGAGGGTCAGGCTTCGGTGAAGGGTTAGGGTTAGGGTTCGGGCTAGGGTTAGGGTTAGGGGACGGGGACGGTTTAGGGTCCAGGTGAGGGTACGACAACGCTTTAGGGGGAGCGTACGTGTGAGGGCGCGGGTTAGTGTCAGCGTACGGGTTAGGATTAGGGGACAGGTGAGGGTCAGGCTTCGGGGAAGGGTTAGGGTTAGTGTTCGGGCTAGGGTTACGGTTAGGGGACGGGGACGGTTTAGGGTCCAGGTGAGGGTACGACAACGCTTTAGGGGGAGCGTACGTGTGAGGGCGCGGGTTAGTGTCAGCGTACGGGTTAGGATTAGGGGACGGGTGAGGGTCAGGCTTCGGGGAAGGGTTAGGGTTAGGGTTCGGGCTAGGGTTAGTGTTAAGGGACGGGGACGGTTTAGGGTCCAGGTGAGGGTACGACAACGCTTTAGGGGGGCGTACGTGTGAGGGCGTGGGTTAGTGTCAGCGTACGGGTTAGGATTAGGGGACGGGTGAGGGTCAGACTTCGGGGAAGGGTTAGGGTTAGTGTTCGGGCTAGGGTTAGGGTTAGGGGACGGGGACGGTTTAGGGTCCAGGTGAGGGTACGACAACGCTTTAGGTGTTGCGTACGTGTGAGGGCGCGGGTTAGTGTCAGCGTACGGGTTAGGATTAGGGGACGGGTGAGGGTCAGGCTTCGGGGAAGGGTTAGGGTTAGGGTTCGGGCTAGGGTTAGGGTTACGGGACGGGGACGGTTTAGGGTCCAGGTGAGGGTACGACAACGCTTTAGGGGGAGCGTACGTGTGAGGGCGCGGGTTAGTGTCAGCGTATGGGTTAGGATTAGGGGACGGGTGAGGGTCAGGCTTCGGGGAAGGGTTAGGGTTAGGGTTTGGGCTAGGGTTAGGGTTAGGGGACGGGGACGGTTTAGGGTCCAGGTGAGGGTACGACAACGCTTTATGGGGAGGGTACGTGTGAGGGCGCGGGTTAGTGTCAGCGTACGGGTTAGGATTAGGGGACGGGTGAGGGTCAGGCTTCGGGGAAGGGTTAGGGTTTGGGTTCGGGCTAGGGTTAGGGTTAGGGGACGGGGACGGTTTAGGGTCCAGTTGAGGGTATGACAACGCTTTAGGAGGAGCGTACGTGTGAGGGCGCGGGTTAGCGTCAGCGTACGGGTTAGGATTAGGGGACGGGTGAGGGTCAGGCTTCGGGGAAGGGTTAGGGTTAGGGTTCGGGCTAGGGTTAGGGTTAGGGGACGGGGACGGTTTAGGGTCCAGGTGAGGGTACGACAACGCTTTAGGGGGAGCGTACGTGTGAGGGCGCGGGTTAGTGTCAGCGTACGGGTTAGGATTAGGGGACGGGTGAGGGTCAGGCTTCGGGGAAGGGTTAGGGTTAGGGTTCGGGCTAGGGTTAGGGTTAGGGGACGGGGACGGTTTAGGGTCCAGGTGAGGGTACGAGAACGCTTTAGGGGGAGCGTACGTGTGAGGGCGCGGGTTAGTGTCAGCGTACGGGTTAGGATTAGGGGACGGGTGAGGGTCAGGCTTCGGGGAAGGGTTAGGGTTAGGGTTCGGGCTAGGGTTAGTGTTAGGGGACGGGGACGGTTTAGGGTCCAGGTGAGGGTACGACAACGCTTTAGGTGGAGCGTACGTGTGAGGGCGCGGGTTAGTGTCAGCGTACGGGTTAGGATTAGGGGACGGGTGAGGGTCAGGCTTCGGGGAAGCGTTAGGGTTAGGGTTTGGGCTAGGGTTAGTGTTAGGGGACGGGGACGGTTTAGGGTCCAGGTGAGGGTACGACAACACTTTAGGGGGGCGTACGTGTGAGGGCGTGGGTTAGTGTCAGCGTACGGGTTAGGATTAGGGGACGGGTGAGGGTCAGGCTTCGGGGAAGGGTTAGGGTTAGGGTTCGGGCTAGGGTTAGGGTTAGAGGACGGGGACGGTTTAGGATACAGGTGAGGGTACGACAACGCTTTAGGGGGAGCGTACGTGTGAGGGCGCGGGTTAGTGTCATCGTACGGGTTAGGATTAGGGGACGGGTGAGGGTCAGGCTTCGGGGAAGGGTTAGGGTTAGGGTTCGGGCTAGGGTTAGGGTTAGGGGACGGGGACGGTTTAGGGTCCAGGTGAGGGTACGACAACGATTTAGTGGGAGCATACGTGTGAGGGCGCGGGTTAGTGTCAGCGTACGAGTTAGGATTAGGGGACGGGTGAGGGTCAGGCTTCGGGGAAGGGTTAGGGTTAGGGTTCGGGCTAGGGTTAGGGTTAGGGGACGGGGACGGTTTAGGGTCCAGGTGGGGGTACGACAACGCTTTAGGGGGAGCGTACGTGTGAGGGCGCGGGTTAGTGTCAGCGTACGGGTTAGGATTAGGGGACGGGTGAGGGTCAGGCTTCGGGGAAGCGTTAGGGTTAGGGTTTGGGCTAGGGTTAGTGTTAGGGGACGGGGACGGTTTAGGGTCCAGGTGAGGGTACGACAACACTTTAGGGGGAGCGTACGTGTGAGGGCGCGGGTTAGTGTCAGCGTACGGGTTAGGATTAGGGGACGGGTGAGGGTCAGGCTTCGGGGAAGGGTTAGGGTTAGGGTTCGGGCTAGGGTTAGGGTTAGGGGACGGGGACGGTTTAGGGTCCAGGTGAGGGTACGAGAACGCTTTAGGGGGAGCGTACGTGTGAGGGTGCGGGTTAGTGTCAGCGTACGGGTTAGGATTAGGGGACGGGTGAGGGTCAGGCTTCGGGGAAGGGTTAGGGTTAGGGTTCGGGCTAGGGTTAGTGTTAGGGGACGGGGACGGTTTAGGGTCCAGGTGAGGGTACGACAACGCTTTAGGTGGAGCGTACGTGTGAGGGCGCGGGTTAGTGTCAGCGTACGGGTTAGGATTAGGGGACGGGTGAGGGTCAGGCTTCGGGGAAGCGTTAGGTTAGGGTTTGGGCTAGGGTTAGTGTTAGGGGACGGGGACGGTTTAGGGTCCAGGTGAGGGTACGACAACACTTTAGGGGGGCGTACGTGTGAGGGCGTGGGTTAGTGTCAGCGTACGGGTTAGGATTAGGGGACGGGTGAGGGTCAGGCTTCGGGGAAGGGTTAGGGTTAGGGTTCGGGCTAGGGTTAGGGTTAGAGGACGGGGACGGTTTAGGATACAGGTGAGGGTACGACAACGCTTTAGGGGGAGCGTACGTGTGAGGGCGCGGGTTAGTGTCATCGTACGGTTTAGGATTAGGGGACGGGTGAGGGTCAGGCTTCGGGGAAGGGTTAGGGTTAGGGTTCGGGCTAGGGTTAGGGTTAGGGGACGGGGACGGTTTAGGGTCCAGGTGAGGGTACGACAACGATTTAGTGGGAGCATACGTGTGAGGGCGCGGGTTAGTGTCAGCGTACGAGTTAGGATTAGGGGACGGGTGAGGGTCAGGCTTCGGGGAAGGGTTAGGGTTAGGTTTCGGGCTAGGGTTAGGGTTAGGGGACGGGGACGGTTTAGGGTCCAGGTGGGGGTACGACAACGCTTTAGGGGGAGCGTACGTGTGAGGGCGCGGGTTAGTGTCAGCGTACGGGTTAGGATTAGGGGACGGGTGAGGGTCAGGCTTCGGGGAAGCGTTAGGGTTAGGGTTTGGGCTAGGGTTAGTGTTAGGGGACGGGGACGGTTTAGGGTCCAGGTGAGGGTACGACAACACTTTAGGGGGGCGTACGTGTGAGGGCGTGGGTTAGTGTCAGCGTACGGGTTAGGATTAGGGGACGGGTGAGGGTCAGGCTTCGGGGAAGGGTTAGGGTTAGGGTTCGGGCTAGGGTTAGGGTTAGGGGACGGGGACGGTTTAGGGTCCAGGTGAGGGTACGACAACGCTTTAGGGGGAGCGTACGTGTGAGTGCGCGGGTTAGCGTCAGCGTACGGGTTAGGATTAGGGGACGGGTGAGTGTCAGGCTTCGGGGAAGCGTTAGGGTTAGGGTTCGGGCTAGGGTTAGGGTTAGGGGACGGGGACGGTTTAGGGTCCAGGTGAGGGTACGACAACGCTTTAGGGGGAGCGTACGTGTGAGGGCGCGGGTTAGTGTCAGCGTACGGGTTAGGATTAGGGGACGGGTGAGGGTCAGGCTTCGGGGAAGGGTTAGGGTTAGGGTTCGGCCTAGGGTTAGGGTTAGGGGACGGGGACGGTTTAGGGTCCAGGTGAGGGTACGACAACGCTTTAGGGGGAGCGTACGTGTGAGGGCGCGGGTTAGCGTCAGCGTACGGGTAAGGATTAGGGGACGGGTGAGGGTCAGGCTTCGGGGAAGGGTTAGGGTTAGGGTTCGGGCTAGGGTTAGTGTTAGGGGACGGGGACGGTTTAGGGTCCAGGTGAGGGTACGACAACGCTTTAGGGGGAGCGTACGTGTGAGGGCGTGGGTTAGTGTCAGCGTACGGGTTAGGATTAGGGCACGGGTGAGGGTCAGGCTTCGGGGAAGTGTTAGGGTTAGGGTTCGGGCTAGGGTTAGGGTTAGGGGACGGGGACGGTTTAGGGTCCAGGTGAGGGTACGAGAACGCTTTAGGGGGAGCGTACGTGTGAGGGCGCGGGTTAGTGTCAGCGTACGGGTTAGGATTAGGGGACGGGTGAGGGTCAGGCTTCGGGGAAGGGTTAGGGTTAGGGTTCGGGCTAGGGTTAGTGTTAGGGGACGGGGACGGTTTAGGTTCCAGGTGAGGGTGCGACAACGCTTTAGGGGGAGCGTACGTGTGAGGGCACGGGTTAGTGTCAGCGTACGGGTTAGGATTAGGGGACCGGTGAGGGTCAGGCTTCGGTGAAGGGTTAGGGTTAGGGTTCGGGCTAGGGTTAGGGTTAGGGGACGGGGACGGTTTAGGGTCCAGGTGAGTGTACGACAACGCTTTAGGGGGAGCGTACGTGTGAGGGCGCGGCTTAGTGTCAGCGTACGGGTTAGGATTAGGGGACGGGTGAGGGTCAGGCTTCGGGAAGGTTTAGGGTTAGGGTTCGGGCTAGGGTTAGGGTTAGGGGACGGGGACGGTTTAGGGTCCAGGTGAGGGTACGACAACGCTTTAGGGGGGGCGTACGTGTGAGGGCGTGGGTTAGTGTCAGCGTACGGGTTAGGATTAGGGGACGGGTGAGGGTCAGGCTTCGGGGAAGGGTTAGGGTTAGGGTTCGGGCTAGGGTTAGGGTTAGGGGACGGGGACGGTTTAGGGTCCAGGTGAGGGTACGACAACGGTTTAGGGGGAGCGTACGTGTGAGGGCGCGGGTTAGTGTCAGCGTACGGGTTAGGATTACGGGACGGGTGAGGGTCAGGCTTCGGGGAAGGGTTAGGGTTAGGGTTCGGGCTAGGGTTAGGGTTAGGGGACGGGGACGGTTTAGGGTCCAGGTGAGGGTACGACAACGCTTTAGGGGGTGCGTACGTGTGAGGGCGCGGCTTAGTGTCAGCGTACGGGTTAGGATTAGGGGACGGGTGAGGGTCAGGCTTCGGGGAAGGGTTAGGGTTAGGGTTCGGGCTAGGGTTAGGGTTAGGGGACGGGGACGGTTTAGGGTCCAGGTGAGGGTACGACAACGCTTTAGGGGGAGCGTACGTGTGAGGGCGCGGCTTAGTGTCAGCGTACGGGTTAGGATTAGGGGACGGGTGAGGGTCAGTCTTCGGGGAAGGGTTAGGGTTAGGGTTCGGGCTAGGGTTAGGGTTAGGGGACGGGGACGGTTTAGGTTCCAGGTGAGTGTACGACAACGCTTTAGGGGGAGCGTACGTGTGAGGGCGCAGGTTAGTGTCAGCGTACGGGTTAGGATTAGGGGACGGGTGAGTGTCAGGCTTCAGGGAAGCGTTAGGGTTAGGGTTCGGGCTAGGGTTAGGGTTAGGGGACGGGGACGGTTTAGGGTCCAGGTGAGGGTACGACAACGCTTTAGGGGGAGCGTACGTGTGAGGGCGCGGGTTAGTGTCAGCGTACGGGTTAGGATTAGGGGACGGGTGAGGGTCAGGCTTCGGGGAAGGGTTAGGGTTAGGGTTCGGGCTAGGGTTAGGGTTAGGGGACGGGGACGGTTTAGGGTCCAGGTGAGGGTACGACAACGCTTTAGGGGGAGCGTACGTGTGAGGGCGCGGGTTAGCGTCAGCGTACGGGTTAGGATTAGGGGACGGGTGATGGTCAGGCTTCGGGAAGGTTTAGGTTTAGGGTTCGGGGTAGGGTTAGGGTTAGGGGACGGGGACGGTTTAGGGTCCAGGTGAGGGTACGACAACGCTTTAGGGGGAGCGTACGTGTGAGGGCGCGGCTTAGTGTCAGCGTACGGGTTAGGATTAGGGGACGGGTGAGGGTCAGGCTTCGGGGAAGGATTAGGGTTAGGGTTCGGGCTAGGGTTAGGGTTAGGGGACGGGGACGGTTTAGGGTCCAGGTGAGGGTACGACAACGCTTTAGGGGGAGCGTACGTGTGAGGGCGCGGCTTAGTGTCAGCGTACGGGTTAGGATTAGGGGACGGGTGAGGGTCAGGCTTCGGGGAAGTGTTAGGGTTAGGTTTCGGGCTAGGCTTAGGGTTAGGGGACGGGGACGGTTTAGGGTCCAGGTGAGGGTACGACAACGCTTTAGGGGGATCGTACGTGTGAGGGCGCGGCTTAGTGTCAGCGTACGGGTTAGGATTAGGGGACGGGTGAGGGTCAGGCTTCGGGAAGGTTTAGGGTTAGGGTTCGGGCTAGGGTTAGGGTTAGGGGACGGGGACGGTTTAGGGTCCAGGTGAGGGTACGACAACGCTTTAGGGGGAGCGTACGTGTGAGGGCGCGGCTTATTGTCAGCGTACGGGTTAGGATTATGGGACGGGTGAGGGTCAGGCTTCGGGAAGGTTTAGGTTTAGGGTTCGGGCTAGGGTTAGGGTTAGGGGACGGGGACGGTTTAGGGTCCAGGTGAGGGTACGACAACGCTTTAGGGGGAACGTACGTGTGAGGGCGCGGCTTAGTGTCAGCGTACGGGTTAGGATTAGGGTACGGGTGAGGGTCAGGCTTCGGGGAAGGGTTAGGGTTAGGGTTCGGGCTAGGGTTAGGGTTAGGGGACGGGGACGGTTTAGGGTCCAGGTGAGGGTACGACAACGCTTTAGGGGGAGCGTACGTGTGAGGGCGCGGCTTAGTGTCAGCGTACGGGTTAGGATTAGGGGACGGGTGAGGGTCAGGCTTCGGGGAAGGGTTAGGGTTAGGGTTCGGGCTAGGGTTAGGGTTAGGGGACGGGGACGGTTTAGGGTCCAGGTGAGGGTACGACAACGCTTTAGGGGGAGCGTACGTGTGAGGGCGCGGCTTAGTGTCAGCGTACGGGTTAGGATTAGGGGACGGGTGAGGGTCAGGCTTCGGGGAAGGGTTAGGGTTAGGGTTCGGGCTAGGGTTAGGGTTAGGGTACGGTGACGGTTTACGCTCCAGATGAGGGTACGACAACGCTTTAGGGGGAGCGTACGTGTGAGGGCGTGGCTTAGTGTCAGCGTACGGGTTAGGATTAGGGTACGGGTGAGGGTTAGGCTTTGGGAAGGTTTAGGGTTAGGGTTCGTGCTAGGGTTAGGGTTAGGGGACAGGGACGGTTAAGGGTCCAGGTGAGGGTACGACAACGCTTTAGGGGGAGCGTACGTGTGAGGGCGCGGCTTAGTGTCAGCGTACGGGTTAGGATTACGGGACGGGTGAGGGTCAGGCTTCGGGGAAGGGTTAGGGTTAGGGTTCGGGCTAGGGTTAGGGTTAGGGGACGGGGATGGTTTAGGGTCCAGGTGAGGGTACGACAACGCTTTAGGGGGAGCGTACGTGTGAGGGCGCGGCTTAGTGTCAGCGTACGGGTTAGGATTAGGGGACGGGTGAGGGTCAGGCTTCGGGGAAGGGTTAGGGTTAGGGTTCGGGCTAGGGTTAGGGTTAGGGGACGGGGACGGTTTAGGGTCCATGTGAGGGTACGACAACGCTTTAGGGGGAGCGAACGTGTGAGGGCGCGGGTTAGTGTCAGCGTACGGGTTAGGATTAGGGGACGGGTGAGGGTCAGGCTTCGGGGAAGTGTTAGGGTTAGGGTTCGGGCTAGGGTTAGGGTTAGGGGACAGGGACGGTTTAGGGTCCAGGTGAGGGTACGACAACGCTTTAGGGGGAGCGTACGTGTGAGGGTGCGGGTTAGTGTCAGCGTACGGGTTAGGATTAGGGGACGGGTGAGGGTCAGGCTTCGGGGAAGGGTTAGGGTTAGGGTTCGGGCTAGGGTTAGGGTTAGGGGACGGGGACGGTTTAGGGTCCAGGTGAGGGTACGACAACGCTTTAGGGGGAGCGTACGTGTGAGGGCGCAGGTTAGTGTCAGCGTACGGGTTAGGATTAGGGGACGGGTGAGGGTCAGGCTTCGGGGAAGGGTTAGGGTTAGGGGACGGGGACGGTTTAGGGTCCAGGTGAGGGTACGACAACGCTTTAGGGGGAGCGTATGTGTGAGGGCGCGGGTTAGTGTCAGCGTACGGGTTAGGATCAGGGGACGGGTGAGGGTCAGGCTTCGGGGAAGGGTTAGGGTTAGGGTTCGGGCTAGGGTTAGGGTAAGGGGACGGGGACGGTTTAGGGTCCAGGTGAGGGTACGACAACGCTTTAGGGGGTGCGTACGTGTGAGGGCGCGGCTTAGCGTCAGCGTACGGGTTAGGATTAGGGGACGGGTGAGGGTCAGGCTTCGGGGAAGGGTTAGGGTTACGGTTCGGCCTAGGGTTAGGGTTAGGGGACGGGGACGGTTTAGGGTCCAGGTGAGGGTACGACAACGCTTTAGGGGGAGCGTACGTGTGAGGGCGCGGCTTAGTGTCAGCGTACGGGTTAGGATTAGGGGACGGGTGAGGGTCAGGCTTCGGGGAAGGGTTAGGGTTAGGGTTCGGGCTAGGGTTAGGGTTAGGGGACGGGGACGGTTTAGGGTCCAGGTGAGGGTACGACAACGCTTTAGGGGGAGCGTACGTGTGAGGGCGCGGCTTAGTGTCAGCGTACGGGTTAGGATTAGGGGACGGGTGAGGGTCAGGCTTCGGGGAAGGGTTAGGGTTAGGGTTCGGGCTAGGGTTAGGGTTAGGGGACGGGGACGGTTTAGGGTCCAGGTGAGTGTACGACAACGCTTTAGGGGGAGCGTACGTGTGAGGGCACGGGTTAGTGTCAGCGTACGGGTTAGGATTATGGGACGGGTGAGGGTCAGGCTTCGGGGAAGGGTTAGGGTTAGGGTTCGGGCTAGGGTTAGGGTTAGGGGACGGGGACGGTTTAGGGTCCAGGTGAGGGTACGACAACGCTTTAGGGGAGCGTACGTGTGAGGGCGCGGGTTAGCGTCAGCGTACGGGTTAGGATTAGGGGACGGGTGAGGGTCAGGCTTCGGGAAGGTTTAGGTTTAGGGTTCGGGGTAGGGTTAGGGTTAGGGGACGGGGACGGTTTAGGGTCCAGGTGAGGGTACGACAACGCTTTAGGGGGAGCGTACGTGTGAGGGCGCGGCTTAGTGTCAGCGTACGGGTTAGGATTAGGGGACGGGTGAGGGTCAGGCTTCGGGGAAGTGTTAGGGTTAGGGTTCGGGCTAGGCTTAGGGTTAGGGGACGGGGACGGTTTAGGGTCCAGGTGAGGGTACGACAACGCTTTAGGGGGATCGTACGTGTGAGGGCGCGGCTTAGTGTCAGCGTACGGGTTAGGATTAGGGGACGGGTGAGGGTCAGGCTTCGGGAAGGTTTAGGGTTAGGGTTCGGGCTAGGGTTAGGGTTAGGGGACGGGGACGGTTTAGGGTCCAGGTGAGGGTACGACAACGCTTTAGGGGGAGCGTACGTGTGAGGGCGAGGCTTATTGTCAGCGTACGGGTTAGGATTATGGGACGGGTGAGGGTCAGGCTTCGGGAAGGTTTAGGGTTAGGGTTCGGGCTAGGGTTAGGGTTAGGGGACGGGGACGGTTTAGGGTCCAGGTGAGGGTACGACAACGCTTTAGGGGGAGCATACGTGTGAGGGCGCGGCTTAGTGTCAGCGTACGGGTTAGGATTAGGGGACGGGTGAGGGTCAGGCTTCGGGGAAGGGTTAGGGTTAGGGTTCGGGCTAGGGTTAGGGTTAGGGGACGGGGACGGTTTAGGGTCCAGGTGAGGGTACGACAACGCTTTAGGGGGAGCGTACGTGTGAGGGCGCGGCTTAGTGTCAGCGTACGGGTTAGGATTAGGGGACGGGTGAGGGTCAGGCTTCGGGGAAGGGTTAGGGTTAGGGTTCGGGCTAGGGTTAGGGTTAGGGGACGGGGACGGTTTAGGGTCCAGGTGAGTGTACGACAACGCTTTAGGGGGAGCGTACGTGTGAGGGCACGGGTTAGTGTCAGCGTACGGGTTAGGATTATGGGACGGGTGAGGGTCAGGCTTCGGGGAAGGGTTAGGGTTAGGGTTCGGGCTAGGGTTAGGGTTAGGGGACGGGGACGGTTTAGGGTCCAGGTGAGGGTACGACAACGCTTTAGGGGAGCGTACGTGTGAGGGCGCGGGTTAGCGTCAGCGTACGGGTTAGGATTAGGGGACGGGTGAGGGTCAGGCTTCGGGAAGGTTTAGGTTTAGGGTTCGGGGTAGGGTTAGGGTTAGGGGACGGGGACGGTTTAGGGTCCAGGTGAGGGTACGACAACGCTTTAGGGGGAGCGTACGTGTGAGGGCGCGGCTTAGTGTCAGCGTACGGGTTAGGATTAGGGGACGGGTGAGGGTCAGGCTTCGGGGAAGTGTTAGGGTTAGGGTTCGGGCTAGGCTTAGGGTTAGGGGACGGGGACGGTTTAGGGTCCAGGTGAGGGTACGACAACGCTTTAGGGGGATCGTACGTGTGAGGGCGCGGCTTAGTGTCAGCGTACGGGTTAGGATTAGGGGACGGGTGAGGGTCAGGCTTCGGGAAGGTTTAGGGTTAGGGTTCGGGCTAGGGTTAGGGTTAGGGGACGGGGACGGTTTAGGGTCCAGGTGAGGGTACGACAACGCTTTAGGGGGAGCGTACGTGTGAGGGCGAGGCTTATTGTCAGCGTACGGGTTAGGATTATGGGACGGGTGAGGGTCAGGCTTCGGGAAGGTTTAGGGTTAGGGTTCGGGCTAGGGTTAGGGTTAGGGGACGGGGACGGTTTAGGGTCCAGGTGAGGGTACGACAACGCTTTAGGGGGAGCATACGTGTGAGGGCGCGGCTTAGTGTCAGCGTACGGGTTAGGATTAGGGGACGGGTGAGGGTCAGGCTTCGGGGAAGGGTTAGGGTTAGGGTTCGGGCTAGGGTTAGGGTTAGGGGACGCGGACCGTTTAGGGTCCAGGTGAGGGTACGACAACGCTTTAGGGGGAGCGTACGTGTGAGGGCGTGGCTAAGTGTCAGCGTACGGGTTAGGATTAGGGGACGGGTGAGGGTCAGGCTTCGGGGAAGGGTTAGGGTTAGGGTTCGGGCTAGGGTTAGGGTTAGGGGACGGGGACGGTTTAGGGTCCAGGTGAGGGTACGACAACGCTTTAGGGGGTGCGTACGTGTGAGGGCGCGGGATAGTGTCAGCGTACGGGTTAGGATTAGGGGACGGGTGAGGGTCAGGCTTCGGGGAAGGGTTAGGGTTAGGGTTCGGGCTAGGGTTAGGGTTAGGGGACGGGGACCGTTTAGGGTCCAGGTGAGGGTACGACAACGCTTTAGGGGGAGCGTACGTGTGAGGGAGCGGGTTAGTGTCAGCGTACGGGTTAGGATTAGGGGACGGGTGAGGGTCAGGCTTTGGGGAAGGGTTAGGGTTAGGGTTCGGGCTACGGATAGGGTTAGGGGACGGGGACGGTTTAGGGTCCATGTGAGGGTACGACAACGCTTTAGGGGGAGCGAACGTGTGAGGGCGCGGGTTAGTGTCAGCGTACGGGTTAGGATTAGGGGACGGGTGAGGGTCAGGCTTCGGGGAAGGGTTAGGGTTAGGGTTCGGGCTAGGGTTAGGGTTAGGGTACGGTGACGGTTTACGCTCCAGATGAGGGTACGACAACGCTTTAGGGGGAGCGTACGTGTGAGGGCGTGGCTTAGTGTCAGCGTACGGGTTAGGATTAGGGTACGGGTGAGGGTTAGGCTTTGGGAAGGTTTAGGGTTAGGGTTCGTGCTAGGGTTAGGGTTAGGGGACAGGGACGGTTAAGGGTCCAGGTGAGGGTACGACAACGCTTTAGGGGGAGCGTACGTGTGAGGGCGCGGCTTAGTGTCAGCGTACGGGTTAGGATTACGGGACGGGTGAGGGTCAGGCTTCGGGGAAGGGTTAGGGTTAGGGTTCGGGCTAAGGTTAGGGTTAGGGGACGGGGATAGTTTAGGGTCCAGGTGAGGGTACGACAACGCTTTAGGGGGAGCGTACGTGTGAGGGCGCGGCTTAGTGTCAGCGTACGGGTTAGGATTAGGGGACGGGTGAGGGTCAGGCTTCGGGGAAGGGTTAGGGTTAGGGTTCGGGCTAGGGTTAGGGTTAGGGGACGGGGACGGTTTAGGGTCCATGTGAGGGTACGACAACGCTTTAGGGGGAGCGAACGTGTGAGGGCGCGGGTTAGTGTCAGCGTACGGGTTAGGATTAGGGGACGGGTGAGGGTCAGGCTTCGGGGAAGTGTTAGGGTTAGGGTTCGGGCTAGGGTTAGGGTTAGGGGACAGGGACGGTTTAGGGTCCAGGTGAGGGTACGACAACGCTTTAGGGGGAGCGTATGTGTGAGGGTGCGGGTTAGTGTCAGCGTACGGGTTAGGATTAGGGGACGGGTGAGGGTCAGGCTTCGGGGAAGGGTTAGGGTTAGGGTTCGGGCTAGGGTTAGGGTTAGGGGACGGGGACGGTTTAGGGTCCAGGTGAGGGTACGACAACGCTTTAGGGGGAGCGTACGTGTGAGGGCGCAGGTTAGTGTCAGCGTACGGGTTAGGATTAGGGGACGGGTGAGGGTCAGGCTTCGGGGAAGGGTTAGGGTTAGGGGACGGGGACGGTTTAGGGTCCAGGTGAGGGTACGACAACGCTTTAGGGGGAGCGTATGTGTGAGGGCGCGGGTTAGTGTCAGCGTACGGGTTAGGATCAGGGGACGGGTGAGGGTCAGGCTTCGGGGAAGGGTTAGGGTTAGGGTTCGGGCTAGGGTTAGGGTAAGGGGACGGGGACGGTTTAGGGTCCAGGTGAGGGTACGACAACGCTTTAGGGGGTGCGTACGTGTGAGGGCGCGGCTTAGCGTCAGCGTACGGGTTAGGATTAGGGGACGGGTGAGGGTCAGGCTTCGGGGAAGGGTTAGGGTTACGGTTCGGCCTAGGGTTAGGGTTAGGGGACGGGGACGGTTTAGGGTCCAGGTGAGGGTACGACAACGCTTTAGGGGGAGCGTACGTGTGAGGGCGCGGCTTAGTGTCAGCGTACGGGTTAGGATTAGGGGACGGGTGAGGGTCAGGCTTCGGGGAAGGGTTAGGGTTAGGGTTCGGGCTAGGGTTAGGGTTAGGGGACGGGGACGGTTTAGGGTCCAGGTGAGGGTACGACAACGCTTTAGGGGGAGCGTACGTGTGAGGGCGCGGCTTAGTGTCAGCGTACGGGTTAGGATTAGGGGACGGGTGAGGGTCAGGCTTCGGGGAAGGGTTAGGGTTAGGGTTCGGGCTAGGGTTAGGGTTAGGGGACGGGGACGGTTTAGGGTCCAGGTGAGTGTACGACAACGCTTTAGGGGGAGCGTACGTGTGAGGGCACGGGTTAGTGTCAGCGTACGGGTTAGGATTATGGGACGGGTGAGGGTCAGGCTTCGGGGAAGGGTTAGGGTTAGGGTTCGGGCTAGGGTTAGGGTTAGGGGACGGGGACGGTTTAGGGTCCAGGTGAGGGTACGACAACGCTTTAGGGGAGCGTACGTGTGAGGGCGCGGGTTAGCGTCAGCGTACGGGTTAGGATTAGGGGACGGGTGAGGGTCAGGCTTCGGGAAGGTTTAGGTTTAGGGTTCGGGGTAGGGTTAGGGTTAGGGGACGGGGACGGTTTAGGGTCCAGGTGAGGGTACGACAACGCTTTAGGGGGAGCGTACGTGTGAGGGCGCGGCTTAGTGTCAGCGTACGGGTTAGGATTAGGGGACGGGTGAGGGTCAGGCTTCGGGGAAGTGTTAGGGTTAGGGTTCGGGCTAGGCTTAGGGTTAGGGGACGGGGACGGTTTAGGGTCCAGGTGAGGGTACGACAACGCTTTAGGGGGATCGTACGTGTGAGGGCGCGGCTTAGTGTCAGCGTACGGGTTAGGATTAGGGGACGGGTGAGGGTCAGGCTTCGGGAAGGTTTAGGGTTAGGGTTCGGGCTAGGGTTAGGGTTAGGGGACGGGGACGGTTTAGGGTCCAGGTGAGGGTACGACAACGCTTTAGGGGGAGCGTACGTGTGAGGGCGCGGCTTATTGTCAGCGTACGGGTTAGGATTATGGGACGGGTGAGGGTCAGGCTTCGGGAAGGTTTAGGGTTAGGGTTCGGGCTAGGGTTAGGGTTAGGGGACGGGGACGGTTTAGGGTCCAGGTGAGGGTACGACAACGCTTTAGGGGGAGCATACGTGTGAGGGCGCGGCTTAGTGTCAGCGTACGGGTTAGGATTAGGGGACGGGTGAGGGTCAGGCTTCGGGGAAGGGTTAGGGTTAGGGTTCGGGCTAGGGTTAGGGTTAGGGGACGCGGACCGTTTAGGGTCCAGGTGAGGGTACGACAACGCTTTAGGGGGAGCGTACGTGTGAGGGCGTGGCTAAGTGTCAGCGTACGGGTTAGGATTAGGGGACGGGTGAGGGTCAGGCTTCGGGGAAGGGTTAGGGTTAGGGTTCGGGCTAGGGTTAGGGTTAGGGGACGGGGACGGTTTAGGGTCCAGGTGAGGGTACGACAACGCTTTAGGGGGTGCGTACGTGTGAGGGCGCGGGATAGTGTCAGCGTACGGGTTAGGATTAGGGGACGGGTGAGGGTCAGGCTTCGGGGAAGGGTTAGGGTTAGGGTTCGGGCTAGGGTTAGGGTTAGGGGACGGGGACCGTTTAGGGTCCAGGTGAGGGTACGACAACGCTTTAGGGGGAGCGTACGTGTGAGGGAGCGGGTTAGTGTCAGCGTACGGGTTAGGATTAGGGGACGGGTGAGGGTCAGGCTTTGGGGAAGTGTTAGGGTTAGGGTTCGGGCTACGGATAGGGTTAGGGGACGGGGACGGTTTAGGGTCCATGTGAGGGTACGACAACGCTTTAGGGGGAGCGAACGTGTGAGGGCGCGGGTTAGTGTCAGCGTACGGGTTAGGATTAGGGGACGGGTGAGGGTCAGGCTTCGGGGAAGTGTTAGGGTTAGGGTTCGGGCTAGGGTTAGGGTTAGGGGACAGGGACGGTTTAGGGTCCAGGTGAGGGTACGACAACGCTTTAGGGGGAGCGTACGTGTGAGGGCGCGGGTTAGTGTCAGCGTACGGGTTAGGATTAGGGGACGGGTGATGGTCAGGCTTCGGGTAAGGGTTAGGGTTAGGGTTCGGGCTAGGGTTAGGGTTAGGGGACGGGGACGGTTTAGGGTCCAGGTGAGGGTACGACAACGCTTTAGGGGGAGCGTACGTGTGAGGGCGTGGCTTAGTGTCAGCGTACGGGTTAGGATTAGGGGACGGGTGAGGGTCAGGCTTCGGGGAAGGGTTAGGGTTAGGGGACGGGGACGGTTTAGGGTCCAGGTGAGGGTACGACAACGCTTTAGGGGGAGCGTACGTGTGAGGGCGCGGGTTAGTGTCAGCGTACGGGTTAGGATCAGGGGACGGGTGAGGGTCAGGCTTCGGGGAAGGGTTAGGGTTAGGGTTCGGGCTAGGGTTAGGGTTAGGGAACGGGGACGGTTTAGGGTCCAGGTGAGGGTACGACAACGCTTTAGGGGGAGCGTACGTGTGAGGGCGCGGCTTAGTGTCAGCGTACGGGTTAGGATTAGGGGACGGGTGAGGGTCAGGCTTCGGGGAAGGGTTAGGGTTAGGGTTCGGGCTAGGGTTAGGGTTAGGGGACGGGGACGGTTTAGGGTCCAGGTGAGGGTACGACAACGCTTTAGGGGGAGCGTACTTGTGAGGGCGCGGCTTAGTGTCAGCGTACGGGTTAGGATTAGGGGACGGGTGAGGGTCAGGCTTCGGGGAAGGGTTAGGGTTAGTGTTCGGGCTAGGGTTAGGGTTAGGGGACGGGGACGGTTTAGGGTCCAGGTGAGGGTACGACAACGCTTTAGGGGGAGCGTACGTGTGAGGGCGCGGCTTAGCGTCAGCGTACGGGTTAGGATTAGGGGACGGGTGAGGGTCAGGCTTCGGGGAAGGGTTAGGGTTAGGGTTCGAGCTAGGGTTAGGGTAAGGGGACGGGGACGGTTTAGGGTCCAGGTGAGGGTACAACGCTTTAGGGGGTGCGTACGTGTGAGGGCGCGGCTTAGCGTCAGCGTACGGGTTAGGATTAGGGGATGGGTGAGGGTCAGGCTTCGGGGAAGGGTTAGGGTTAGGGTTCGGGCTAGGGTTAGGGTTAGGGGACGGGGACGGTTTAGGGTCCAGGTGAGGGTACGACAACGCTTTAGGGGGAGCGTACGTGTGAGGGCGCGGGTTAGTGTCAGCGTCCGGGTTAGGATTAGGGGACGGGTGAGGGTCAGGCTTCGGGGAAGGGTTAGGGTTAGGGTTCGGGCTAGGGTTAGGGTTAGGGATCGGGGACGGTTTAGGGTCCAGGTGAGGGTACGACAACGCTTTAGGGGGAGCGTACGTGTGAGGGCGCGGCTTAGTGTCAGCGTACGGGTTAGGATTAGGGGACGGGTGAGGGTCAGGCTTCGGGGAAGGGTTAGGGTTAGGGTTCGGGCTAGGGTTAGGGTTAGGGGACGGGGACGGTTTAGGGTCCAGGTGAGGGTACGACAACGCTTTAGGGGGAGCGTACGTGTGAGGGCGCGGGTTAGTGTCAGCGTACGGGTTAGGATTAGGGGACGGGTGAGGGTCAGGCTTCGGGGAAGGGTTAGGGTTAGGGTTCGGGCTAGGGTTAGGGTTAGGGGACGGGGACGGTTTAGGGTCCAGGTGAGGGTACGACAACGCTTTAGGGGGAGCGTACGTGTGAGGGCGCGGGTTAGCGTCAGCGTACGGGTTAGGATTAGGGGACGGGTGAGGGTCAGGCTTCGGGAAGGTTTAGGTTTAGGGTTCGGGGTAGGGTTAGGGTTAGGGGACGGGGACGGTTTAGGGTCCAGGTGAGGGTACGACAACGCTTTAGGGGGAGCGTACGTGTGAGGGCGCGGCTTAGTGTCAGCGTACGGGTTAGGATTAGGGGACGGGTGAGGGTCAGGCTTCGGGGAAGGGTTAGGGTTAGGGTTCGGGCTAGGGTTAGGGTTAGGGGACGGGGACGGTTTAGGGTCCAGGTGAGGGTACGACAACGCTTTAGGGGGAGCGTACGTGTGAGGGCGCGGCTTAGTGTCAGCGTACGGGTTAGGATTAGGGGACGGGTGAGGGTCAGGCTTCGGGGAAGTGTTAGGGTTAGGGTTCGGGCTAGGCTTAGGGTTAGGGGACGGGAACGGTTTAGGGTCCAGGTGAGGGTACGACAACGCTTTAGGGGGATCGTACGTGTGAGGGCGAGGCTTAGTGTCAGCGTACGGGTTAGGATTAGGGGACGGGTGAGGGTCAGGCTTCGGGAAGGTTTAGGGTTAGGGTTCGGGCTAGGGTTAGGGTTAGGGGACGGGGACGGTTTAGGGTCCAGGTGAGGGTACGACAACGCTTTAGGGGGAGCGTACGTGTGAGGGCGCGGCTTAGTGTCAGCGTACGGGTTAGGATTAGGGGACGGGTGAGGGTCAGGCTTCGGGGAAGGGTTAGGGTTAGGGTTCGGGCTAGGGTTAGGGTTAGGGGACGGGGACGGTTTAGGGTCCAGGTGAGGGTACGACAACGCTTTAGGGGGAGCGTACGTGTGAGGGCGCGGGTTAGCGTCAGCATACGGGTTAGGATTAGGGGACGGGTGAGGGTCAGGCTTCGGGAAGGTTTAGGTTTAGGTTTCGGGGTAGGGTTAGGGTTAGGGGACGGGGACGGTTTAGGGTCCAGGTGAGGGTACGACAACGCTTTAGGGGGAGCGTACGTGTGAGGGCGCGGGTTAGTGTCAGCGTACGGGTTAGGATTAGGGGACGTGTGAGGGTCAGGCTTCGGGGAAGGGTTAGGGTTAGGGTTCGGGCTAGGGTTAGGGTTAGGGGACGGGGACGGTTTAGGGTCCAGGTGAGGGTACGACAACGCTTTAGGGGGAGCGTACGTGTGAGGGCGCGGGTTAGCGTCAGCGTACGGGTTAGGATTAGGGGACGGGTGAGGGTCAGGCTTGGGAAGGTTTAGGTTTAGGGTTCGGGCTAGGGTTAGGGTTAGGGGACGGGGACGGTTTAGGGTCCAGGTGAGGGTACGACAACGCTTTAGGGGGAGCGTACGTGTGAGGGCGCGGCTTAGTGTCAGCGTACGGGTTAGGATTAGGGTACGGGTGAGGGTCAGGCTTCGGGGAAGGGTTAGGGTTAGGGTTCGGCCTAGGGTTAGGGTTAGGGGACGGGGACGGTTTAGGGTCCAGGTGAGGGTACGACAACGCTTTAGGGGGAGCGTACGTGTGAGGGCGCGGCTTAGTGTCAGCGTACGGGTTAGGATTAGGGGACGGGTGAGGGTCAGGCTTCGGGGAAGGGTTAGGGTTAGGGTTCGGGCTAGGGTTAGGGTTAGGGGACGGGGACGGTTTAGGGTCCAGGTGAGGGTACGACAACGCTTTAGGGGGAGCGTACGTGTGAGGGCGCGGCTTAGTGTCAGCGTACGGGTTAGGATTAGGGGACGGGTGAGGGTCAGGCTTCGGGGAAGGGTTAGGGTTAGGGTTCGGGCTAGGGTTAGGGTTAGGGGACGGTGACGGTTTACGGTCCAGGTGAGGGTACGACAACGCTTTAGGGGGAGCGTACGTGTGAGGGCGTGGCTTAGTGTCAGCGTACGGGTTAGGATTAGGGTACGGGTGAGGGTTAGGCTTTGGGAAGGTTTAGGGTTAGGGTTCGTGCTAGGGTTAGGGTTAGGGGACAGGGACGGTTAAGGGTCCAGGTGAGGGTACGACAACGCTTTAGGGGGAGCGTACGTGTGAGGGCGCGGCTTAGTGTCAGCGTACGGGTTAGGATTAGGGGACAGGTGAGGGTCAGGCTTCGGGGAAGTGTTAGGGTTAGGGTTCGGGCTAGGGTTAGGGTTAGGGGACGGGGACGGTTTAGGGTCCAGGTGAGGGTACGACAATGCTTTACGGGGAGCGTACGTGTAAGGGCGCGGCTTAGTGTCAGCGTACGGGTTAGGATTACGGGACGGGTGAGGGTCAGGCTTCGGGGAAGGGTTAGGGGTAGGGTTCGGGCTAGGGTTAGGGTTAGGGGACGGGGATGGTTTAGGGTCCAGGTGAGGGTACGACAACGCTTTAGGGGGAGCGTACGTGTGAGGGCGCGGCTTAGTGTCAGCGTACGGGTTAGGATTAGGGGACGGGTGAGGGTCAGGCTTCGGGGAAGGGTTAGGGTTAGGGTTCGGGCTAGGGTTAGGGTTAGGGGACGGGGACGGTTTAGGGTCCAGGTGAGGGTACGACAACGCTTTAGGGGGAGCGTACGTGTGAGGGCGCGGCTTAGTGTCAGCGTACGGGTTAGGATTAGGGGACGGGTGAGGGTCAGGCTTCGGGAAGGTTTAGGGTTAGGGTTCGGGCTAGGGTTAGGGTTAGGGGACGGGGACGGTTTAGGGTCCAGGTGAGGGTACAACAACGCTTTAGGGGGGGCGTACGTGTGAGGGCGTGGGTTAGTGTCAGCGTACGGGTTAGGATTAGGGGACGGGTGAGGGTCAGGCTTCGGGGAAGGGTTAGGGTTAGGGTTCGGGCTAGGGTTAGGGTTACGGGACGGGGACGGTTTAGGGTCCAGGTGAGGGTACGACAACGCTTTAGGGGGAGCGTACGTGTGAGGGCGCGGCTTAGTGTCAGCGTACGGGTTAGGATTAGGGGACGGGTGAGGGTCAGGCTTCGGGGAAGGGTTAGGGTTAGGGTTCGGGCTAGGGTTAGGGTTAGGGGACGGGGACGGTTTAGGGTCCAGGTGAGGGTACGACAACGCTTTAGGGGGAGCGTACGTGTGAGGGCGCGGCTTAGTGTCAGCGTACGGGTTAGGATTAGGGGACGGGTGAGGGTCAGGCTTCGGGGAAGGGTTAGGGTTAGGGTTCGGGCTAGGGTTAGGGTTAGGGGACGGGGACGGTTTAGGGTCCAGGTGAGGGTACGACAACGCTTTAGGGGGAGCGTACGTGTGAGGGCGTGGCTTAGTGTCAGCGTACGGGTTTGGATTAGGGGACGGGTGAGGGTCAGGCTTCGGGGAAGGGTTAGGGTTAGGGTTCGGGCTAGGGTTAGGGTTAGGGGACGGGGACGGTTTAGGGTCCAGGTGAGGGTACGACAACGCTTTAGGGGGAGCGTACGTGTGAGGGCACGGGTTAGTGTCAGTGTACGGGTTAGGATTATGGGACGGGTGAGGGTCAGGTTTCGGGGAAGGGTTAGGGTTAGGGTTCGGGCTAGGGTTAGGGTTAGGGGACGGGGACGGTTTAGGGTCCAGGTGAGTGTACGACAACGCTTTAGGGGGAGCGTACGTGTGAGGGCGCAGGTTAGTGTCAGCGTACGGGTTAGGATTAGGGGACGGGTGAGTGTCAGGCTTCAGGGAAGCGTTAGGGTTAGGGTTCGGGCTAGGGTTAGGGTTAGGGGACGGGGACGGTTTAGGGTCCAGGTGAGGGTACGACAACGCTTTAGGGGGAGCGTACGTGTGAGGGCGCGGGTTAGTGTCAGCGTACGGGTTAGGATTAGGGGACGGGTGAGGGTCAGGCTTCGGGGAAGGGTTAGAGTTAGGGTTCGGGCTAGGGTTAGGGTTAGGGGACGGGGACGGTTTAGGGTCCAGGTGAGGGTACGACAACGCTTTAGGGGGAGCGTACGTGTGAGGGCGCGGGTTAGCGTCAGCGTACGGGTTAGGATTAGGGGACGGGTGAGGGTCAGGCTTCGGAAAGGTTTAGGTTTAGGGTTCGGGGTAGGGTTAGGGTTAGGGGACGGGGACGGTTTAGGGTCCAGGTGAGGGTACGACAACGCTTTAGGGGGAGCGTACGTGTGAGGGCGCGGCTTAGTGTCAGCGTACGGGTTAGGATTAGGGGACGGGTGAGGGTCAGGCTTCGGGAAGGTTTAGGGTTAGGGTTCGGGCTAGGGTTAGGGTTAGGGGACGGGGACGGTTTAGGGTCCAGGTGAGGGTACGACAACGCTTTAGGGGGAGCGTACGTGTGAGGGCGCGGCTTAGTGTCAGCGTACGGGTTAGGATTAGGGGACGGGTGAGGGTCAGGCTTCGGGGAAGGGTTAGGGTTAGGGTTCGGGCTAGGGTTAGGGTTAGGGGACGGGGACGGTTTAGGGTCCAGGTGAGGGTACGACAACGCTTTAGGGGGAGCGTACGTGTGAGGGCGCGGGTTAGCGTCAGCATACGGGTTAGGATTAGGGGACGGGTGAGGGTCAGGCTTCGGGAAGGTTTAGGTTTAGGTTTCGGGGTAGGGTTAGGGTTAGGGGACGGGGACGGTTTAGGGTCCAGGTGAGGGTACGACAACGCTTTAGGGGGAGCGTACGTGTGAGGGCGCGGGTTAGTGTCAGCGTACGGGTTAGGATTAGGGGACGTGTGAGGGTCAGGCTTCGGGGAAGGGTTAGGGTTAGGGTTCGGGCTAGGGTTAGGGTTAGGGGACGGGGACGGTTTAGGGTCCAGGTGAGGGTACGACAACGCTTTAGGGGGAGCGTACGTGTGAGGGCGCGGGTTAGCGTCAGCGTACGGGTTAGGATTAGGGGACGGGTGAGGGTCAGGCTTGGGAAGGTTTAGGTTTAGGGTTCGGGCTAGGGTTAGGGTTAGGGGACGGGGACGGTTTAGGGTCCAGGTGAGGGTACGACAACGCTTTAGGGGGAGCGTACGTGTGAGGGCGCGGCTTAGTGTCAGCGTACGGGTTAGGATTAGGGTACGGGTGAGGGTCAGGCTTCGGGGAAGGGTTAGGGTTAGGGTTCGGCCTAGGGTTAGGGTTAGGGGACGGGGACGGTTTAGGGTCCAGGTGAGGGTACGACAACGCTTTAGGGGGAGCGTACGTGTGAGGGCGCGGCTTAGTGTCAGCGTACGGGTTAGGATTAGGGGACGGGTGAGGGTCAGGCTTCGGGGAAGGGTTAGGGTTAGGGTTCGGGCTAGGGTTAGGGTTAGGGGACGGGGACGGTTTAGGGTCCAGGTGAGGGTACGACAACGCTTTAGGGGGAGCGTACGTGTGAGGGCGCGGCTTAGTGTCAGCGTACGGGTTAGGATTAGGGGACGGGTGAGGGTCAGGCTTCGGGGAAGGGTTAGGGTTAGGGTTCGGGCTAGGGTTAGGGTTAGGGGACGGTGACGGTTTACGGTCCAGGTGAGGGTACGACAACGCTTTAGGGGGAGCGTACGTGTGAGGGCGTGGCTTAGTGTCAGCGTACGGGTTAGGATTAGGGTACGGGTGAGGGTTAGGCTTTGGGAAGGTTTAGGGTTAGGGTTCGTGCTAGGGTTAGGGTTAGGGGACAGGGACGGTTAAGGGTCCAGGTGAGGGTACGACAACGCTTTAGGGGGAGCGTACGTGTGAGGGCGCGGCTTAGTGTCAGCGTACGGGTTAGGATTAGGGGACAGGTGAGGGTCAGGCTTCGGGGAAGTGTTAGGGTTAGGGTTCGGGCTAGGGTTAGGGTTAGGGGACGGGGACGGTTTAGGGTCCAGGTGAGGGTACGACAATGCTTTACGGGGAGCGTACGTGTAAGGGCGCGGCTTAGTGTCAGCGTACGGGTTAGGATTACGGGACGGGTGAGGGTCAGGCTTCGGGGAAGGGTTAGGGTTAGGGTTCGGGCTAGGGTTAGGGTTAGGGGACGGGGATGGTTTAGGGTCCAGGTGAGGGTACGACAACGCTTTAGGGGGAGCGTACGTGTGAGGGCGCGGCTTAGTGTCAGCGTACGGGTTAGGATTAGGGGACGGGTGAGGGTCAGGCTTCGGGGAAGGGTTAGGGTTAGGGTTCGGGCTAGGGTTAGGGTTAGGGGACGGGGACGGTTTAGGGTCCAGGTGAGGGTACGACAACGCTTTAGGGGGAGCGTACGTGTGAGGGCGCGGCTTAGTGTCAGCGTACGGGTTAGGATTAGGGGACGGGTGAGGGTCAGGCTTCGGGAAGGTTTAGGGTTAGGGTTCGGGCTAGGGTTAGGGTTAGGGGACGGGGACGGTTTAGGGTCCAGGTGAGGGTACAACAACGCTTTAGGGGGGGCGTACGTGTGAGGGCGTGGGTTAGTGTCAGCGTACGGGTTAGGATTAGGGGACGGGTGAGGGTCAGGCTTCGGGGAAGGGTTAGGGTTAGGGTTCGGGCTAGGGTTAGGGTTACGGGACGGGGACGGTTTAGGGTCCAGGTGAGGGTACGACAACGCTTTAGGGGGAGCGTACGTGTGAGGGCGCGGCTTAGTGTCAGCGTACGGGTTAGGATTAGGGGACGGGTGAGGGTCAGGCTTCGGGGAAGGGTTAGGGTTAGGGTTCGGGCTAGGGTTAGGGTTAGGGGACGGGGACGGTTTAGGGTCCAGGTGAGGGTACGACAACGCTTTAGGGGGAGCGTACGTGTGAGGGCGCGGCTTAGTGTCAGCGTACGGGTTAGGATTAGGGGACGGGTGAGGGTCAGGCTTCGGGGAAGGGTTAGGGTTAGGGTTCGGGCTAGGGTTAGGGTTAGGGGACGGGGACGGTTTAGGGTCCAGGTGAGGGTACGACAACGCTTTAGGGGGAGCGTACGTGTGAGGGCGTGGCTTAGTGTCAGCGTACGGGTTTGGATTAGGGGACGGGTGAGGGTCAGGCTTCGGGGAAGGGTTAGGGTTAGGGTTCGGGCTAGGGTTAGGGTTAGGGGACGGGGACGGTTTAGGGTCCAGGTGAGGGTACGACAACGCTTTAGGGGGAGCGTACGTGTGAGGGCACGGGTTAGTGTCAGTGTACGGGTTAGGATTATGGGACGGGTGAGGGTCAGGTTTCGGGGAAGGGTTAGGGTTAGGGTTCGGGCTAGGGTTAGGGTTAGGGGACGGGGACGGTTTAGGGTCCAGGTGAGTGTACGACAACGCTTTAGGGGGAGCGTACGTGTGAGGGCGCAGGTTAGTGTCAGCGTACGGGTTAGGATTAGGGGACGGGTGAGTGTCAGGCTTCAGGGAAGCGTTAGGGTTAGGGTTCGGGCTAGGGTTAGGGTTAGGGGACGGGGACGGTTTAGGGTCCAGGTGAGGGTACGACAACGCTTTAGGGGGAGCGTACGTGTGAGGGCGCGGGTTAGTGTCAGCGTACGGGTTAGGATTAGGGGACGGGTGAGGGTCAGGCTTCGGGGAAGGGTTAGGGTTAGGGTTCGGGCTAGGGTTAGGGTTAGGGGACGGGGACGGTTTAGGGTCCAGGTGAGGGTACGACAACGCTTTAGGGGGAGCGTACGTGTGAGGGCGCGGGTTAGCGTCAGCGTACGGGTTAGGATTAGGGGACGGGTGAGGGTCAGGCTTCGGAAAGGTTTAGGTTTAGGGTTCGGGGTAGGGTTAGGGTTAGGGGACGGGGACGGTTTAGGGTCCAGGTGAGGGTACGACAACGCTTTAGGGGGAGCGTACGTGTGAGGGCGCGGCTTAGTGTCAGCGTACGGGTTAGGATTAGGGGACGGGTGAGGGTCAGGCTTCGGGGAAGGGTTAGGGTTAGGGTTCGGGCTAGGGTTAGGGTTAGGGGACGGGGACGGTTTAGGGTCCAGGTGAGGGTACGACAATGCTTTAGGGGGAGCGTACGTGTAAGGGCGCGGCTTAGTGTCAGCGTACGGGTTAGGATTACGGGACGGGTGAGGGTCAGGCTTCGGGGAAGGGTTAGGGTTAGGGTTCGGGCTAGGGTTAGGGTTAGGGGACGGGGATGGTTTAGGGTCCAGGTGAGGGTACGACAACGCTTTAGGGGGAGCGTACGTGTGAGGGCGCGGCTTAGTGTCAGCGTACGGGTTAGGATTAGGGGACGGGTGAGGGTCAGGCTTCGGGGAAGGGTTAGGGTTAGGGTTCGGGCTAGGGTTAGGGTTAGGGGACGGGGACGGTTTAGGGTCCAGGTGAGGGTACGACAACGCTTTAGGGGGAGCGTACGTGTGAGGGCGCGGCTTAGTGTCAGCGTACGGGTTAGGATTAGGGGACGGGTGAGGGTCAGGCTTCGGGAAGGTTTAGGGTTAGGGTTCGGGCTAGGGTTAGGGTTAGGGGACGGGGACGGTTTAGGGTCCAGGTGAGGGTACGACAACGCTTTAGGGGGGGCGTACGTGTGAGGGCGTGGGTTAGTGTCAGCGTACGGGTTAGGATTAGGGGACGGGTGAGGGTCAGGCTTCGGGGAAGGGTTAGGGTTAGGGTTCGGGCTAGGGTTAGGGTTAGGGGACGGGGACGGTTTAGGGTCCAGGTGAGGGTACGACAACGCTTTAGGGGGAGCGTACGTGTGAGGGCGCGGCTTAGTGTCAGCGTACGGGTTAGGATTAGGGGACGGGTGAGGGTCAGGCTTCGGGGAAGGGTTAGGGTTAGGGTTCGGGCTAGGGTTAGGGTTAGGGGACGGGGACGGTTTAGGGTCCAAGTGAGGGTACGACAACGCTTTAGGGGGAGCGTACGTGTGAGGGCGCGGGTTAGTGTCAGCGTACGGGTTAGGATTAGGGGACGGGTGAGTGTCAGGCTTCGGGGAAGAGTTAGGATTAGGGTTCGGGCTAGGGTTAGGGTTAGGGGACGGGGACGGTTTAGGGTCCAGGTGAGGGTACGACAACGCTTTAGGGGGAGCGTACGTGTGAGGGCGCGGCTTAGTGTCAGCGTACGGGTTAGGATTAGGGGACGGGTGAGGGTCAGGCTTCGGGGAAGGGTTAGGGTTAGGGTTCGGGCTAGGGTTAGGGTTAGGGGACGGGGACGGTTTAGGGTCCAGGTGAGGGTACGACAATGCTTTAGGGGGAGCGTACGTGTGAGGGCACGGGTTAGTGTCAGCGTACGGGTTAGGATTATGGGACGGGTGAGGGTCAGGCTTCGGGGAAGGGTTAGGGTTAGGGTTCGGGCTAGGGTTAGGGTTAGGGGACGGGGAAGGTTTAGGGTCCAGGTGAGTGTACGACAACGCTTTAGGGGGAGCGTACGTGTGAGGGCGCAGGTTAGTGTCAGCGTACGGGTTAGGATTAGGGGACGGGTGAGTGTCAGGCTTCAGGGAAGCGTTAGGGTTAGGGTTCGGGCTAGGGTTAGGGTTAGGGGACGGGGACAGTTTAGGGTCCAGGTGAGGGTACGACAACGCTTTAGGGGGAGCGTACGTGTGAGGGCGCGGGTTAGTGTCAGCGTACGGGTTAGGATTAGGGGACGGGTGAGGGTCAGGCTTCGGGGAAGGGTTAGGGTTAGGGTTCGGGCTAGGGTTAGGGTTAGGGGACGGGGACGGTTTAGGGTCCAGGTGAGGGTACGACAACGCTTTAGGGGGAGCGTACGTGTGAGGGCGCGGGTTAGCGTCAGCGTACGGGTTAGGATTAGGGGACGGGTGAGGGTCAGGCTTCGGGAAGGTTTAGGTTTAGGGTTCGGGGTAGGGTTAGGGTTAGGGGACGGGGACGGTTTAGGGTCCAGGTGAGGGTACGACAACGCTTTAGGGGGAGCGTACGTGTGAGGTCGTGGCTTAGTGTCAGCGTACGGGTTAGGATTAGGGGACGGGTGAGGGTCAGGCTTCGGGGAAGGGTTAGGGTTAGGGTTCGGGCTAGGGTTAGGGTTAGGGGACGGGGACGGTTTAGGGTCCAGGTGAGGGTACGACAACGCTTTAGGGGGAGCGTACGTGTGAGGGCGCGGCTTAGTGTCAGCGTACGGGTTAGGATTAGGGGACGGGTGAGGGTCAGGCTTCGGGGAAGTGTTAGGGTTAGGGTTCGGGCTAGGCTTAGGGTTAGGGGACGGGGACGGTTTAGGGTCCAGGTGAGGGTACGACAACGCTTTAGGGGGATCGTACGTGTGAGGGCGCGGCTTAGTGTCAGCGTACGGGTTAGGATTAGGGGACGGGTGAGGGTCAGGCTTCGGGAAGGTTTAGGGTTAGGGTTCGGGCTAGGGTTTGGGTTAGGGGACGGGGACGGTTTAGGGTCCAGGTGAGGGTACGACAACGCTTTAGGGGGAGCGTACGTGTGACGGCGCGGCTTATTGTCAGCGTACGGGTTAGGATTATGGGACGGGTGAGGGTCAGGCTTCGGGAAGGTTTAGTGTTAGGGTTCGGGCTAGGGTTAGGGTTAGGGGACGGGGACGGTTTAGGGTCCAGGTGAGGTTACGACAACGCTTTAGGGGGAGCATACGTGTGAGGGCGCGGCTTAGTGTCAGCGTACGGGTTAGGATTATGGGACGGGTGAGGGTCAGGCTTCGGGGAAGTGTTAGGGTTAGGGTTCGGGCTAGGGTTAGGGTTAGGGGACGCGGACCGTTTAGGGTCCAGGTGAGGGTACGACAAGGCTTTAGGGGGAGCGTACGTGTGAGGGCGCGGCTTAGTGTCAGCGTACGGGTTAGGATTAGGGGACGGGTGAGGGTCAGGCTTCGGGAAGGTTTAGGTTTAGGTTTCGGGGTAGGGTTAGGGTTAGGGGACGGGGACGGTTTAGGGTCCAGGTGAGGGTACGACAACGCTTTAGGGGGAGCGTACGTGTGAGGGCGCGGGTTAGTGTCAGCGTACGGGTTAGGATTAGGGGACGGGTGAGGGTCAGGCTTCGGGGAAGGGTTAGGGTTAGGGTTCGGGCTAGGGTTAGGGTTAGGGGACGGGGACCGTTTAGGGTCCAGGTGAGGGTACGACAACGCTTTAGGGGGAGCGTACGTGTGAGGGAGCGGGTTAGTGTCAGCGTACGGGTTAGGATTAGGGGACGGGTGAGGGTCAGGCTTTGGGGAAGGGTTAGGGTTAGGGTTCGGGCTACGGATAGGGTTAGGGGACGGGGACGGTTTAGGGTCCATGTGAGGGTACGACAACGCTTTAGGGGGAGCGAACGTGTGAGGGCGCGGGTTAGTGTCAGCGTACGGGTTAGGATTAGGGGACGGGTGAGGGTCAGGCTTCGGGGAAGTGTTAGGGTTAGGGTTCGGGCTAGGGTTAGGGTTAGGGGACAGGGACGGTTTAGGGTCCAGGTGAGGGTACGACAACGCTTTAGGGGGAGCGTACGTGTGAGGGCGCGGGTTAGTGTCAGCGTACGGGTTAGGATTAGGGGACGGGTGAGGGTCAGGCTTCGGGTAAGGGTTAGGGTTAGGGTTCGGGCTACGGTTAGGGTTAGGGGACGGGGACGGTTTAGGGTCCAGGTGAGGGTACGACAACGCTTTAGGGGGAGCGTACGTGTGAGGGCGCAGGTTAGTGTCAGCGTACGGGTTAGGATTAGGGGACGGGTGAGGGTCAGGCTTCGGGGAAGGGTTAGGGTTAGGGGACGGGGACGGTTTAGGGTCCAGGTGAGGGTACGACAACGCTTTAGGGGGAGCGTACGTGTGAGGGCGCGGGTTAGTGTCAGCGTACGGGTTAGGATCAGGGGACGGGTGAGGGTCAGGCTTCGGGGAAGGGTTAGGGTTAGGGTTCGGGCTAGGGTTAGGGTTAGGGAACGGGGACGGTTTAGGGTCCAGGTGAGGGTACGACAACGCTTTAGGGGGAGCGTACGTGTGAGGGCGCGACTTAGTGTCAGCGTACGGGTTAGGATTAGGGGACGGGTGAGGGTCAGGCTTCGGGGAAGGGTTAGGGTTAGGGTTCGGGCTAGGGTTAGGGTTAGGGGACGGGGACGGTTTAGGGTCCAGGTGAGGGTACGACTACGCTTTAGGGGGAGCGTACTTGTGAGGGCGCGGCTTAGTGTCAGCGTACGGGTTAGGATTAGGGGACGGGTGAGGGTCAGGCTTCGAGGAAGGGTTAGGGTTAGAGTTCGGGCTAGGGTTAGGGTTAGGGGACGGGGACGGTTTAGGGTCCAGGTGAGGGTACGACAACGCTTTAGGGGGAGCGTACGTGTGAGGGCGCGGCTTAGCGTCAGCGTACGGGTTAGGATTAGGGGACGGGTGAGGGTCAGGCTTCGGGGAAGGGTTAGGGTTAGGGTTCGGGCTAGGGTTAGGGTAAGGGGACGGGGACGGTTTAGGGTCCAGGTGAGGGTACGACAACGCTTTAGGGGGTGCGTACGTGTGAGGGCGCGGCTTAGCGTCAGCGTACGGGTTAGGATTAGGGGACGGGTGAGGGTCAGGCTTCGGGGAAGGGTTAGGGTTAGGGTTCGGCCTAGGGTTAGGGTTAGGGGACGGGGACGGTTTAGGGTCCAGGTGAGGGTACGACAACGCTTTAGGGGGAGCGTACGTGTGAGGGCGCGGCTTAGTGTCAGCGTACGGGTTAGGATTAGGGGACGGGTGAGGGTCAGGCTTCGGGGAAGCGTTAGGGTTAGGGTTCGGGCTAGGGTTAGGGTTAGGGGACGGGGACGGTTTAGGGTCCAGGTGAGGGTACGACAACGCTTTAGGGGGAGCGTACGTGTGAGGGCGTGGGTTAGTGTCAGCGTCCGGGTTAGGATTAGGGGACGGGTGAGGGTCAGGCTTCGGGGAAGGGTTAGGGTTAGGGTTCGGGCTAGGGTTAGGGTTAGGGATCGGGGACGGTTTAGGGTCCAGGTGAGTGTACGACAACGCTTTAGGGGGAGCGTACGTGTGAGGGCGCGGGTTAGCGTCAGCGTACGGGTTAGGATTAGGGGACGGGTGAGGGTCAGGCTTCGCGGAAGGATTAGGGTTAGGGTTCGGGCTAGGGTTAGGGTTAGGGGACGGGGACGGTATAGGGTCCAGGTGAGGGTACGACAACGCTTTAGGGGGAGCGTACGTGTGAGGGCGTGGGTTAGTGTCAGCGTACGGGTTAGGATTAGGGGATGGGTGAGGGTCAGGCTTCGGGGAAGGGTTAGGTTTAGGGTTCGGGCTAGGGTTAGGGTTAGGGGACGGGGACGGTTTAGGGTCCAGGTGAGGGTATGACAACGCTTTAGGGGGAGCGTACGTGTGAGGGCGCGGTTTAGTGTCAGCGTACGGGTTAGGATTAGGGGACGGGTGAGGGTCAGGCTTCGGGGAAGGGTTAGGGTTCGAGTTCGGACTAGGGTTAGGGTTAGGGGACGGGGACGGTTTAGGGTCCAGGTGAGGGTACGACAACGCTTTAGGGGGAGCGTACGTGTGAGGGCGCGGGTTAGCGTCAGCGTACGGGTTAGGATTAGGGGACGGGTGAGGGTCAGGCTTCGGGGAAGTGTTAGGGTTAGGGTTCGGGCTAGGGTTAGGGTTAGGGGACGGGGACGGTTTAGGGTCCAGGTGAGTGTACGACAACGCTTTAGGAGGAGCGTACGTGTGAGGGCGCGGATTAGCGTCAGCGTACGGGTTAGGATTAGGAGACGGGTGAGGGTCAGGCTTCGGGGAAGGGTTAGGGTTAGGGTTCGGGCTAGGGTTAGGGTTAGGGGACGCGGACCGTTTAGGGTCCAGGTGAGGGTACGACAACGCTTTAGGGGGAACGTACGTGTGAGGGCGCGGATTAGTGTAAGCGTACGGGTTAGGATTAGGGGACGGGTGAGGGTCAGGCTTCGGGGAAGAGTTAGGGTTAGGGTTCGGGCTAGGGTTAGGGTTAGGGGACGGGGACGGTTTAGGGTCCAGGTGAGGGTACGACAACGCTTTAGGGGGAGCGTACGTGTGAGGGCGCGGGTTAGTGTAAGCGTATGGGTTAGGATTAGGGGACGGGTGAGGGTCAGGCTTCGGGGAAGAGTTAGGGTTAGGGTTCGGGCTAGGGTTAGGGTTAGGGGACGGGTACGGTTTAGGTTCCAGGTGAGTGTACGACAACGCTTTAGGGGGAGCGTACGTGTGAGGGCGCGGGTTAGTGTCAGCGTACGGGTTAGGATTAGGGGACGGGTGAGGGTCAGGCTTCGGGGAAGGGTTAGGGTTAGGGTTCGGGCTAGGGTGAGGGTTAGGGGACGGGGACGGTTTAGGGTCCAGATGAGGGTACGACAACGCTTTAGGGGGAGCGTACGTGTGAGGGCGCGGGTTAGTGTCAGCGTACGGGTTAGGATTAGGGGACGGGTGAGGGTCAGGCTTCGGGGAAGGGTTAGGGTTAGGGTTCGGGCTAGGGTTAGGGTTAGGGGACGGGGACGGTTTAGGGTCCAGGTGAGGGTACGACAACGCTTTAGGGGGAGCGTACGTGTGAGGGCGCGGGTTAGCGTCAGCGTACGTGTTAGGATTAGGGGACGGGTGAGGGTCACGCTTCGGGGAAGGGTTAGGGTTAGGGTTCGGGCTAGGGTTAGGGTAGGGGACGGGGACGGTTTAGGGTCCAGATGAGGGTACGACAACGCTTTAGGGGGAGCGTACGTGTGAGGGCGCGGGTTAGCGTCAGCGTACGGGTTAGGATTAGGGGACGGGTGAGGGTCAGGCTTCGGGGAAGGGTTAGGGTTAGTGTTCGGGCTAGGGTTAGGGTTAGGGGACGGGGACGGTTTAGGGTCCAGGTGAGGGTACGACAACGCTTTAGGGGGAGCATACGTGTGAGGGCGCGGGTTAGTGTCAGCGTACGGGTTAGGATAGGGGACGGGTGAGGGTCAGGCTTCGTGGAAGGGTTAGGGTTAGGGTTCGGGCTAGGGTTAGGGTTTGGGGACGGGGACGGTTTAGGGTCCAGGTGAGGGTACGACAACGCTTTATGGGGAGCGTACGTGTGAGGGCGCGGGTTAGCGTCAGCGTACGGGTTAGGATTAGGGGACGGGTGAGGGTCAGGCTTCGGGGAAGGGTTAGGGTTAGGGTTCGGGCTAGGGTTAGGGTTAGGGGACGGGGACGGTTTAGGGTACAGATGAGGGTACGACAACGCTTTAGGGGGAGCGTACGTGTGAGGGAGCGGGTTAGCGTCAGCGTACGGGTTAGGATTAGGGGACGGGTGAGGGTCAGGCTTCGGGGAAGGGTTAGGGTTAGGGTTCGGGCTAGGGTTAGGGTTAGGGGACGGGGACGGTTTAGGGTCCAGGTGAGGGTACGACAACGCTTTAGGGGGAGCGTACGTGTGAGGGCGCGGGTTAGTGTCAGCGTACGGGTTAGGATTAGGGGACGGGTGAGGGTCAGGCTTCGGGGAAGAGTTAGGGTTAGGGTTCGGGCTAGGGTTAGGGTTTGGGGACGGGGACGGTTTAGGGTCCAGGTGAGGGTACGACAACGCTTTAGGGGGAGCGTACGTGTGAGGGCGTGGGTTAGTGTCAGCGTACGGGTTAGGATTAGAGGACGGGTGAGGGTCAGGCTTCGGGGAAGGGTTAGGGTTAGGGTTCGGGATAGGGTTAGGGTTAGGGGACGGGGACGGTTTAGGGTCCAGGTGAGGGTACGACAACGCTTTAGGGGGAGCGTACGTGTGAGGGCATGGGTTAGTGTAAGCGTACGGGTTAGGATTAGGGGACTGGTGAGGGTCAGGCTTCGGGGAAGGGTTAGGGTAAGCGTTCGGGCTAGGGTTAGGGTTAGGGGACGGGGACGGTTTAGGGTCCAGGTGAGGGTACGACAACGCTTTAGGGGGAGCGTACGTGTGAGGGCGCGGGTTAGTGTCAGCGTACGGGTTAGGATTAGGGGACGGGTGAGGGTCAGGCTTCGGGGAAGGGTTAGGGTTAGGGTTCGGGCTAGGGTTAGGTTTAGGGGACGGGGACGGTTTAGGGTCCAGATGAGGGTATGACAACGCTTTAGGGAGAGCGTACGTGTGAGGGCGCGGGTTAGCGTCAGCGTACGGTTTAGGATTAGGGGACGGGTGAGGGTCAGGCTTCGGGGAAGGGTTAGGGTTAGGGTTCGGGCTAGGGTTAGGGTTAGGGGACGGGGACCGTTTAGGGTCCAGGTGAGGGTACGACAACGCTTTAGGGGGAGCGTACGTGTGAGGGCGCGGGTTAGTGTCAGCGTACGGGTTAGGATTAAGGGACGGGTGAGGGTCACGCTTCGGGGAAGGGTTAGGGTTAGGGTTCGGGCTAGGGTTACGGTTAGGGGACGGGGACGGTTTAGGGTCCAGGTGAGGGTACGACAACGCTTTAGGGGGAGCGTACGTGTGAGGGCGCGGGTTAGTGTCAGCATACGGGTTAGGATTAGGGGACGGGTGAGGGTCAGGCTTCGGGGAAGGGTTAGGGTTAGGGTTCGGGCTAGGGTTAGGGTTAGGGGACGGGGACGGTTTAGGGTCCAGGTGGGGGTACGACAACGCTTTAGGGGGAGCGTACGTGTGAGGGCGCGGGTTAGTGTCAGCGTACGGGTTAGGATTAGGGGACGGGTGAGGGTCAGGCTTCGGGGAAGGGTTAGGGTTTGGGTTCGGGCTAGGGTTAGGGTTAGGGGACGGGGACGGTTTAGGGTCCAGGTGGGGGTACGACAACGCTTTAGGGGGAGCGTACGTGTGAGGGCGCGGGTTAGTGTCAGCGTACGGGTTAGGATTAGGGGACGGGTGAGTGTCAGGCTTCGGGGAAGCGTTAGGGTTAGGGTTCGGGCTAGGGTTAGTGTTAGGGGACGGGGACGGTTTAGGGTCCAGGTGAGGGTACGACAACGCTTTAGGGGGGCATACGTGTGAGGGCGTGGGTTAGTGTCAGCGTACGGGTTAGGATTAGGGGACGGGTGAGGGTCAGGCTTCGGGGAAGTGTTAGGGTTAGGGTTCGGGCTAGGGTTAGGGTTAGGGGACGGGGACGGTTTAGGGTCCAGGTGAGTGTACGACAACGCTTTAGGGGGAGCGTACGTGTGAGGGCGCGGTTTAGTGTCAGCGTACGGGTTAGGATTAGGGGACGGGTGAGGGTCAGGCTTCGGGGAAGGGTTAGGGTTCGAGTTCGGACTAGGGTTAGGGTTAGGGGACGGGGACGGTTTAGGGTCCAGGTGAGTGTACGACAACGCTTTAGGGGGAGCGTACGTGTGAGGGCGTGGGTTAGTGTCAGCGTACGGGTTAGGATTAGGGGACGGGTGAGGGTCAGGCTTCGGGGAAGTGTTAGGGTTAGGGTTCGGGCTAGGGTTAGGGTTAGGGGACGGGGACGGTTTAGGGTCCAGGTGAGGGTATGACAACGCTTTAGGGGGAGCGTACGTGTGAGGGCGCGGTTTAGTGTCAGCGTACGGGTTAGGATTAGGGGACGGGTGAGGGTCAGGCTTCGGGGAAGGGTTAGGGTTCGAGTTCGGACTAGGGTTAGGGTTAGGGGACGGGGACGGTTTAGGGTCCAGGTGAGGGTACGACAACGCTTTAGGGGGAGCGTACGTGTGAGGGCGCGGGTTAGCGTCAGCGTACGGGTTAGGATTAGGGGACGGGTGAGGGTCAGGCTTCGGGGAAGTGTTAGGGTTAGGGTTCGGGCTAGGGTTAGGGTTAGGGGACGGGGACGGTTTAGGGTCCAGGTGAGTGTACGACAACGCTTTAGGGGGAGCGTACGTGTGAGGGCGCGGATTAGCGTCAGCGTACGGGTTAGGATTAGGAGACGGGTGAGGGTCAGGCTTCGGGGAAGGGTTAGGGTTAGGGTTCGGGCTAGGGTTAGGGTTAGGGGACGCGGACCGTTTAGGGTCCAGGTGAGGGTACGACAACGCTTTAGGGGGAGCGTACGTGTGAGGGCGCGGATTAGTGTAAGCGTACGGGTTAGGATTAGGGGACGGGTGAGGGTCAGGCTTCGGGGAAGAGTTAGGGTTAGGGTTCGGGCTAGGGTTAGGGTTAGGGGACGGGGACGGTTTAGGGTCCAGGTGAGGGTACGACAACGCTTTAGGGGGAGCGTACGTGTGAGGGCGCGGGTTAGTGTAAGCGTATGGGTTAGGATTAGGGGACGGGTGAGGGTCAGGCTTCGGGGAAGAGTTAGGGTTAGGGTTCGGGCTAGGGTTAGGGTTAGGGGACGGGTACGGTTTAGGTTCCAGGTGAGTGTACGACAACGCTTTAGGGGGAGCGTACGTGTGAGGGCGCGGGTTAGTGTCAGCGTACGGGTTAGGATTAGGGGACGGGTGAGGGTCAGGCTTCGGGGAAGGGTTAGGGTTAGGGTTCGGGCTAGGGTGAGGGTTAGGGGACGGGGACGGTTTAGGGTCCAGATGAGGGTACGACAACGCTTTAGGGGGAGCGTACGTGTGAGGGCGCGGGTTAGTGTCAGCGTACGGGTTAGGATTAGGGGACGGGTGAGGGTCAGGCTTCGGGGAAGGGTTAGGGTTAGGGTTCGGGCTAGGGTTAGGGTTAGGGGACGGGGACGGTTTAGGGTCCAGGTGAGGGTACGACAACGCTTTAGGGGGAGCGTACGTGTGAGGGCATGGGTTAGTGTCAGCGTACGGGTTAGGATTAGGGGACGGGTGAGGGTCAGGCTTCGGGGAAGGGTTAGGTTTAGGGTTCGGGCTAGGGTTAGGGTTAGGGGACGGGGACGGTTTAGGGTCCACGTGAGGGTACGACAACGCTTTAGGGGGAGCGTACGTGTGAGGGCGCGGGTTAGTGTCAGCGTACGGGTTAGGATTAGGGGACGGGTGAGGGTCAGGCTTCGGGGAATGGTTAGGGTTAGGGTTCGGGCTAGGGTTAGGGTTAAGGGACAGGGACGGTTTAGGGTCCAGGTGAGGGTACGACAACGCTTTAGGGGGAGCGTACGTGTGAGGGCGCGGGTTAGTGTCAGCGTACGGGTTAGGATTAGGGGACGGGTGAGGGTCAGGCTTCGGGGAAGGGTTAGGGTTAGGGTTCGTGCTAGGGTTAGGGTTAGGGGACGGGGACGGTTTAGGGTCCAGGTGAGGGTACGACAACGCTTTAGGGGGAGCGTACGTGTGAGCGCGCGGGATAGCGTCAGCGTACGGGTTAGGATTAGGGGACGGGTGAGTGTCAGGCTTCGGGGAAGGGTTAGGGTTAGGGTTCGGGCTAGGGTTAGGGTTAGGGGACGGGGACGGTTTAGGGTCCAGGTGAGGGTACGACAACGCTTTAGGGGAAGCGTACGTGTGAGGGCGCGGGTTAGCGTCAGCGTACGTGTTAGGATTAGGGGACGGGTGAGGGTCACGCTTCGGGGAAGGGTTAGGGTTAGGGTTCGGGCTAGGGTTAGGGTAGGGGACGGGGACGGTTTAGGGTCCAGATGAGGGTACGACAACGCTTTAGGGGGAGCGTACGTGTGAGGGCGCGGGTTAGCGTCAGCGTACGGGTTAGGATTAGGGGACGGGTGAGGGTCAGGCTTCGGGGAAGGGTTAGGGTTAGGGTTCGGGCTAGGGTTAGGGTTAGGGGACGGGGACGGTTTAGGGTCCAGGTGAGGGTACGACAACGCTTTAGGGGGAGCATACGTGTGAGGGCGCGGGTTAGTGTCAGCGTACGGGTTAGGATAGGGGACGGGTGAGGGTCAGGCTTCGTGGAAGGGTTAGGGTTAGGGTTCGGGCTAGGGTTAGGGTTTGGGGACGGGGACGGTTTAGGGTCCAGGTGAGGGTACGACAACGCTTTATGGGGAGCGTACGTGTGAGGGCGCGGGTTAGCGTCAGCGTACGGGTTAGGATTAGGGGACGGGTGAGGGTCAGGCTTCGGGGAAGGGTTAGGGTTAGGGTTCGGGCTAGGGTTAGGGTTAGGGGACGGGGACGGTTTAGGGTACAGATGAGGGTACGACAACGCTTTAGGGGGAGCGTACGTGTGAGGGAGCGGGTTAGCGTCAGCGTACGGGTTAGGATTAGGGGACGGGTGAGGGTCAGGCTTCGGGGAAGGGTTAGGGTTAGGGTTCGGGCTAGGGTTAGTGTTAGGGGACGGGGACGGTTTAGGGTCCAGGTGAGGGTACGACAACGCTTTAGGGGGAGCGTACGTGTGAGGGCGCGGGTTAGTGTCAGCGTACGGGTTAGGATTAGGGGACGGGTGAGGGTCAGGCTTCGGGGAAGAGTTAGGGTTAGGGTTCGGGCTAGGGTTAGGGTTTGGGGACGGGGACGGTTTAGGGTCCAGGTGAGGGTACGACAACGCTTTAGGGGGAGCGTACGTGTGAGGGCGTGGGTTAGTGTCAGCGTACGGGTTAGGATTAGAGGACGGGTGAGGGTCAGGCTTCGGGGAAGGGTTAGGGTTAGGGTTCGGGATAGGGTTAGGGTTAGGGGACGGGGACGGTTTAGGGTCCAGGTGAGGGTACGACAACGCTTTAGGGGGAGCGTACGTGTGAGGGCATGGGTTAGTGTAAGCGTACGGGTTAGGATTAGGGGACTGGTGAGGGTCAGGCTTCGGGGAAGGGTTAGGGTAAGCGTTCGGGCTAGGGTTAGGGTTAGGGGACGGGGACGGTTTAGGGTCCAGGTGAGGGTACGACAACGCTTTAGGGGGAGCGTACGTGTGAGGGCGCGGGTTAGTGTCAGCGTACGGGTTAGGATTAGGGGACGGGTGAGGGTCAGGCTTCGGGGAAGGGTTAGGGTTAGGGTTCGGGCTAGGGTTAGGTTTAGGGGACGGGGACGGTTTAGGGTCCAGATGAGGGTATGACAACGCTTTAGGGAGAGCGTACGTGTGAGGGCGCGGGTTAGCGTCAGCGTACGGTTTAGGATTAGGGGACGGGTGAGGGTCAGGCTTCGGGGAAGGGTTAGGGTTAGGGTTCGGGCTAGGGTTAGGGTTAGGGGACGGGGACCGTTTAGGGTCCAGGTGAGGGTACGACAACGCTTTAGGGGGAGCGTACGTGTGAGGGCGCGGGTTAGTGTCAGCGTACGGGTTAGGATTAAGGGACGGGTGAGGGTCACGCTTCGGGGAAGGGTTAGGGTTAGGGTTCGGGCTAGGGTTACGGTTAGGGGACGGGGACGGTTTAGGGTCCAGGTGAGGGTACGACAACGCTTTAGGGGGAGCGTACGTGTGAGGGCGCGGGTTAGTGTCAGCGTACGGGTTAGGATTAGGGGACTGGTGAGGGTCAGGCTTCGGGGAAGGGTTAGGGTTAGGGTTCGGGCTAGGGTTAGGGTTAGGGGACGGGGACCGTTTAGGGTCCAGGTGAGGGTACGACAACGCTTTAGGGGGAGCGTACGTGTGAGGGCGCGGGTTAGTGTCAGCGTGCGGGTTAGGATTAGGGGACGGGTGAGGGTCACGATTCGGGGAAGGGTTAGGGTTAGGGTTCGGGCTAGAGTTAGGGTTAGGGGACGGGGACGGTTTAGGGTCCAGGTGAGGGTACGACAACGCTTTAGGGGGAGCGTACGTGTGAGGGCGCGGGTTAGTGTCAGCGTACGGGTTAGGATTAGGGGACGGGTGAGGGTCAGGCTTCGGGGAAGGGTTAGGGTTAGGGTTCGGGCTAGGGTTAGGGTTTGGGGACGGGGACGGTTTAGGGTCCAGGTGAGGGTACGACAACGCTTTAGGGGGAGCGTACGTGTGAGGGCGCGGGTTAGTGTCAGCGTACGGGTTAGGATTAGGGGACGGGTGAGAGTCACGCTTCGGGGAAGGGTTAGGGTTAGGGTTCGGGCTAGGGTTAGTGTTAGGGGACGGGTACGGTTTAGGGTCCAGGTGAGGGTACGACAACGCTTTAGGGGGAGCGTACGTGTGAGGGCGCGGGTTAGTGTCAGCGTACGGGTTAGGATTAGGGACGGGTGAGGGTCAGGCTTCGGGGAAGGGTTAGGGTTAGGGTTCGGGCTAGGATTAGGGTTAGGGGACGGGGACCGTTTAGGGTCCAGGTGAGGGTACGACAACGCTTTAGGGGGAGCGTCGGTGTGAGGGCGCGGGTTAGTGTCAGCATACGGGTTAGGATTAGGGGACGGGTGAGGGTCACGCTTCGGGGAACGGTTAGGGTTAGGGTTCGGGCTAGGGTTAGGGTTAGGGGACGGGGACGGTTTAGGGTCCAGGTGAGGGTACGACAACGCTTTAGGGGGAGCGTACGTGTGAGGGCGCGGGTTAGTGTCAGCGTACGGGTTAGGATTAGGGGACGGGTGAGGGTCAGGCTTCGGGGAAGGGTTAGGGTTAGGGTTCGGGCTAGGGTTAGGGTTTGGGGACGGGGACGGTTTAGGGTCCAGGTGAGGGTACGACAACGCTTTAGGGGGAGCGTACGTGTGAGGGCGCGGGTTAGTGTCAGCGTACGGGTTAGGATTAGGGGACGGGTGAGGGTCAGGCTTCGGGGAAGGGTTAGGGTTAGGTTTCGGGCTAGGGTTAGGGTTTGGGGACGGGGACGGTTTAGGGTCCAGGTGAGGGTACGACAACGCTTTAGGGGGAGCGTACGTGTGAGGGCGCGGGTTAGTGTCAGCGTACGGGTTAGGATTAGGGGACGGGTGAGGGTCAGGCTTCGGGGAAGGGTTAGGGTTAGGGTTCGGGCTAGGGTTAGGGTTAGGGGACGGGGACGGCTTAGGGTCAAGGTGAGGGTACGACAACGCTTTAGGGGGAGCGTACGTGTGAGGGCGCGGGTTAGTGTCAGCGTACGGGTTAGGATTAGGGGACGGGTGAGGGTCAGGCTTCGGGGAAGGGTTAGGGTTAGGGTTCGGGATAGGGTTAGGGTTAGGGGACGGGGACGGTTTAGGGTCCAGGTGAGGGTACGACAACGCTTTAGGGGGAGCGTACGTGTGAAGGCACGGGTTAGTGTAAGCGTACGGGTTAGGATTAGGGGACGGGTGAGGGTCAGGCTTCGGGGAAGGGTTAGGGTTAGGGTTCGGGCTAGGGTTAGGGTTAGGGGACGGGGATGGTTTAGGGTCCAGGTGAGGGTACGACAACGCTTTAGGGGGAGCGTACGTGTGAGGGCGCGGGTTAGTGTCAGCGTACGGGTTAGGATTAGGGGACGGGTGAGGGTCAGGCTTCGGGGAAGGGTTAGGGTTAGGGTTCGGGCTAGGGTTAGGGTGAGGGGACGGGGACGGTTTAGGGTCCAGGTGAGGGTACGACAACGCTTTAGGGGGAGCGTAGGTGTGAGGGCGCGGGTTAGTGTCAGCGTACGGGTTAGGATTAGGGGACGGGTGAGGGTCACGCTTCGGGGAAGGGTTAGGGTTAGGGTTCGGGCTAGGGTTAGGGTTAGGGGACGGGGACGGTTTAGGGTCCAGGTGAGGGTACGACAACGCTTTAGGGGGAGCGTACGTGTGAGGGCGCGGGTTAGTGTCAGCGTACGGGTTAGGATTAGGGGACGGGTGAGGGTCAGGCTTCGGGGAAGGGTTAGGGTTAGGGTTCGGGCTAGGGTTAGGGTTAGGGGACGGGGACTGTTTAGGGTCCAGGTGAGGGTACGACAACGCTTTAGGGGGAGCGTAGGTGTGAGGGCGCGGGTTAGTGTCAGCGTACGGGTTAGGATTAGGGGACGGGTGAGGGTCACGCTTCGGGGAAGGGTTAGGGTTAGGGTTCGGGCTAGGGTTAGGGTTAGGGGACGGGGACGGTTTAGGGTCCAGGTGAGGGTACGACAACGCTTTAGGGGGAGCGTACGTGTGAGGGCGCGGGTTAGTGTCAGCGTACGGGTTAGGATTAGGGGACGGGTGAGGGTCAGGCTTCGGGGAAGGGTTAGGGTTAGGGTTCGGGCTAGGGTTAGGGTTTGGGGACGGGGACGGTTTAGGGTCCAGGTGAGGGTACGACAACGCTTTATGGGGAGCGTAGGTGTGAGGGCGCGGGTTAGTGTCAGCGTACGGGTTAGGATTAGGGGACGGGTGAGGGTCAGGCTTCGGGGAAGGTTTAGGGTTAGGGTTCGGGCTAGGGTTAGGGTTAGGGGACGGGGACCGTTTAGGGTCCAGGTGAGGGTACGACAACGCTTTAGGGGGAGCGTAGGTGTGAGGGCGCGGGTTAGTGTCAGCGTACGGGTTAGGATTAGGGGACGGGTGAGGGTCACGCTTCGGGGAAGGGTTAGGGTTAGGGTTCGGGCTAGGGTTAGGGTTAGGGGACGGGGACGGTTTAGGGTCCAGGTGAGGGTACGACAACGCTTTAGGGGGAGCGTACGTGTGAGGGCGCGGGTTAGTGTCAGCGTACGGGTTAGGATTAGGGGACGGGTGAGGGTCAGGCTTCGGGGAAGGGTTAGGGTTAGGGTTCGGGCTAGGGTTAGGGTTTGGGGACGGGGACGGTTTAGGGTCCAGGTGAGGGTACGACAACGCTTTAGGGGGAGCGTACGTGTGAGGGCGTGGGTTAGTGTCAGCGTACGGGTTAGGATTAGAGGACGGGTGAGGGTCAGGCTTCGGGGAAGGGTTAGGGTTAGGGTTCGGACTAGGGTTAGGGTTAGGGGACGGGGACGGTTTAGGGTCCAGGTGAGGGTACGACAACGCTTTAGGGGGAGCGTACGTGTGAGGGCGCGGGTTAGCGTCAGCGTACGGTTTAGGATTAGGGGACGGGTGAGGGTCAGGCTTCGGGGAAGTTTTAGGGTTAGGGTTCGGGCTAGGGTTAGGGGACGGGGACGGGGACCGTTTAGGGTCCAGGTGAGGGTACGACAACGCTTTAGGGGGAGCGTACGTGTGAGGGCGCGGGTTAGTGTCAGCGTACGGGTTAGGATTAAGGGACGGGTGAGGGTCACGCTTCAGGGAAGGGTTAGGGTTAGGGTTCGGGCTAGGGTTAGGGTTAGGGGACGGGGACTGTTTAGGGTCCAGGTGAGGGTACGACAACGCTTTAGGGGGAGTGTACGTGTGATGGCGCGGGTTAGTGTCAGCGTACGGGTTAGGATTAGGGGACGGGTGAGGGTCAGGCTTCGGGGAAGCGTTAGGGTTAGGGTTAGGACTAGGGTTAGGGTTAGGGGACGGGGACGGTTTAGGGTCCAGGTGAGGGTACGACAACGCTTTAGGGGTAGCGTACGTGTGAGGGCGCGGGTTAGTGTCTGCGTACGGGTTAGGATTAGGGGACGGGTGAGGGTCAGGCTTCGGGGAAGGGTTAGGGTTAGGGTTCGGGATAGGGTTAGGGTTAGGGGACGGGGACGGTTTAGGGTCCAGGTGAGGGTACGACAACGCTTTAGGGGGAGCGTAGGTGTGAGGGCGCGGGTTAGTGTCAGCGTACGGGTTAGGATTAGGGGACGGGTGAGGGTCAGGCTTCGGGGAAGGGTTAGGGTTAGGGTTCGGGCTAGGGTTAGGGTTTGGGGACGGGGACGGTTTAGGGTCCAGGTGAGGGTACGACAACGCTTTAGGGGGAGCGTACGTGTGAGGGCACGGGTTAGTGTAAGCGTACGGGTTAGGATTAGGGGACTGGTGAGGGTCAGGCTTCGGGGAAGGGTTAGGGTTAGGGTTCGGGCTAGGGTTAGGGTTAGGGGACGGGGATGGTTTAGGGTCCAGGTGAGGGTACGACAACGCTTTAGGGGGAGCGTACGTGTGAGGGCGCGGGTTAGTGTCAGCGTACGGGTTAGGATTAGGGGACGGGTGAGGGTCAGGCTTCGGGGAAGGGTTAGGGTTAGGGTTCGGGCTAGGGTTAGGGTTAGGGGACGGGGACCGTTTAGGGTCCAGGTGAGGGTACGACAACGCTTTAGGGGGAGCGTAGGTGTGAGGGCGCGGGTTAGTGTCAGCGTACGGGTTAGGATTAGGGGACGGGTGAGGGTCACGCTTCGGGGAAGGGTTAGGGTTAGAGTTCGGGCTAGGGTTAGGGTTAGGGGACGGGGACGGTTTAGGGTCCAGGTGAGGGTACGACAACGCTTTAGGGGGAGCGTACGTGTGAGGGCGCGGGTTAGTGTCAGCGTACGGGTTAGGATTAGGGGACGGGTGAGGGTCAGGCTTCGGGGAAGGGTTAGGGTTAGGGTTCGGGCTAGGGTTAGGGTTTGGGGACGGGGACGGTTTAGGGTCCAGGTGAGGGTACGACAACGCTTTAGGGGGAGCGTAGGTGTGAGGGCGCGGCTTAGTGTCAGCGTACGGGTTAGGATTAGGGGACGGGTGAGGGTCAGGCTTCGGGGAAGGGTTAGGGTTAGGGTTCGGGTTCGGGTTAGGGTTAGGGTTAGGGGACGGGGACCGTTTAGGGTCCAGGTGAGGGTACGACAACGCTTTAGGGGGAGCGTAGGTGTGAGGGCGCGGGTTAGTGTCAGCGTACGGGTTAGGATTAGGGGACGGGTGAGGGTCACGCTTCGGGGAAGGGTTAGGGTTAGGGTTCGGGCTAGGGTTAGGGTTAGGGGACGGGGACGGTTTAGGGTCCAGGTGAGGGTACGACAACGCTTTAGGGGGAGCGTACGTGTGAGGGCGCGGGTTAGTGTCAGCGTACGGGTTAGGATTAGGGGACGGGTGAGGGTCAGGCTTCGGGGAAGGGTTAGGGTTAGGGTTCGGGATAGGGTTAGGGTTAGGGGACGGGGACGGTTTAGGGTTCAGGTGAGGGTACGACAACGCTTTAGGGGGAGCGTACGTGTGAGGGCACGGGTTAGTGTAAGCGTACGGGTTAGGATTAGGGGACGGGTGAGGGTCAGGCTTCGGGGAAGGGTTAGGGTTAGGGTTCGGGCTAGGGTTAGGGTTAGGGGACGGGGATGGTTTAGGGTCCAGGTGAGGGTACGACAACGCTTTAGGGGGAGCGTACGTGTGAGGGCGCGGGTTAGTGTCAGCGTACGGGTTAGGATTAGGGGACGGGTGAGGGTCAGGCTTCGGGGAAGGGTTAGGGTTAGGGTTCGGGCTAGGGTTAGGGTTAGGGGACGGGGACGGTTTAGGGTCCAGGTGAGGGTACGACAACGCTTTAGGGGGAGTGTACGTGTGATGGCGCGGGTTAGCGTCAGCGTACGGGTTAGGATTAGGGGACGGGTGAGGGTCAGGCTTTGGGGAAGGGTTAGGGTTAGGGTTCGGGCTAGGGTTAGGGTTAGGGGACGGGGACGGTTTAGGGTCCAGGTGAGGGTACGACAACGCTTTAGGGGGAGCGTACGTGTGAGGGCGCGGGTTAGCGTCAGCGTACGGGTTAGGATTAGGGGACGGGTGAGGGTCAGGCTTCGGGGAAGGGTTAGGGTTAGGGTTCGGGCTAGGGGTAGGGTTAGGGGACGGGGACGGTTTCGGGTCCAGGTGAGGGTACGACAACGCTTTAGGGGGAGCGTACGTGTGAGGGCGCGGGTTAGCGTCAGCGTACGGGTTAGGATTAGGGGACGGGTGAGGGTCAGGCTTCGGGGAAGTGTTAGGTTTAGGGTTCGGGCTAGGGTTAGGGTTAGGGGACGGGGACGGTTTAGGGTCCAGGTGAGGGTACGACAACGCTTTAGGGGGAGCGTACGTGTGAGGGCGCGGGTTAGCGTCAGCGTACGGGTTAGGATTAGGGGACGGGTGAGGGTCAGGCTTCGGGGAAGGGTTAGGGTTAGGGTTCGGGCTAGGGTTAGGGTTAGGGGACGGGGATGGTTTAGGGTCCAGGTGAGGGTACGACAACGCTTTAGGGGGAGCGTACGTGTGAGGGCGCGGGTTAGTGTCAGCGTACGGGTTAGGATTAGGGGACGGGTGAGGGTCAGGCTTCGGGGAAGGGTTAGGGTTAGGGTTCGGGCTAGGGTTAGGGTTAGGGGACGGGGACCGTTTAGGGTCCAGGTGAGGGTACGACAACGCTTTAGGGGGAGCGTAGGTGTGAGGGCGCGGGTTAGTGTCAGCGTACGGGTTAGGATTAGGGGACGGGTGAGGGTCACGCTTCGGGGAAGGGTTAGGGTTAGGGTTCGGGCTAGGGTTAGGGTTAGGGGACGGGGACGGTTTAGGGTCCAGGTGAGGGTACGACAACGCTTTAGGGGGAGCGTACGTGTGAGGGCGCGGGTTAGCGTCAGCGTACGGGTTAGGATTAGGGGACGGGTGAGGGTCAGGCTTCGGGGAAGGGTTAGGGTTAGGGTTCGGGCTAGGGTTAGGGTTAGGGGACGGGGACGGTTTAGGGTCCAGGTGAGGGTACGACAACGCTTTAGGGGGAGCGTACGTGTGAGGGCGCGGGTTAGCGTCAGCGTACGGGTTAGGATTAGGGGACGGGTGAGGGTCAGGCTTCGGGGAAGGGTTAGGGTTAGGGTTCGGGCTAGGGTTAGGGTTAGGGGACGGGGACCGTTTAGGGTCCAGGTGAGGGTACGACAACGCTTTAGGGGGAGCGTACGTGTGAGGGCGTGGGTTAGTGTCAGCGTACGGGTTAGGATTAGGAGACGGGTGAGGGTCACGCTTCGGGGAAGGGTTAGGGTTAGGGTTCGGGCTAGGGTTAGGGTTAGGGGACGGGGACTGTTTAGGGTCCAGGTGAGGGTACGACAACGCTTTAGGGGGAGTGTACGTGTGATGGCGCGGGTTAGTGTCTGCGTACGGGTTAGGATTAGGGGACGGGTGAGGGTCAGGCTTCGGGGAAGGGTTAGGGTTAGGGTTCGGGATAGGGTTAGGGTTAGGGGACGGGGACGGTTTAGGGTCCAGGTGAGGGTACGACAACGCTTTAGGGGGAGCGTACGTGTGAGGGCACGGGTTAGTGTAAGCGTACGGGTTAGGATTAGAGGACGGGTGAGGGTCAGGCTTCGGGGAAGGGTTAGGGTTAGGGTTCGGGCTAGGGTTATGGTTAGGGGACGGGGACAGTTTAGGGTCCAGGTGAGGGTACGACAACGCTTTAGGGGGAGCGTACGTGTGAGGGCGCGGGTTAGTGTCAGCGTACGGGTTAGGATTAGGGGACGGGTGAGGGTCAGGCTTCGGGGAAGGGTTAGGGTTAGGGTTCGGGCTGGGGTTAGGGTTAGGGGACGGGGACGGTTTAGGGTCCAGATGAGGGTACGACAACGCTTTAGGGGGAGCGTACGTGTGAGGGCGCGGGTTAGCGTCAGCGTACGGGTTAGGATTAGGGGACGGGTGAGGGTCAGGCTTCGGGGAAGGGTTAGGGTTAGGGTTCGGGCTAGGGTTAGTGTTAGGGGACGGGGACAGTTTAGGGTCCAGGTGAGGGTACGACAACGCTTTAGGGGGAGCGGACGTGTGAGGGCGCGGGTTAGCGTCAGCGTACGGGTTAGGATTAGGGGACGTGTGAGGGTCAGGCTTCGGGGAAGGGTTAGGGTTAGGGTTCGGGCTAGGGTTAGGGTTAGGGGACGGGGACCGTTTAGGGTCCAGGTGAGGGTACGACAACGCTTTAGGGGGAGCGTACGTGTGAGGGCGTGGGTTAGTGTAAGCGTACGGGTTAGGATTAGGGGACTGGTGAGGGTCAGGCTTCGGGGAAGGGTTAGGGTTAGGGTTCGGGCTAGGGTTAGGGTTAGGGGACGGGGACGGTTTAGGGTCCAGGTGAGGGAACGACAACGCTTTAGGGGGAGCGTACGTGTGAGGGCGCGGGTTAGTGTCAGCGTACGGGTTAGGATTAGGGGACGGGTGAGGGTCAGGCTTCGTGGAAGGGTTAGGGTTAGGGTTCGGGCTAGGGTTAGGTTTAGGGGACGGGGACGGTTTAGGGTCCAGATGAGGGTATGACAACGCTTTAGGGGGAGCGTACGTGTGAGGGCGCGGGTTAGCGTCAGCGTACGGTTTAGGATTAGGGGACGGGTGAGGGTCAGGCTTCGGGGAAGGGTTAGGGTTAGGGTTCGGGCTAGGGTTAGGGTTAGGGGACGGGGACCGTTTAGGGTCCAGGTGAGGGTACGACAACGCTTTAGGGGGAGCGTACGTGTGAGGGCGCGGGTTAGTGTCAGCGTACGGGTTAGGATTAAGGGACGGGTGAGGGTCACGCTTCGGGGAAGGGTTAGGGTTAGGGTTCGGGCTAGGGTTAGGGTTAGGGGACGGGGACTGTTTAGGGTCCAGGTGAGGGTACGACAACGCTTTAGGGGGAGTGTACGTGTGATGGCGCGGGTTAGTGTCAGCGTACGGGTTAGGATTAGGGGACGGGTGAGGGTCAGGCTTCGGGGAAGGGTTAGGGTTAGGGTTAGGACTAGGGTTAGGGTTAGGGGACGGGGACGGTTTAGGGTCCAGGTGAGGGTACGACAACGCTTTAGGGGGAGCGTACGTGTGAGGGCGTGGGTTAGTGTCAGCGTACGGGTTAGGATTAGGGGACGGGTGAGGGTCAGGCTTCGGGGAAGGGTTAGGGTTAGGGTTCGGGCTAGGGTTAGGGTTAGGGGATGGGGACGGTTTAGGGTCCAGGTGAGGGTACGACAACGCTTTAGGGGGAGCGTACGTGTGAGGGCGCGGGTTAGTGTCAGCGTACGGGTTAGGATTAGGGGACGTGTGAGGGTCAGGCTTCGGGGAATGGTTAGGGTTAGGGTTCGGGATAGGGTTAGGGTTAGGGGACGGGGACGGTTTAGGGTCCAGGTGAGGGTACGACAACGCTTTAGGGGGAGCGTACGTGTGAGGGCACGGGTTAGTGTAAGCGTACGGGTTAGGATTAGGGGACGGGTGAGGGTCAGGCTTCGGGGAAGGGTTAGGGTTAGGGTTCGGGCTAGGGTTAGGGTTAGGGGACGGGGATGGTTTAGGGTCCAGATGAGGGTACGACAACGCTTTAGGGGGATCGTACGTGTGAGGGCGTGGGTTAGTGTCAGCGTACGGGTTAGGATTAGGGGACGGGTGAGGGTCAGGCTTCGGGGAAGGGTTAGGGTTAGGGTTCGGGCTAGGGTTAGGGTAGGGGACGGGGACCGTTTAGGGTCCAGGTGAGGGTACGACAACGCTTTAGGGGGAGCGTAGGTGTGAGGGCGCGGATTAGTGTCAGCGTACGGGTTAGGATTAGGGGACGGGTGAGGGTCACGCTTCGGGGAAGGGTTAGGGTTAGGGTTCGGGCTAGGGTTAGGGTTAGGGGACGGGGACGGTTTAGGGTCCAGGTGAGGGTACGACAACGCTTTAGGGGGAGCGTACGTGTGAGGGCGCGGGTTAGTGTCAGCGTACGGGTTAGGATTAGGGGACGGGTGAGGGTCAGGCTTCGGGGAAGGGTTAGGGTTAGGGTTCGGGCTAGGGTTAGGGTTAGGGGACGGGGACGGTTTAGGGTCCAGGTGAGGGTACGACAACGCTTTAGGGGGAGCGTACATGTGAGGGCGCGGGTTAGTGTCAGCGTACGGGTTAGGATTAGGGGACGGGTGAGGGTCAGGCTTCGGGGAAGGGTTAGGGTTAGGGTTCGGGCTAGGGTTAGGGTTTGGGGACGGGGACGGTTTAGGGTCCAGGTGAGGGTACGACAACGCTTTAGGGGGAGCGTACGTGTGAGGGCGTGGGTTAGTGTCAGCGTACGGGTTAGGATTAGAGGACGGGTGAGGGTCAGGCTTCGGGGAAGGGTTAGGGTTAGGGTTCGGGCTAGGGTTAGGGTTAGGGGACGGGGACTGTTTAGGGTCCAGGTGAGGGTACGACAACGCTTTAGGGGGAGTGTACGTGTGATGGCGCGGGTTAGTGTCAGCGTACGGGTTAGGATTAGGGGACGGGTGAGGGTCAGGCTTCGGGGAAGGGTTAGGGTTAGGGTTAGGACTAGGGTTAGGGTTAGGGGACGGGGACGGTTTAGGGTCCAGGTGAGGGTACGACAACGCTTTAGGGGGAGCGTACGTGTGAGGGCGCGGGTTAGTGTCAGCGTACGGGTTAGGATTAGGGGACGGGTGAGGGTCAGGCTTCGGGGAAGGGTTAGGGTTAGGGTTCGGGCTAGGGTTAGGGTTAGGGGACGGGGACGGTTTAGGGTCCAGGTGAGGGTACGACAACGCTTTAGGGGGAGCGTACGTGTGAGGGCGCGGGTTAGTGTCAGCGTACGGGTTAGGATTAGGGGACGGGTGAGGGTCAGGCTTCGGGGAAGGGTTAGGGTTAGGGTTCGGGATAGGGTTAGGGTTAGGGGACGGGGACGGTTTAGGGTCCAGGTGAGGGTACGACAACGCTTTAGGGGGAGCGTACGTGTGAGGGCGCGGCTTAGTGTCAGCGTACGGGTTAGGATTAGGGGACGGGTGAGGGTCAGGCTTCGGGGAAGGGTTAGGGTTAGGGTTCGGGCTAGGGTTAGGGTTAGGGGACGGGGACGGTTTAGGGTCCAGGTGAGGGTACGACAACGCTTTAGGGGGAGCGTACATGTGAGGGCGCGGGTTAGTGTCAGCGTACGGGTTAGGATTAGGGGACGGGTGAGGGTCAGGCTTCAGGGAAGTGTTAGGGTTAGGGTTCGGGCTAGGGTTAGGGTTAGGGGACGGGGACGGTTTAGGGTCCAGGTGAGGGTACGACAACGCTTTAGGGGGAGCGTACGTGTGAGGGCGCGGGTTAGTGTCAGCGTACGGGTTAGGATTAGGGGATGGGTGAGGGTCAGGCTTCGGGGAAGGGTTAGGGTTAGGGTTCGGGCTAGGGTTAGGGTTAGGGGACGGGGACGGTTTAGGGTCCAGGTGAGGGTACGACAACGCTTTAGGGGGAGCGTACGTGTGAGGGCACGGGTTAGTGTAAGCGTACGGGTTAGGATTAGGGGACGGGTGAGGGTCAGGCTTCGGGGAAGGGTTAGGGTTAGGGTTCGGGCTAGGGTTAGGGTTAGGGGACGGGGACGGTTTAGGGTCCAGGTGAGGGTACGACAACGCTTTAGGGGGAGCGTACGTGTGAGGGAGCGGGTTAACGTCAGCGTACGGGTTAGGATTAGGGGACGGGTGAGGGTCAGGCTTCGGGGAAGGGTTAGGGTTAGGGTTCGGGCTAGGGTTAGGGTTAGGGGACGGGGACCGTTTAGGGTCCAGGTGAGGGTACGACAACGCTTTAGGGGGAGCGTACGTGTGAGGGCGCGGGTTAGTGTCAGCGTACGGGTTAGGATTAGGGGACGGGTGAGGGTCACGCTTCGGGGAAGGGTTAGGGTTAGGGTTCGGGCTAGGGTTAGGGGACGGGGACGGTTTAGGGTCCAGGTGAGGGTACGACAACGCTTTAGGGGGAGTGTACGTGTGATGGCGCGGGTTAGTGTCAGCGTACGGGTTAGGATTAGGGGACGGGTGAGGGTCAGGCTTCGGGGAAGGGTTAGGGTTAGGGTTCGGGCTAGGGTTAGGGTTAGGGGACGGGGACGGTTTAGGGTCCAGGTGAGGGTACGACAACGCTTTAGGGGGAGCGTACGTGTGAGGGCGCGGGTTAGCGTCAGCGTACGGGTTAGGATTAGGGGACGGGTGAGGGTCAGGCTTCGGGGAAGGGTTAGGGTTAGGGTTCGGGCTAGGGTTAGGGTTAGGGGACGGGGACCGTTTAGGGTCCAGGTGAGGGTACGACAACGCTTTAGGGGGAGCGTACGTGTGAGGGCGCGGGTTAGTGTCAGCGTACGGGTTAGGATTAGGGGACGGGTGAGGGTCTCGCTTCGGGGAAGGGTTAGGGTTAGGGTTCGGGCTAGGGTTAGGGTTAGGGGACGGGGACTGTTTAGGGTCCAGGTGAGGGTACGACAACGCTTTAGGGGGAGTGTACGTGTGATGGCGCGGGTTAGTGTCTGCGTACGGGTTAGGATTAGGGGACGGGTGAGGGTCAGGCTTCGGGGAAGGGTTAGGGTTAGGGTTCGGGATAGGGTTAGGTTTAGGGGACGGGGACGGTTTAGGGTCCAGGTGAGGGTACGACAACGCTTTAGGGGGAGCGTACGTGTGAGGGCACGGGTTAGTGTAAGCGTACGGGTTAGGATTAGGGGACGGGTGAGGGTCAGGCTTCGGGGAAGGGTTAGGGTTAGGGTTCGGGCTATGTTTAGGGTTAGGGGACGGGGACGGTTTAGGGTCCAGGTGAGGGTACGACAACGCTTTAGGGGGAGCGTACGTGTGAGGGAGCGGGTTAGCGTCAGCGTACGGGTTAGGATTAGGGGACGGGTGAGGGTCAGGCTTCGGGGAAGGGTTAGGGTTAGGGTTCGGGCTAGGGTTAGGGTTAGGGGACGGGGACCGTTTAGGGTCCAGGTGAGGGTACGACAACGCTTTAGGGGGAGCGTACATGTGAGGGCGCGGGTTAGTGTCAGCGTACGGGTTAGGATTAGGGGACGGGTGAGGGTCACGCTTCGGGGAAGGGTTAGGGTTAGGGTTCGGGCTAGGGTTAGGGGACGGGGACGGTTTAGGGTCCAGGTGAGGGTACGACAACGCTTTAGGGGGAGTGTACGTGTGATGGCGCGGGTTAGTGTCAGCGTACGGGTTAGGATTAGGGGACGGGTGAGGGTCAGGCTTCGGGGAAGGGTTAGGGTTAGGGTTCGGTCTAGGGTTAGGGTTAGGGGACGGGGACGGTTTAGGGTCCAGGTGAGGGTACGACAACGCTTTAGGGGGAGCGTACGTTTGAGGGCGCGGCTTAGTGTCAGCGTACGGGTTAGGATTATGGGACGGGTGAGGGTCAGGCTTCGGGGAAGGGTTAGGGTTAGGGTTCGGGCTAGGGTTAGGGTTAGGGGACGGGGACGGTTTAGGGTCCAGGTGAGGGTACGACAACGCTTTAGGGGGAGCGTACGTGTGAGGGCGCGGGTTAGTGTCAGCGTACGGGTTAGGATTAGGGGACGGGTGAGGGTCAGGCTTCAGGGAAGGGTTAGGGTTAGGGTTCGGGCTAGGGTTAGGGTTAGGGGACGGGGACGGTTTAGGGTCCAGGTGAGGGTACGACAACGCTTTAGGGGGAGCGTACGTGTGAGGGCGCGGGTTAGTGTCAGCGTACGGGTTAGGATTAGGGGACGGGTGAGGGTCAGGCTTCGGGGAAGGGTTAGGGTTAGGGTTCGGGCTAGGGTTAGGGTTAGGGGACGGGGACGGTTTAGGGTCCAGGTGAGGGTACGACAACGCTTTAGGGGGAGCGTACGTGTGAGGGAGCGGGTTAGCGTCAGCGTACGGGTTAGGATTAGGGGACGGGTGAGGGTCAGGCTTCGGGGAAGGGTCAGGGTTAGGGTTCGGGCTAGGGTTAGGGTTAGGGGACGGGGACCGTTTAGGGTCCAGGTGAGGGTACGACAACGCTTTAGGGGGAGCGTACGTGTGAGGGCGCGGGTTAGTGTCAGCGTACGGGTTAGGATTAGGGGACGGGTGAGGGTCACGCTTCGGGGAAGGGTTAGGGTTAGGGTTCGGGCTAGGGTTAGGGGACGGGGACGGTTTAGGGTCCAGGTGAGGGTACGACAACGCTTTAGGGGGAGTGTACGTGTGATGGCGCGGGTTAGTGTCAGCGTACGGGTTAGGATTAGGGGACGGGTGAGGGTCAGGCTTCGGGGAAGGGTTAGGGTTAGGGTTCGGGCTAGGGTTAGGGTTAGGGGACGGGGACGGTTTAGGGTCCAGGTGAGTGTTCGACAACGCTTTAGAGGGAGCGTACGTGTGAGGGCGCGGGTTAGCGTCAGCGTACGGGTTAGGATTAGGGGACGGGTGAGGGTCAGGCTTCGGGGAAGGGTTAGGGTTAGGGATCGGACTAGGGTTAGGGTTCGGGCTAGGGTTAGGGTTAGGGGACGGGGACGGTTTAGGGTCCAGGTGAGGGTACGACAACGCTTTAGGGGGAGCGTACGTGTGAGGGTGCGGGTTAGTGTCAGCGTACGGGTTAGGATTAGGGGACGGGTGAGGGTCAGGCTTCGGGGAAGGGTTAGGGTTAGGGTTCGGGCTAGGGTTAGGGTTAGGGGACGGGGACGGTTTAGGGTCCAGGTGAGGGTACGACAACGCTTTAGGGGGAGCGTACGTGTGAGGGCGCGGGTTAGCGTCAGCGTACGGGTTAGGATTAGGGGACGGGTGAGGGTCAGGCTTCGGGGAAGGGTTAGGGTTAGGGTTCTAGCTAGGGTTAGGGTTAGGGGACGGGGACCGTTTAGGGTCCAGGTGAGGGTACGACAACGCTTTAGGGGGAGCGTACGTGTGAGGGCGCGGGTTAGTGTCAGCGTACGGGTTAGGATTAGGGGACGGGTGAGGGTCACGCTTCGGGGAAGGGTTAGGGTTAGGGTTCGGGCTAGGGTTAGGGTTAGGGGACGGGGACGGTTTAGGGTCCAGGTGAGGGTACGACAACGCTTTAGGGGGAGTGTACGTGTGAGGGCGCGGGTTAGTGTCAGCGTACGGGTTAGGATTAGGGGACGGGTGAGGGTCAGGCTTCGGGGAAGGGTTAGGGTTAGGGTTCGGGATAGGGTTAGGGTTAGGGGACGGGGACGGTTTAGGGTCCAGGTGAGGGTACGCAACGCTTTAGGGGGAGCGTACGTGTGAGGGCACGGGTTAGCGTCAGCGTACGGGTTAGGATTAGGGGACGGGTGAGGGTCAGGCTTCGGGGAAGGGTTAGGGTTATGGTTCGGGCTAGGGTTAGGGTTAGGGGACGGGGACGGTTTAGGGTCCAGGTGAGTGTACGACAACGCTTTAGAGGGAGCGTACGTGTGAGGGCGCGGGTTAGCGTCAGCGTACGGGTTAGGATTAGGGGACGGGTGAGTGTCAGGCTTCGGGGAAGGGTTAGGGTTAGGGTTCGGGCTAGGGTTAGGGTTAGGGGACGGGGACGGTTTAGGGTCCAGGTGAGGGTACGACAACGCTTTAGGGGGAGCGTACGTGTGAGGGCGCGGGTTAGTGTCAGCGTACGGGTTAGGATTAGGGGACGGGTGAGGGTCAGGCTTCGGGGAAGGGTTAGGGTTAGGGTTCGGGCTAGGGATAGGGTTAGGGGACGGGGACGGTTTAGGGTCCAGGTGAGGGTACGACAACGCTTTAGGGGGAGCGTACGTGTGAGGGCGCGGGTTAGCGTCAGCGTACGGGTTAGGATTAGGGGACGGGTGAGGGTCAGGCTTCGGGGAAGGGTTAGTGTTAGGGTTCGGGCTAGGGTTAGGGTTAGGGGACGGGGACTGTTTAGGGTCCAGGTGAGGGTACGACAACGCTTTAGGGGGAGCGTACGTGTGAGGGCGCGGGTTAGCGTCAGCGTACGGGTTAGGATTAGGGGACGGGTGAGGGTCAGGCTTCGGGGAAGGGTTAGGGTTAGGGTTCGGGCTAGGGTTAGGGTTAGGGGACGGGGACCGTTTAGGGTCCAGGTGAGGGTACGACAACGCTTTAGGGGGAGCGTACGTGTGAGGGCGCGGGTTAGTGTCAGCGTACGGGTTAGGATTAGGGGACGGGTGAGGGTCATGCTTCAGGGAAGGGTTAGGTTTAGGGTTCGGGCTAGGGTTAGGGTTAGGGGACGGGGACGGTTTAGGGTCCAGGTGAGGGTACGACAACGCTTTAGGGGGAGCGTACGTGTGAGGGCGCGGGTTAGCGTTAGCGTACGGGTTAGGATTAGGGGACGGGTGAGGGTCAGGCTTCGGGGAAGGGTTAGGGTTAGGGTTCGGGCTAGGGTTAGGGTTAGGGGACGGGGACGGTTTAGGGTCCAGGTGAGGGTACGACAACGCTTTAGGGGGTGCGTACGTGTGAGGGCGCGGGTTAGTGTCAGCGTACGGGTTAGGATTAGGGGACGGGTGAGGGTCAGGCTTCGGGGAAGGGTTAGGGTTAGGGTTCGGGCTAGGGTTAGGGTTAGGGGACGGGGACGGTATAGGGTCCAGGTGAGGGTACGACAACGCTTTAGGGGGAGCGTACGTGTGAGGGCGCGGGTTAGTGTCAGCGTACGGGTTAGGATTAGGGGACGGGTGAGGGTCAGGCTTCGGGGAAGGGTTAGGGTTAGGGTTCGGGCTAGGGATAGGGTTAGGGGACGGGGACGGTTTAGGGTCCATGTGAGGGTACGACAACGCTTTAGGGGGAGCGTACGTGTGAGGGCGCGGGTTAGTGTCAGCGTACGGGTTAGGATTAGGGGACGGGTGAGGGTCAGGCTTCGGGGAAGGGTTAGGGTTAGGGTTCTAGCTAGGGTTAGGGTTAGGGGACGGGGACCGTTTAGGGTCCAGGTGAGGGTACGACAACGCTTTAGGGGGAGCGTACGTGTGAGGGCGCGGGTTAGTGTCAGCGTACGGGTTAGGATTAGGGGACGGGTGAGGGTCACGCTTCGGGGAAGGGTTAGGGTTAGGGTTCGGGCTAGGGTTAGGGTTAGGGGACGGGGACGGTTTAGGGTCCAGGTGAGGGTACGACAACGCTTTAGGGGGAGTGTACGTGTGATGGCGCGGGTTAGTGTCAGCGTACGGGTTAGGATTAGGGGACGGGTGAGGGTCAGGCTTCGGGGAAGGGTTAGGGTTAGGGTTCGGGATAGGGTTAGGGTTAGGGGACGGGGACGGTTTAGGGTCCAGGTGAGGGTACGACAACGCTTTAGGGGGAGCGTACGTGTGAGGGCGCGGGTTAGCGTCAGCGTACGGGTTAGGATTAGGGGACGGGTGAGGGTCAGGCTTCGGGGAAGGGTTAGGGTTAGGGTTCGGGCTAGGGTTAGGGTTAGGGGACGGGGACGGTTTAGGGTCCAGGTGAGGGTACGACAACGCTTTAGGGGGAGCGTACGTGTGAGGGCGCGGGTTAGCGTCAGCGTACGGGTTAGGATTAGGGGACGGGTGAGGGTCAGGCTTCGGGGAAGGGTTAGGGTTAGGGTTCGGGCTAGGGTTAGGGTTAGGGGACGGGGACGGTTTAGGGTCCAGGTGAGGGTACGACAACGCTTTAGGGGGAGCGTACGTGTGAGGGCGCGGGTTAGCGTCAGCGTACGGGTTAGGATTAGGGGACGGGTGAGGGTCAGGCTTCGGGGAAGGGTTAGGGTTAGGGTTCGGGCTAGGGTTAGGGTTAGGGGACGGGGACCGTTTAGGGTCCAGGTGAGGGTACGACAACGCTTTAGGGGGAGCGTACGTGTGAGGGCGCGGGTTAGTGTCAGCGTACGCGTTAGGATTAGGGGACGGGTGAGGGTCTCGCTTCGGGGAAGGGTTAGGGTTAGGGTTCGGGCTAGGGTTAGGGTTAGGGGACGGGGACTGTTTAGGGTCCAGGTGAGGGTACGACAACGCTTTAGGGGGAGTGTACGTGTGATGGCGCGGGTTAGTGTCTGCGTACGGGTTAGGATTAGGGGACGGGTGAGGGTCAGGCTTCGGGGAAGGGTTAGGGTTAGGGTTCGGGATAGGGTTAGGTTTAGGGGACGGGGACGGTTTAGGGTCCAGGTGAGGGTACGACAACGCTTTAGGGGGAGCGTACGTGTGAGGGCACGGGTTAGTGTAAGCGTACGGGTTAGGATTAGGGGACGGGTGAGGGTCAGGCTTCGGGGAAGGGTTAGGGTTAGGGTTCGGGCTATGTTTAGGGTTAGGGGACGGGGACGGTTTAGGGTCCAGGTGAGGGTACGACAACGCTTTAGGGGGAGCGTACGTGTGAGGGAGCGGGTTAGCGTCAGCGTACGGGTTAGGATTAGGGGACGGGTGAGGGTCAGGCTTCGGGGAAGGGTTAGGGTTAGGGTTCGGGCTAGGGTTAGGGTTAGGGGACGGGGACCGTTTAGGGTCCAGGTGAGGGTACGACAACGCTTTAGGGGGAGCGTACATGTGAGGGCGCGGGTTAGTGTCAGCGTACGGGTTAGGATTAGGGGACGGGTGAGGGTCACGCTTCGGGGAAGGGTTAGGGTTAGGGTTCGGGCTAGGGTTAGGGGACGGGGACGGTTTAGGGTCCAGGTGAGGGTACGACAACGCTTTAGGGGGAGTGTACGTGTGATGGCGCGGGTTAGTGTCAGCGTACGGGTTAGGATTAGGGGACGGGTGAGGGTCAGGCTTCGGGGAAGGGTTAGGGTTAGGGTTCGGTCTAGGGTTAGGGTTAGGGGACGGGGACGGTTTAGGGTCCAGGTGAGGGTACGACAACGCTTTAGGGGGAGCGTACGTGTGAGGGCGCGGCTTAGTGTCAGCGTACGGGTTAGGATTATGGGACGGGTGAGGGTCAGGCTTCGGGGAAGGGTTAGGGTTAGGGTTCGGGCTAGGGTTAGGGTTAGGGGACGGGGACGGTTTAGGGTCCAGGTGAGGGTACGACAACGCTTTAGGGGGAGCGTACGTGTGAGGGCGCGGGTTAGTGTCAGTGTACGGGTTAGGATTAGGGGACGGGTGAGGGTCAGGCTTCAGGGAAGGGTTAGGGTTAGGGTTCGGGCTAGGGTTAGGGTTAGGGGACGGGGACGGTTTAGGGTCCAGGTGAGGGTACGACAACGCTTTAGGGGGAGCGTACGTGTGAGGGCGCGGGTTAGTGTCAGCGTACGGGTTAGGATTAGGGGACGGGTGAGGGTCAGGCTTCGGGGAAGGGTTAGGGTTAGGGTTCGGGCTAGGGTTAGGGTTAGGGGACGGGGACGGTTTAGGGTCCAGGTGAGGGTACGACAACGCTTTAGGGGGAGCGTACGTGTGAGGGCACGGGTTAGTGTAAGCGTACGGGTTAGGATTAGGGGACGGGTGAGGGTCAGGCTTCGGGGAAGGGTTAGGGTTAGTGTTCGGGCTAGGGTTAGGGTTAGGGGACGGGGACGGTTTAGGGTCCAGGTGAGGGTACGACAACGCTTTAGGGGGAGCGTACGTGTGAGGGAGCGGGTTAGCGTCAGCGTACGGGTTAGGATTAGGGGACGGGTGAGGGTCAGGCTTCGGGGAAGGGTCAGGGTTAGGGTTCGGGCTAGGGTTAGGGTTAGGGGACGGGGACCGTTTAGGGTCCAGGTGAGGGTACGACAACGCTTTAGGGGGAGCGTACGTGTGAGGGCGCGGGTTAGTGTCAGCGTACGGGTTAGGATTAGGGGACGGGTGAGGGTCACGCTTCGGGGAAGGGTTAGGGTTAGGGTTCGGGCTAGGGTTAGGGGACGGGGACGGTTTAGGGTCCAGGTGAGGGTACGACAACGCTTTAGGGGGAGTGTACGTGTGATGGCGCGGGTTAGTGTCAGCGTACGGGTTAGGATTAGGGGACGGGTGAGGGTCAGGCTTCGGGGAAGGGTTAGGGTTAGGGTTCGGGCTAGGGTTAGGGTTAGGGGACGGGGACGGTTTAGGGTCCAGGTGAGGGTACGACAACGCTTTAGGGGGAGCGTACGTGTGAGGGCGCGGGTTAGTGTCAGCGTACGGGTTAGGATTAGGGGACGGGTGAGGGTCAGGCTTCGGGGAAGGGTTAGGGTTAGGGTTCGGGCTAGGGTTAGGGTTAGGGGACGGGGACGGTTTAGGGTCCAGGTGAGGGTACGACAACGCTTTAGGGGGAGCGTACGTGTGAGGGCGCGGGTTAGTGTCAGCGTACGGGTTAGGATTAGGGGACGGGTGAGGGTCAGGCTTCAGGGAAGGGTTAGGGTTAGGGTTCGGGCTAGGGTTAGGTTTAGGGGACGGGGACGGTTTAGGGTCCAGGTGAGGGTACGACAACGCTTTAGGGGGAGCGTACGTGTGAGGGCGCGGGTTAGTGTCAGCGTACGGGTTAGGATTAGGGGACGGGTGAGGGTCAGGCTTCGGGGAAGGGTTAGGGTTAGGGTTCGGGCTAGGGTTAGGGTTAGGGGACGGGGACGGTTTAGGGTCCAGGTGAGGGTACGACAACGCTTTAGGGGGTGCGTACGTGTGAGGGCGCGGGTTAGTGTCAGCGTACGGGTTAGGATTAGGGGACGGGTGAGGGTCAGGCTTCGGGGAAGGGTTAGGGTTAGGGTTCGGGCTAGGGTTAGGGTTAGGGGACGGGGACGGTATAGGGTCCAGGTGAGGGTACGACAACGCTTTAGGGGGAGCGTACGTGTGAGGGCGCGGGTTAGTGTCAGCGTACGGGTTAGGATTAGTGGACGGGTGAGGGTCAGGCTTCGGGGAAGGGTTAGGGTTAGGGTTCGGGCTAGGGTTAGGGTTAGGGGACGGGGACAGTTTAGGGTCCAGGTGAGGGTACGACAACGCTTTAGGGGGAGCGTTCGTGTGAGGGCGCGGGTTAGTGTCATCGTACGGGTTAGGATTAGGGGACGGGTGAGGGTCAGGCTTCGGGGAAGGGTTAGGGTTAGGGTTCGGGCTAGGGTTAGGGTTAGGGGACGGGGACGGTTTAGGGTCCAGGTGAGGGTACGACAACGCTTTAGGGGGAGCGTACGTGTGAGGGCGCGGGTTAGCGACAGCGTACGGGTTAGGATTAGGGGACGGGTGAGGGTCAGGCTTCGGGGAAGGGTTAGGGTTAGGGTTCGGGCTAGGGTTAGGGTTAGGGGACGCGGACCGTTTAGGGTCCAGGTGAGGGTACGACAACGCTTTAGGGGGAGCGTACGTGTGAGGGCGCGGGTTAGTGTCAGCGTACGGGTTAGGATTAGGGGACGGGTGAGGGTCACGCTTCGGGGAAGGGTTAGGGTTAGGGTTCGGGCTAGGGTTAGTGTTAGGGGACGGGGACGGTTTAGGGTCAAGGTGAGGGTACGACAACGCTTTAGGGGGAGTGTACGTGTGATGGCGCGGGTTAGTGTCAGCGTACGGGTTAGGATTAGGGGACGGGTGAGGGTCAGGCTTCGGGGAAGGGTTAGGGTTAGGGTTCGGGATAGGTTTAGGGTTAGGGGACGGGGATGGTTTAGGGTCCAGGTGAGGGTACGACAACGCTTTAGGGGGAGCGTACGTGTGAGGGCGCGGGTTAGTGTCAGCGTACGGGTTAGGATTAGGGGACGGGTGAGGGTCACGCTTCGGGGAAGGGTTAGTGTTAGGGTTCGGGCTAGGGTTAGGGGACGGGGACGGTTTAGGGTCCAGGTGAGGGTACGACAACGCTTTAGGGGGAGTGTACGTGTGATGGCGCGGGTTAGTGTCAGCGTACGGGTTAGGATTAGGGGACGGGTGAGGGTCAGGCTTCGGGGAAGGGTTAGGGTTAGGGTTCGGGCTAGGGTTAGGGTTAGGGGACGGGGACGGTTTAGGGTCCAGGTGAGTGTACGACAACGCTTTAGGGGGAGCGTACGTGTGAGGGCGCGGCTTAGTGTCAGCGTACGGGTTAGGATTAGGGGACGGGTGAGGGTCAGGCTTCGGGGAAGGGTTAGCGTTAGGGTTCGGGCTAGGGATAGGGTTAGGGGACGGGGACGGTTTAGGGTCCATGTGAGGGTATGACAACGCTTTAGGGGGAGCGTACGTGTGACGGCGCGGCTTAGTGTCAGCGTACGGGTTAGGATTAGGGGACGGGTGAGGGTCACGCTTCGGGGAAGGCTTAGGGTTAGGGTTCGGGCTAGGGTTAGGGTTAGGGGACGGGGACTGTTTAGGGTCCAGGTGAGGGTACGACAACGCTTTAGGGGGAGCGTACGTGTGAGGGCGCGGGTTAGCGTCAGCGTACGGGTTAGGATTAGGGGACGGGTGAGGGTCAGGCTTCGGGGAAGGGTTAGGGTTAGGTTTCGGGCTAGGGTTAGGGTTAGGGGACGGGGACGGTTTAGGGTCCAGGTGAGGGTACGACAACGCTTTAGGGGGAGCGTACGTGTGAGGGCGCGGGTTAGTGTCTGCGTACGGGTTAGGATTAGGGGACGGGTGAGGGTCAGGCTTCGGGGAAGGGTTAGGGTTAGGGTTCGGGATAGGGTAAGGGTTAGGGGACGGGGACGGTTTAGGGTCCAGGTGAGGGTACGACAACGCTTTAGGGGGAGCGTACGTGTGAGGGCACGGGTTAGTGTAAGCGTACGGGTTAGGATTAGGGGACGGGTGAGGGTCAGGCTTCGGGGAAGGGTTAGGGTTAGGGTTCGGGCTAGGGTTATGGTTAGTGGACGGGGACAGTTTAGGGTCCAGGTGAGGGTACGACAACGCTTTAGGGGGAGCGTTCGTGTGAGGGCGCGGGTTAGTGTCAGCGTACGGGTTAGGATTAGGGGACGGGTGAGGGTCAGGCTTCGGGGAAGTGTTAGGATTAGGGTTCGGGCTGGGGTTAGGGTTAGGGGACGGGGACGGTTTAGGGTCCAGATGAGGGTACGACAACGCTTTAGGGGGAGCGTACGTGTGAGGGCACGGGTTAGCGTCAGCGTACGGGTTAGGATTAGGGGACGGGTGAGGGTCAGGCTTCGGGGAAGGGTTAGGGTTAGGGTTCGGGCTAGGGTTAGGGTTAGGGGACAGGGACGGTTTAGGGTCCAGGTGAGGGTACGACAACGCTTTAGGGGGAGCGTACGTGTGAGGGCGCGGGTTAGTTTCAGTGTACGGGTTAGGATTAGGGGACGGGTGAGGGTCAGGCTTCGGGGAAGGGTTAGGGTTAGGGTTCGGGCTAGGGTTAGGGTTAGGGGACGGGGACGGTTTAGGGTCCAGGTGAGGGTACGACAACGCTTTACGGGGAGCGTACGTGTGAGGGCGCGGGTTAGTGTCAGCGTACGGGTTAGGATTAGGGGACGGGTGAGGGTCAGGCTTCGGGGAAGGGTTAGGGTTAGGGTTCGGGCTAGGGTTAGGGTTAGGGGACGGAGACGGTTTAGGGTCCAGGTGAGGGTACGACAACGCTTTAGGGGGAGCGTACGTGTGAGGGCGCGGGTTAGTGTCAGCGTACGGGTTAGGATTAGGGGACGGGTGAGGGTCAGGCTTCGGGGAAGGGTTAGGGTTAGGGTTCGGGCTAGGGTTAGGGTTAGGGGACGGGGACGGTTTAGGGTCCAGGTGAGGGTACGACAACGCTTTAGGGGGAGCGTACGTGTGAGGGCGCGGGTTAGTGTCAGCGTACGGGTTAGGATTAGGGGACGGGTGAGGGTCAGGCTTCGGGGAAGTGTTAGGGTTAGGGTTCGGGCTAGGGATAGGGTTAGGGGACGGGGACGGTTTAGGGTCCATGTGAGGGTACGACAACGCTTTAGGGGGAGCGTACGTGTGAGGGCGCGGCTTAGTGTCAGCGTACGGGTTAGGATTAGGGGACGGGTGAGGGTCAGGCTTCGGGGAAGGGTTAGGGTTAGGGTTCGGGCTAGGGTTAGGGTTAGGGGACAGGGACGGTTTAGGGTCCAGGTGAGGGTACGACAACGCTTTAGGGGGAGCGTACGTGTGAGGGCGCGGGTTAGTGTCAGCGTACGGGTTAGGATTAGGGGACGGGTGAGGGTCAGGCTTCGGGTAAGGGTTAGGGTTAGGGTTCGGGCTAGGGTTAGGGTTAGGGGACGGGGACGGTTTAGGGTCCAGGTGAGGGTACGACAACGCTTTAGGGGGAGCGTACGTGTGAGGACGCGGGTTAGTGTCAGCGTACGGGTTAGGATTAGGGGACGGGTGAGGGTCAGGCTTCGGGGAAGGGTTAGGGTTAGGATTCGGGCTAGGGTTAGGGTTAGGGGACGGGGACGGTTTAGGGTCCAGGTGAGGGTACGACAGCGCTTTAGGGGGAGCGTACGTGTGAGGGCGCGGGTTAGTGTCAGCGTACGGGTTAGGATTAGGGGACGGGTGAGGGTCAGGCTTCGGGGAAGGGTTAGGGTTAGGGTTCAGGCTAGGGTTATGGTTAGGGGACGGGGACGGTTTAGGGTCCAGGTGAGGGTACGACAACGCTTTAGGGGGAGCGTACGTGTGAGGGCGCGGGTTAGTGTCAGCGTACGGGTTAGGATTAGGGGACGGGTGAGGGTCAGGCTTCGGGGAAGTGTTAGGGTTAGGGTTCGGGCTAGGGTTAGGGTTAGGGGACGGGGACGGTTTAGGGTCCAGGTGAGTGTACGACAACGCTTTAGGGGGAGCGTACGTGTGAGGGCGCGGGTTAGCGTCAGCGTACGGGTTAGGATTAGGGGACGGGTGAGGGTCAGGCTTCGGGGAAGGGTTAGTGTTAGGGTTCGGGCTAGGGTTAGGGTTAGGGGATGGGGACGGTTTAGGGTCCAGATGAGGGTACGACAACGCTTTAGGGGGAGCGTACGTGTGAGGGCGCGGGTTAGCGTCAGCGTACGGGTTAGGATTAGGGGACGGGTGAGGGTCAGGCTTCGAGGAAGGGTTAGGGTTAGGGTTCGGGCTAGGGTTAGGGTTAGGTGACGGGGACCGTTTAGGGTCCAGGTGAGGGTACGACAACGCTTTAGGGGGAGTTTACGTGAGAGGGCGCGGGTTAGTGTCAGCGTACGGGTTAGGATTAGGGGACGGGTGAGGGTCACGCTTCGGGGAAGGGTTAGGGTTAGGGTTCGGGCTAGGGTTAGGGTTAGGGGACGGGGACGGTTCAGGGTCCAGGTGAGGGTACGACAACGCTTTAGGGGGAGTGTACGTGTGATGGCGCGGCTTAGTGTCAGCGTACGGTTTAGGATTAGGGGACGGGTGAGGGTCAGGCTTCGGGGAAGGGTTAGGGTTAGGGTTCGGGCTAGGGTTAGGGTTAGGGGACGGGGACGGTTTAGGGTCCAGGTGAGGGTACGACAACGCTTTAGGGGGAGCGTACGTGTGAGGGCGCGGGTTAGTTTCAGTGTACGGGTTAGGATTAGGGGACGGGTGAGGGTCAGGCTTCGGGGAAGGGTTAGGGTTAGGGTTCGGGCTAGGGTTAGGGTTAGGGGACAGGGACGGTTTAGGGTCCAGGTGAGGGTACGACAACGCTTTAGGGGGAGCGTACGTGTGAGGGCGCGGGTTAGTGTCAGCGTACGGGTTAGGATTACGGGACGGGTGAGGGTCAGGCTTCGGGGAAGGGTTAGGGTTAGGGTTCGGGCTAGGGTTAGGGTTAGGGGACGGGGACGGTTTAGGGTCCAGGTGAGGGTACGACAACGCTTTAGGGGGAGTGTACGTGTGATGGCGCGGGTTAGTGTCAGCGTACGGGTTAGGATTAGGGGACGGGTGAGGGTCAGGCTTCGGGGAAGGGTTAGGGTTAGGGTTCGGGCTAGGGTTAGGGTTAGGGGACGGGGACGGTTTAGGGTCCAGGTGAGGGTACGACAACGCTTTAGGGGGAGCGTACGTGTGAGGGCGCGGCTTAGTGTCAGCGTACGGGTTAGGATTAGGGGACGGGTGAGGGTCAGGCTTCGGGGAAGGGTTAGGGTTAGGGTTCGGGCTAGGGTTAGGGTTAGGGGACGGGGACGGTTTAGGGTCCAGGTGAGGGTACGACAACGCTTTTGGGGGAACGTACGTGTGAGGGCGCGGGTTAGTTTCAGTGTACGGGTTAGGATTAGGGGACGGGTGAGGGTCAGGCTTCGGGGAAGGGTTAGGGTTAGGGTTCGGGCTAGGGTTAGGGTTAGGGGACGGGGACGGTTTAGGGTCCAGGTGAGGGTACGACAACGCTTTACGGGGAGCGTACGTGTGAGGGCGCGGGTTAGTGTCAGCGTACGGGTTAGGATTAGGGGACGGGTGAGGGTCAGGCTTCGGGGAAGGGTTAGGGTTAGGGTTCGGGCTAGGGTTAGGGTTAGGGGACGGGGACGGTTTAGGGTCCAGGTGAGGGTACGACAACGCTTTAGGGGGAGCGTACGTGTGAGGGCGCGGGTTAGTGTCAGCGTACGGGTTAGGATTAGGGGACGGGTGAGGGTCAGGCTTCGGGGAAGGGTTAGGGTTAGGGTTCGGGCTAGGGTTAGGGTTAGGGGACGGGGACGGTTTAGGGTCCAGGTGAGGGTACGACAACGCTTTAGGGGGAGCGTACGTGTGAGGGCGCGGGTTAGTGTCAGCGTACGGGTTAGGATTAGGGGACGGGTGAGGGTCAGGCTTCGGGGAAGTGTTAGGGTTAGGGTTCGGGCTAGGGATAGGGTTAGGGGACGGGGACGGTTTAGGGTCCATGTGAGGGTACGACAACGCTTTAGGGGGAGCGTACGTGTGAGGGCGCGGCTTAGTGTCAGCGTACGGGTTAGGATTAGGGGACGGGTGAGGGTCAGGCTTCGGGGAAGGGTTAGGGTTAGGGTTCGGGCTAGGGTTAGGGTTAGGGGACAGGGACGGTTTAGGGTCCAGGTGAGGGTACGACAACGCTTTAGGGGGAGCGTACGTGTGAGGGCGCGGGTTAGTGTCAGCGTACGGGTTAGGATTAGGGGACGGGTGAGGGTCAGGCTTCGGGTAAGGGTTAGGGTTAGGGTTCGGGCTAGGGTTAGGGTTAGGGGACGGGGACGGTTTAGGGTCCAGGTGAGGGTACGACAACGCTTTAGGGGGAGCGTACGTGTGAGGACGCGGGTTAGTGTCAGCGTACGGGTTAGGATTAGGGGACGGGTGAGGGTCAGGCTTCGGGGAAGGGTTAGGGTTAGGGGACGGGGACGGTTTAGGGTCCAGGTGAGGGTACGACAACGCTTTAGGGGGAGCGTACGTGTGAGGGCGCGGGTTAGTGTCAGCGTACGGGTTAGGATTAGGGGACGGGTGAGGGTCAGGCTTCGGGGAAGGGTTAGGGTTAGGGTTCGGGCTAGGGTTAGGGTTAGGGGACGGGGACGGTTTAGGGTCCAGGTGAGGGTACGACAACGCTTTAGGGGGAGCGTACGTGTGAGGGCGCGGGTTAGTGTCAGCGTACGGGTTAGGATTAGGGGACGGGTGAGGGTCAGGCTTCGGGGAAGTGTTAGGGTTAGGGTTCGGGCTAGGGATAGGGTTAGGGGACGGGGACGGTTTAGGGTCCATGTGAGGGTACGACAACGCTTTAGGGGGAGCGTACGTGTGAGGGCGCGGCTTAGTGTCAGCGTACGGGTTAGGATTAGGGGACGGGTGAGGGTCAGGCTTCGGGGAAGGGTTAGGGTTAGGGTTCGGGCTAGGGTTAGGGTTAGGGGACAGGGACGGTTTAGGGTCCAGGTGAGGGTACGACAACGCTTTAGGGGGAGCGTACGTGTGAGGGCGCGGGTTAGTGTCAGCGTACGGGTTAGGATTAGGGGACGGGTGAGGGTCAGGCTTCGGGTAAGGGTTAGGGTTAGGGTTCGGGCTAGGGTTAGGGTTAGGGGACGGGGACGGTTTAGGGTCCAGGTGAGGGTACGACAACGCTTTAGGGGGAGCGTACGTGTGAGGGCGCGGGTTAGTGTCAGCGTACGGGTTAGGATTAGGGGACGGGTGAGGGTCAGGCTTCGGGGAAGGGTTAGGGTTAGGGTTCAGGCTAGGGTTATGGTTAGGGGACGGGGACGGTTTAGGGTCCAGGTGAGGGTACGACAACGCTTTAGGGGGATCGTACGTGTGAGGGCGCGGGTTAGTGTCAGCGTACGGGTTAGGATTAGGGGACGGGTGAGGGTCAGGCTTCGGGGAAGTGTTAGGGTTAGGGTTCGGGCTAGGGTTAGGGTTAGGGGACGGGGACGGTTTAGGGTCCAGGTGAGTGTACGACAACGCTTTAGGGGGAGCGTACGTGTGAGGGCGCGGGTTAGCGTCAGCGTACGGGTTAGGATTAGGGGACGGGTGAGGGTCAGGCTTCGGGGAAGGGTTAGGGTTAGGGTTCGGGCTAGGGTTAGGGTTAGGGGATGGGGACGGTTTAGGGTCCAGATGAGGGTACGACAACGCTTTAGGGGGAGCGTACGTGTGAGGGCGCGGGTTAGCGTCAGCGTACGGGTTAGGATTAGGGGACGGGTGAGGGTCAGGCTTCGAGGAAGGGTTAGGGTTAGGGTTCGGGCTAGGGTTAGGGTTAGGTGACGGGGACCGTTTAGGGTCCAGGTGAGGGTACGACAACGCTTTAGGGGGAGTGTACGTGAGAGGGCGCGGGTTAGTGTCAGCGTACGGGTTAGGATTAGGGGACGGGTGAGGGTCACGCTTCGGGGAAGGGTTAGGGTTAGGGTTCGGGCTAGGGTTAGGGTTAGGGGACGGGGACGGTTCAGGGTCCAGGTGAGGGTACGACAACGCTTTAGGGGGAGTGTACGTGTGATGGCGCGGCTTAGTGTCAGCGTACGGGTTAGGATTAGGGGACGGGTGAGGGTCAGGCTTCGGGGAAGGGTTAGGGTTAGGGTTCGGACTAGGGTTAAGGTTAGGGGACGGGAACGGTTTAGGGGCCAGGTGAGGGTACGACAACGCTTTAGGGGGAGCGTACGTGTGAGGGCGTGGGTTAGTGTCAGCGTACGGGTTAGGATTAGGGGACGGGTGAGGATCAGGCTTCGGTGAAGGGTTAGGGTTAGGGTTTGGGCTAGGGTTAGGGTTCGGGGACGGGGACGGTTTAGGGTCCAGGTGAGGGTACGACAACGCTTTAGGGGGAGCGTACGTGTGAGGGCGTGGGTTAGTGTCAGCGTACGGGTTAGGATTAGGGGACGGGTGAGGGTCAGGCTTCGGGGAAGGGTTAGGGTTAGGGTTCGGGCTAGGGTTAGGGTTAGGGGACGGGGACGGTTTAGGGTCCAGGTGAGGGTACGACAACGCTTTAGGGGGAGCGTACGTGTGAGGGCGCGGGTTAGTGTCAGCGTACGGGTTCGGATTAGGGGACGGGTGAGGGTCAGGCTTCGGGGAAGGGTTAGGGTTAGGGTTCCGGCTAGGGTTAGGGTTAGGGGACGGGGACGGTTTAGGGTCCAGATGAGGGTACGACAACGGTTTAGGGGGAGCGTACGTGTGAGGGCGCGGGTTAGCGTCAGCGTACGGGTTAGGATTAGGGGACGGGTGAGGGTCAGGCTTCGGGGAAGGGTTAGGGTTAGGGTTCGGGCTAGGGTTAGGGTTAGGGGACGGGGACGGTTTAGGGTCCAGGTGAGGGTACGACAACGCTTTAGGGGGAGCGTACGTGTGAGGGCGCGGGTTAGCGTCAGCGTACTGGTTAGGATTAGGGGACGGGTGAGGGTCAGGATTCGGGGAAGGGTTAGGGTTAGGGTTCGGGCTAGGGTTAGGGTTAGGGGACGAGGACCGTTTAGGGTCCAGGTGAGGGTACGACAACGCTTTAGGGGGAGCGTACGTGTGAGGGCGTGGGTTAGTGTCAGCGTACGGGTTAGGATTAGGGGACGGGTGAGGGTCACGCTTCGGGGAAGGGTTAGGGTTAGGGTTCGGGCTAGGGTTAGGGTTAGGGGACGGGGACGGTTTAGGGTCCAGGTGAGGGTACGACAACGCTTTAGGGGGAGCGTACGTGTGAGGGCGCGGGTTAGTGTCAGCGTACGGGTTCGGATTAGGGGACGGGTGAGGGTAAGGCTTCGGGGAAGGGTTAGGGTTAGGGTTCCGGCTAGGGTTAGGGTTAGGGGACGGGGACGGTTTAGGGTCCAGATGAGGGTACGACAACGCTTTAGGGGGAGCGTACGTGTGAGGGCGCGGGTTAGCGTCAGCGTACGGGTTAGGATTAGGGGACGTGTGAGGGTCAGGCTTCGGGGAAGGGTTAGGGTTAGGGTTCGGGCTAGGGTTAGGGTTAGGGGACGGGGACGGTTTAGGGTCCAGGTGAGGGTACGACAACGCTTTAGGGGGAGCGTACGTGTGAGGGCGCGGGTTAGCGTCAGCGTACGGGTTAGGATTAGGGGACGGGTGAGGGTCAGGCTTCGGGGAAGGGTTAGGGTTAGGGTTCGGGCTAGGGTTAGGGTTAGGGGACGGGGACCGTTTAGGGTCCAGGTGAGGGTACGACAACGCTTTAGGGGGAGCGTACGTGTGAGGGCGTGGGTTAGTGTCAGCGTACGGGTTAGGATTAGGGGACGGGTGAGGGTCACACTTCGGGGAAGGGTTAGGGTTAGGGTTCGGGCTAGGGTTAGGGTTAGGGGACGGGGACGGTTTAGGGTCCAGGTGAGGGTACGACAACGCTTTAGGGGGAGTGTACGTGTGATGGCGCGGGTTAGTGTCAGCGTACGGGTTAGGATTAGGGGACGGGTGAGGGTCAGGCTTCGGGGAAGGGTTAGGGTTAGGGTTCGGGCTAGGGTTAGGGTTAGGGGACGGGGACGGTTTAGGGTCCAGGTGAGGGTACGACAACGCTTTAGGGGGAGCGTACGTGTGAGGGCGCGGGTTAGTGTCAGCGTACGGGTTAGGATTAGGGGACGGGTGAGGGTCAGGCTTCGGGGAAGGGTTAGGGTTAGGGTTCGGGCTAGGGTTAGGTTTAGGGGACGGGGACGGTTTAGGGTCCAGGTGAGGGTACGACAACGCTTTAGGGGGAGCGTACGTGTGAGGGCGCGGGTTAGCGTCAGCGTACTGGTTAGGATTAGGGGACGGGTGAGGGTCAGGCTTCGGGGAAGGGTTAGGGTTAGGGTTCGGGCTAGGGTTAGGGTTAGGGGACGGGGACGGTTTAGGGTCCAGGTGAGGGTACGACAACGCTTTAGGGGGAGCGTACGTGTGAGGGCGCGGGTTAGCGTCAGCGTACGGGTTAGGATTAGGGGACGGGTGAGGGTCAGGCTTCGGGGAAGGGTTAGGGTTAGGGTTCGGGCTACGGTTAGGGTTAGGGGACGGGGACTGTTTAGGGTCCAGGTGAGGGTACGACAACGCTTTTGGGGGAGCGTACGTGTGAGGGCGTGGGTTAGTGTCAGCGTACGGGTTAGGATTAGGGGACGGGTGAGGGTCACGCTTCGGGGAAGGGTTAGGGTTAGGGTTCGGGCTAGGGTTAGGGTTAGGGGACGGGGACTGTTTAGGGTCCAGGTGAGGGTACGACAACGCTTTAGGGGGAGTGTATGTGTGATGGCGTGGGTTAGTGTCTGCGTACGGGTTAGGATTAGGGGACGGGTGAGGGTCAGGCTTCGGGGAAGGGTTAGGGTTAGGGTTCGGATTAGGGTTATGGTTAGGGGACGGGGACAGTTTAGGTTCCAGGAGAGGGTACGACAACGCTTTAGGGGGAGCGTACGTGTGAGGGCACGGGTTAGTGTAAGCGTACGGGTTAGGATTAGGGGACGGGTGAGGGTCAGGCTTCGGGGAAGGTTTAGGGTTAGGGTTCGGGCTAGGGTTATGGTTAGGGGACGGGGACAGTTTAGGTTCCAGGAGAGGGTACGACAACGCTTTAGGGGGAGCGTACGTGTGAGGGCGCGGGTTAGTGTCAGCGTTCGGGTTAGGATTAGGTGACGGGTGAGGGTCAGGCTTCGGGGAAGTGTTAGGGTTAGGGTTCGGGCTGGGGTTAGGGTTAGGGGACGGGGACGGTTTAGGGTCCAGATGAGGGTACGACAACGCTTTAGGGGGAGCGTACGTGTGAGGGCGCGGGTTAGCGTCAGCGTACGGGTTAGGATTAGGGGACGCGTGAGGGTCAGGCTTCGGGGAAGGGTTAGGGTTAGGGTTCGGGCTAGGGTTAGGGTTAGGGGACGGGGACCGTTTAGGGTCCAGGTGAGGGTACGACAACGCTTTAGGGGGAGCGTACGTGTGAGGGCGCGGGTTAGTGTCAGCGTACGGGTTAGGATTAGGGGACGGGTGAGGGTCACGCTTCGGGGAAGGGTTAGGGTTAGGGTTCGGGCTAGGGTTAGGGTTAGGGGACGGGGACGGTTTAGGGTCCAGGTGAGGGTACGACAACGCTTTAGGGGGAGTGTACGTGTGATGGCGCGGGTTAGTGTCAGCGTACGGGTTAGGATTAGGGGACGGGTGAGGGTCAGGCTTCGGGGAAGGGTTAGGGTTAGGGTTCGGGTTAGGTTTAGGGTTAGGGGACGGGGACGGTTTAGGGTCCAGGTGAGGGTACGACAACGCTTTAGGGGGAGCGTACGTGTGAGGGCGCGGGTTAGTGTCAGCGTACGGGTTAGGATTAGGGGACGTGTGAGGGTCAGGCTTCGGGGAAGGGTTAGGGTTATGGTTCGGGCTAGGGTTAGGGTTAGGGGACGGGGACGGTTTAGGGTCCAGGTGAGGGTACGACAACGCTTTAGGGGGAGCGTACGTGTGAGGGAGCGGGTTAGCGTCAGCGTACGGGTTAGGATTAGGGGACGGGTGAGGGTCAGGCTTCGGGGAAGTGTTAGGGTTAGGGTTCGGGCTAGGGTTAGGGTTAGGGGACGGGGACCGTTTAGGGTCCAGGTGAGGGTACGACAACGCTTTAGGGGGAGCGTACGTGTGAGGGCGCGGGTTAGTGTCAGCGTACGGGTTAGGATTAGGGGACGGGTGAGGGTCACGCTTCGGGGAAGGGTTAGGGTTAGGGTTCGGGCTAGGGTTAGGGGACGGGGACGGTTTAGGGTCCAGGTGAGGGTACGACAACGCTTTAGGGGGAGCGTACGTGTGATGGCGCGGGTTAGTGTCAGCGTACGGGTTAGGATTAGGGGACGGGTGAGGGTCAGGCTTCGGGGAAGGGTTAGGGTTAGGGTTCGGGCTAGGGTTAGGGTTAGGGGACGGGGACGGTTTAGGGTCCAGGTGAGGGTACGACAACGCTTTAGGGGGAGCGTACGTGTGAGGGCGCGGCTTAGTGTCAGCGTACGGGTTAGGATTAGGGGACGGGTGAGGGTCAGGCTTCGGGGAAGGGTTAGGGTTAGGGTTCGGGCTAGGGTTAGGGTTAGGGGACGGGGACGGTTTAGGGTCCAGGTGAGGGTACGACAACGCTTTAGGGGGAGCGTACGTGTGAGGGCGCGGGTTAGTGTCAGCGTACGGGTTAGGATTAGGGGACGGGTGAGGGTCAGGCTTCGGGGAAGGGTTAGGGTTAGGGTTCGGGCTAGGGTTAGGGTTAGGGGACGGGGACGGTTTAGGGTCCAGATGAGGGTACGACAACGCTTTAGGGGGAGCGTACGTGTGAGGGCGCGGGTTAGTGTCAGCGTACGGGTTAGGATTAGGGGACGGGTGAGGGTCAGGCTTCGGGGAAGGGTTAGGGTTAGGGTTCGGGCTAGGGTTACGGTTAGGGTACGGGGACGGTTTAGGGTCCAGGTGAGGGTACGACAACGCTTTAGGGGGTGCGTACGTGTGAGGGCGCTTGTTAGTTTCAGCGTACGGGTTAGGATTAGGGGACAGGTGAGGGTCAGGCTTCGGGGAAGGGTTAGGGTTAGGGTTCGGGCTAGGGTTAGGGTTAGGGGACGGGGACGGTTTAGGGTCCAGGTGAGGGTACGACAACGCTTTAGGGGGAGCGTACGTGTGAGGGCGCGGGTTAGTGTCAGCGTACGGGTTAGGATTAGGGGACGGGTGAGGGTCAGGCTTCGGGGAAGGGTTAGGGTTAGGGTTCGGGCTAGGGATAGGGTTAGGGGACGGGGACGGTTTAGGGTCCATGTGAGGGTACGACAACGCTTTAGGGGGAGCGTACGTGTGAGGGCGCGGGTTAGTGTCAGCGTACGGGTTAGGATTAGGGGACGGGTGAGGGTCAGGCTTCGGGGAAGTGTTAGGGTTAGGGTTCGGGCTAGGGTTAGGGTTAGGGGACGGGGATGGTTTAGGGTCCAGGTGAGGGTACGACAACGCTTTAGGGGGAGCGTACGTGTGAGGGCGCGGGTTAGTGTCAGCGTACGGGTTAGGATTAGGGGACGGGTGAGGGTCAGGCTTCGGGTAAGGGTTAGGGTTAGGGTTCGGGCTAGGGTTAGGGTTAGGGGACGGGGACGGTTTACGGTCCAGGTGAGGGTACGACAACGCTTTAGGGGGAGCGTACGTGTGAGGGCGCGGGTTAGTGTCAGCGTACGGGTTAGGATTAGGGGACGGGTGAGGGTCAGGCTTCGGGGAAGGGTTAGGGTTAGGGGACGGGGACGGTTTAGGGTCCAGGTGAGGGTACGACAACGCTTTAGGGGGAGCGTACGTGTGAGGGCGTGGCTTAGTGTCAGCGTACGGGTTAGGATTAGGGGACGGGTGAGGGTCAGGCTTCGGGGAAGGGTTAGGGTTAGGGTTCGGGCTAGGGTTAGGGTTAGGGGACGGGGACGGTTTAGGGTCCAGGTGAGTGTACGACAACGCTTTAGGGGGAGCGTACGTGTGAGGGCGCGGGTTAGCGTCAGCGTACGGGTTAGGATTAGGGGACGGGTGAGGGTCAGGCTTCGGGGAAGGGTTAGGGTTAGGGTTCGGGCTAGGGTTAGGGGACGGGGATGGGGACGGTTTAGGGTCCAGATGAGGGTACGACAACGCTTTAGGGGGAGCGTACGTGTGAGGGCGCGGGTTAGCGTCAGCGTACGGGTTAGGATTAGGGGACGGGTGAGGGTCAGGCTTCGAGGAAGGGTTAGGGTTAGGGTTCGGGCTAGGGTTAGGGTTAGGTGACGGGGACCGTTTAGGGTCCAGGTGAGGGTACGACAACGCTTTAGGGGGAGTGTACGTGAGAGGGCGTGGGTTAGTGTCAGCGTACGGGTTAGGATTAGGGGACGGGTGAGGGTCACGCTTCGGGGAAGGGTTAGGGTTAGGGTTCGGGCTAGGGTTAGGGTTAGGGGATGGGGACGGTTTAGGGTCCAGGTGAGGGTACGACAACACTTTAGGGGGAGTGTACGTGTGATGTCGCGGGTTAGTGTCAGCGTACGGGTTAGGATTAGGGGACGGGTGAGGGTCAGGCTTCGGGGAAGGGTTAGGGTTAGGGTTCGGACTAGGGTTAAGGTTAGGGGACGGGAACGGTTTAGGGGCCAGGTGAGGGTACGACAACGCTTTAGGGGGAGCGTACGTGTGAGGACGCGGGTTAGTGTCAGCGTACGGGTTAGGATTAGGGGACGGGTGAGGATCAGGCTTCGGGGAAGGGTTAGGGTTAGGGTTCGGGTTAGGGTTAGGGTTCGGTCTAGGGTTAGGGTTAGGGGACGGGGACGGTTTAGGGTCCAGGTGAGGGTACGACAACGCTTTAGGGGGAGCGTACGTGTGAGGGCGCGGGTTAGTGTCAGCGTACGGGTTAGGATTAGGGGACGGGTGAGGGTCAGGCTTCGGGGAAAGGTTAGGGTTAGGGTTCGGGATAGGGTTAGGGTTAGGGGACGGGGACGGTTTAGGGTCCAGGTGAGGGTACGACAACGCTTTAGGGGGAGCGTACGTGTGAGGGCACGGGTTAGCGTAAGCGTACGGGTTAGGATTAGGGGACGGGTGAGGGTCAGGCTTCGGGGAAGGGTTAGGGTTAGGGTTCGGGCTAGGGTTAGGGTTAGGGGACGGGGACGGTTTAGGGTCCAGGTGAGGGTACGACAACGCTTTAGGGGGAGCGTACGTGTGATGGCGCGGGTTAGCGTCAGCGTACGGGTTAGGATTAGGGGACGGGTGAGGGTCAGGCTTCGGGGAAGGGTTAGGGTTAGGGTTCGGGCTAGGGTTAGGGTTAGGAGACGGGGAAGGTTTAGGGTCAAGGTGAGGGTACGACAACGCTTTAGTGGGAGCGTACGTGTGAGGGCGCGGGTTAGCGTCAGCGTACGGGTTAGGATTAGGGGACGGCTGAGGGTCAGGCTTCGGGGAAGGGTTAGGGTTAGGGTTCGGCCTAGGGTTAGGGTTAGGGGACGGGGACGGTTTAGGGTCCAGGTGAGGGTACGACAACGCTTTAGGGGGAGCGTACGTGTGAGGGCGCGGCTTAGTGTCAGCGTACGGGTTAGGATTAGGGGACGGGTGAGGGTCAGGCTTCGGGGAAGGGTTAGGGTTAGGGTTCGGGCTAGGGTTAGGGTTAGGGGACGGGGACGGTTTAGGGTCCAGGTGAGGGTACGACAACGCTTTAGGGGGAGCGTACGTGTGAGGGCGCGGGTTAGTGTCAGCGTCCGGGTTAGGATTAGGGGACGGGTGAGGGTCAGGCTTCGGGTAAGGGTTAGGGTTAGGGTTCGGGCTAGGGTTAGGGGACGGGGACGGGGACGGTTTAGCGTCCAGGTGAGGGTACGACAACGCTTTAGGGGGAGCGTACGTGTGAGGGCGCGGGTTAGTGTCAGCGTACGGGTTAGGATTAGGGGACGGGTGAGGGTCAGGCTTCGGGGAAGGGTTAGGGTTAGGGGACGGGGACGGTTTAGGGTCCAGGTGAGGGTACGACAACGCTTTAGGGGGAGCGTACGTGTGAGGGCACGGGTTAGTGTCAGCGTACGGGTTAGGATCAGGGGACGGGTGAGGGTCAGGCTTCGGGGAAGGGTTAGGGTTAGGGTTCGGGCTAGGGTTAGGGTTAGGGGACGGGGACGGTTTAGGGTCCAGGTGAGGGTACGACAACGCTTTAGGGGGAGCGTACGTGTGAGGGCGCGCCTTAGTGTCAGCGTACGGGTTAGGATTAGGGGACGGGTGAGGGTCAGGCTTCGGGGAAGGGTTAGGGTTAGGGTTCGGGCTAGGGTTAGGGTTAGGGGACGGGGACGGTTTAGGGTCCAGGTGAGGGTACGACAACGCTTTAGGGGGAGCGTACTTGTGAGGGCGCGGCTTAGTGTCAGCGTACGGGTTAGGATTAGGGGACGGGTGAGGGTCAGGCTTCGGGGAAGGGTTAGGGTTAGGGTTCGGGCTAGGGTTAGGGTTAGGGGACGGGGACGGTTTAGGGTCCAGGTGAGGGTACGACAACGCTTTAGGGGGAGCGTACGTGTGAGGGCGTGGCTTAGCGTCAGCGTACGGGTTAGGATTAGGGGACGGGTGAGGGTCAGGCTTCGGGGAAGGGTTAGGGTTAGGGTTCGGGCTAGGGTTAGGGTAAGGGGACGGGGACGGTTTAGGGTCCAGGTGAGGGTACGACAACGCTTTAGGGGGTGCGTACGTGTGAGGGCGCGGCTTAACGTCAGCGTACGGGTTAGGATTAGGGGACGGCTGAGGGTCAGGCTTCGGGGAAGGGTTAGGGTTAGGGTTCGGCCTAGGGTTAGGGTTAGGGGACGGGGACGGTTTAGGGTCCAGGTGAGGGTACGACAACGCTTTAGGGGGAGCGTACGTGTGAGGGCGCGGCTTAGTGTCAGCGTACGGGTTAGGATTAGGGGACGGGTGAGGGTCAGGCTTCGGGGAAGGGTTAGGGTTAGGGTTCGGGCTAGGGTTAGGGTTAGGGGACGGGGACGGTTTAGGGTCCAGGTGAGGGTACGACAACGCTTTAGGGGGAGCGTACGTTTGAGGGCGCGGCTTAGTGTCAGCGTACGGTTTAGGATTAGGGGACGGGTGAGGGTCAGGCTTCGGGGAAGCGTTAGGGTTAGGGTTCGGGCTAGGGTTAGGGTTAGGGGACGGGGACGGTTTAGGGTCCAGGTGAGGGTACGACAACGCTTTAGGGGGAGCGTACGTGTGAGGGCGCGGGTTAGTGTCAGCGTACGGGTTAAGATTAGGTGACGGGTGAGGGTCAGGCTTCGGGTAAGGGTTAGGGTTAGGGTTCGGGCTAGGGTTAGGGGACGGGGACGGGGACGGTTTAGCGTCCAGGTGAGGGTACGACAACGCTTTAGGGGGAGCGTACGTTTGAGGGCGCGGGTTAGTGTCAGCGTACGGGTTAGGATTAGGGGACGGGTGAGGGTCAGGCTTCGGGGAAGGGTTAGGGTTAGGGGACGGGGACGGTTTAGGGTCCAGGTGAGGGTACGACAACGCTTTAGGGGGAGCGTACGTGTGAGGGCACGGGTTAGTGTCAGCGTACGGGTTAGGATCAGGGGACGGGTGAGGGTCAGGCTTCGGGGAAGGGTTAGGGTTAGGGTTCGGGCTAGGGTTAGGGTTAGGGGACGGGGATGGTTTAGGGTCCAGGTGAGGGTACGACAACGCTTTAGGGGGAGCGTACGTGTGAGGGCGCGGCTTAGTGTCAGCGTACGGGTTAGGATTAGGGGACGGGTGAGGGTCAGGCTTCGGGGAAGGGTTAGGGTTAGGGTTCGGGCTAGGGTTAGGGTTAGGGGACGGGGACGGTTTAGGGTCCAGGTGAGGGTACGACAACGCTTTAGGGGGAGCGTACTTGTGAGGGCGCGGCTTAGTGTCAGCGTACGGGTTAGGATTAGGGGACGGGTGAGGGTCAGGCTTCGGGGAAGGTTTAGGGTTAGGGTTCGGGCTAGGGTTAGGGTTAGGGGACGGGGACGGTTTAGGGTCCAGGTGAGGGTACGACAACGCTTTAGGTGGAGCGTACGTGTGAGGGCGCGGCTTAGCGTCAGCGTACGGGTTAGGATTAGGGGACGGGTGAGGGTCAGGCTTCGGGGAAGGGTTAGGGTTAGGGTTCGGGCTAGGGTTAGGGTAAGGGGACGGGGACGGTTTAGGGTCCAGGTGAGGGTACGACAACGCTTTAGGGGGTGCGTACGTGTGAGGGCGCGGCTTAACGTCAGCGTACGGGTTAGGATTAGGGGACGGCTGAGGGTCAGGCTTCGGGGAAGGGTTAGGGTTAGGGTTCGGCCTAGGGTTAGGGTTAGGGGACGGGGACGGTTTAGGGTCCAGGTGAGGGTACGACAACGCTTTAGGGGGAGCGTACGTGTGAGGGCGCGGCTTAGTGTCAGCGTACGGGTTAGGATTAGGGGACGGGTGAGGGTCAGGCTTCGGGGAAGGGTTAGGGTTAGGGTTCGGGCTAGGGTTAGGGTTAGGGGACGGGGACGGTTTAGGGTCCAGGTGAGGGTACGACAACGCTTTAGGGGGAGCGTACGTGTGAGGGCGCGGGTTAGTGTCAGCGTCCGGGTTAGGATTAGGGGACGGGTGAGGGTCAGGCTTCGGGGAAGGGTTAGGGTTAGGGTTCGGGCTAGGGTTAGGGTTAGGGATCGGGGACGGTTTAGGGTCCAGGTGAGGGTACGACAACGCTTTAGGGGGAGCGTACGTGTGAGGGCGCGGCTTAGTGTCAGCGTACGGGTTAGGATTAGGGGACGGGTGAGGGTCAGGCTTCGGGGAAGGGTTAGGGTTAGGGTTCGGGCTAGGGTTAGGGTTAGGGGACGGGGACGGTTTAGGGTCCAGGTGAGGGTACGACAACGCTTTAGGGGGAGCGTACGTGTGAGGGCGCGAGTTAGTGTCAGCGTACAGGTTAGGATTAGGGGACGGGTGAGGGTCAGGCTTCGGGGAAGGGTTAGGGTTCGGGTTCGGGCTAGGGTTAGGGTTAGGGGACGGGGACGGTTTAGGGTCCAGGTGAGGGTACGACAACGCTTTAGGGGGAGCGTACGTGTGAGGGCGCGGGTTAGTGTCAGCGTACGGGTTAAGATTAGGGGACGGGTGAGGGTCAGGCTTCGGGTAAGGGTTAGGGTTAGGGTTCGGGCTAGGGTTAGGGGACGGGGACGGGGACGGTTTAGCGTCCAGGTGAGGGTACGACAACGCTTTAGGGGGAGCGTACGTGTGAGGGCGCGGGTTAGTTTCAGCGTACGGGTTAGGATTAGGGGACGGGTGAGGGTCAGGCTTCGGGGAAGGGTTACGGTTAGGGGACGGGGACGGTTTAGGGTCCAGGTGAGGGTACGACAACGCTTTAGGGGGAGCGTACGTGTGAGGGCACGGGTTAGTGTCAGCGTACGGGTTAGGATCAGGGGACGGGTGAGGGTCAGGCTTCGGGGAAGGGTTAGGGTTAGGGTTCGGGCTAGGGTTAGGGTTAGGGGACGGGGACGGTTTAGGGTCCAGGTGAGGGTACGACAACGCTTTAGGGGGAGCGTACGTGTGAGGGCGCGGCTTAGTGTCAGCGTACGGGTTAGGATTAGGGGACGGGTGAGGGTCAGGCTTCGGGGAAGGGTTAGGGTTAGGGTTCGGGCTAGGGTTAGGGTTAGGGGACGGGGACGGTTTAGGGTCCAGGTGAGGGTACGACAACGCTTTAGGGGGAGCGTACTTGTGAGGGCGCGGCTTAGTGTCAGCGTACGGGTTAGGATTAGGGGACGGGTGAGGGTCAGGCTTCGGGGAAGGGTTAGGGTTAGGGTTCGGGCTAGGGTTAGGGTTAGGGGACGGGGACGGTTTAGGGTCCAGGTGAGGGTACGACAACGCTTTAGGGGGAGCGTACGTGTGAGGGCGCGGCTTAGCGTCAGCGTACGGGTTAGGATTATGGGACGGGTGAGGGTCAGGCTTCGGGGAAGGGTTAGGGTTAGGGTTCGGGCTAGGGTTAGGGTAAGGGGACGGGGACGGTTTAGGGTCCAGGTGAGGGTACGACAACGCTTTAGGGGGTGCGTACGTGTGAGGGCGCGGCTTAACGTCAGCGTACGGGTTAGGATTAGGGGACGGCTGAGGGTCAGGCTTCGGGGAAGGGTTAGGGTTAGGGTTCGGCCTAGGGTTAGGGTTAGGGGACGGGGACGGTTTAGGGTCCAGGTGAGGGTACGACAACGCTTTAGGGGGAGCGTACGTGTGAGGGCGCGGCTTAGTGTCAGCGTACGGGTTAGGATTAGGGGACGGGTGAGGGTCAGGCTTCGGGGAAGGGTTAGGGTTAGGGTTCGGGCTAGGGTTAGGGTTAGGGGACGGGGACGGTTTAGGGTCCAGGTGAGGGTACGACAACGCTTTAGGGGGAGCGTACGTGTGAGGGCGCGGGTTAGTGTCAGCGTCCGGGTTAGGATTAGGGGACGGGTGAGGGTCAGGCTTCGGGGAAGGGTTAGGGTTAGGGTTCGGGCTAGGGTTAGGGTTAGGGATCGGGGACGGTTTAGGGTCCAGGTGAGGGTACGACAACGCTTTAGGGGGAGCGTACGTGTGAGGGCGCGGCCTAGTGTCAGCGTACGGGTTAGGATTAGGGGACGGGTGAGGGTCAGGCTTCGGGGAAGGGTTAGGGTTAGGGTTCGGGCTAGGGTTAGGGTTAGGGGACGGGGACGGTTTAGGGTCCAGGTGAGGGTACGACAACGCTTTAGGGGGAGCGTACGTGTGAGGGCGCGGGTTAGTGTCAGCGTACAGGTTAGGATTAGGGGACGGGTGAGGGTCAGGCTTCGGGGAAGGGTTAGGGTTCGGGTTCGGGCTAGGGTTAGGGTTAGGGGACGGGGACGGTTTAGGGTCCAGGTGAGGGTACGACAACGCTTTAGGGGGAGCGTACGTGTGAGGGCGCGGGTTAGTGTCAGCGTACGGGTTAAGATTAGGGGACGGGTGAGGGTCAGGCTTCGGGTAAGGGTTAGGGTTAGGGTTCGGGCTAGGGTTAGGGGACGGGGACGGGGACGGTTTAGCGTCCAGGTGAGGGTACGACAACGCTTTAGGGGGAGCGTACGTGTGAGGGCGCGGGTTAGTGTCAGCGTACGGGTTAGGATTAGGGGACGGGTGAGGGTCAGGCTTCGGGGAAGGGTTAGGGTTAGGGGACGGGGACGGTTTAGGGTCCAGGTGAGGGTACGACAACGCTTTAGGGGGAGCGTACGTGTGAGGGCACGGGTTAGTGTCAGCGTACGGGTTAGGATCAGGGGACGGGTGAGGGTCAGGCTTCGGGGAAGGGTTAGGGTTAGGGTTCGGGCTAGGGTTAGGGTTAGGGGACGGGGACGGTTTAGGGTCCAGGTGAGGGTACGACAACGCTTTAGGGGGAGCGTACGTGTGAGGGCGCGGCTTAGTGTCAGCGTACGGGTTAGGATTAGGGGACGGGTGAGGGTCAGGCTTCGGGGAAGGGTTAGGGTTAGGGTTCGGGCTAGGGTTAGGGTTAGGGGACGGGGACGGTTTAGGGTCCAGGTGAGGGTACGACAACGCTTTAGGGGGAGCGTACTTGTGAGGGCGCGGCTTAGTGTCAGCGTACGGGTTAGGATTAGGGGACGGGTGAGGGTCAGGCTTCGGGGAAGGGTTAGGGTTAGGGTTCGGGCTAGGGTTAGGGTTAGGGGACGGGGACGGTTTAGGGTCCAGGTGAGGGTACGACAACGCTTTAGGGGGAGCGTACGTGTGAGGGCGCGGCTTAGCGTCAGCGTACGGGTTAGGATTAGGGGACGGGTGAGGGTCAGGCTTCGGGGAAGGGTTAGGGTTAGGGTTCGGGCTAGGGTTAGGGTAAGGGGACGGGGACGGTTTAGGGTCCAGGTGAGGGTACGACAACGCTTTAGGGGGTGCGTACGTGTGAGGGCGCGGCTTAACGTCAGCGTACGGGTTAGGATTAGGGGACGGCTGAGGGTCAGGCTTCGGGGAAGGGTTAGGGTTAGGGTTCGGCCTAGGGTTAGGGTTAGGGGACGGGGACGGTTTAGGGTCCAGGTGAGGGTACGACAACGCTTTAGGGGGAGCGTACGTGTGAGGGCGCGGCTTAGTGTCAGCGTACGGGTTAGGATTAGGGGACGGGTGAGGGTCAGGCTTCGGGGAAGGGTTAGGGTTAGGGTTCGGGCTAGGGTTAGGGTTAGGGGACGGGGACGGTTTAGGGTCCAGGTGAGGGTACGACAACGCTTTAGGGGGAGCGTACGTGTGAGGGCGCGGGTTAGTGTCAGCGTCCGGGTTAGGATTAGGGGACGGGTGAGGGTCAGGCTTCGGGGAAGGGTTAGGGTTAGGGTTCGGGCTAGGGTTAGGGTTAGGGATCGGGGACGGTTTAGGGTCCAGGTGAGGGTACGACAACGCTTTAGGGGGAGCGTACGTGTGAGGGCGCGGCTTAGTGTCAGCGTACGGGTTAGGATTAGGGGACGGGTGAGGGTCAGGCTTCGGGGAAGGGTTAGGGTTAGGGTTCGGGCTAGGGTTAGGGTTAGGGGACGGGGACGGTTTAGGGTCCAGGTGAGGGTACGACAACGCTTTAGGGGGAGCGTACGTGTGAGGGCGCGGGTTAGTGTCAGCGTACAGGTTAGGATTAGGGGACGGGTGAGGGTCAGGCTTCGGGGAAGGGTTAGGGTTCGGGTTCGGGCTAGGGTTAGGGTTAGGGGACGGGGACGGTTTAGGGTCCAGGTGAGGGTACGACAACGCTTTAGGGGGAGCGTACGTGTGAGGGCGCGGGTTAGTGTCAGCGTACGGGTTAAGATTAGGGGACGGGTGAGGGTCAGGCTTCGGGTAAGGGTTAGGGTTAGGGTTCGGGCTAGGGTTAGGGGACGGGGACGGGGACGGTTTAGCGTCCAGGTGAGGGTACGACAACGCTTTAGGGGGAGCGTACGTGTGAGGGCGCGGGTTAGTTTCAGCGTACGGGTTAGGATTAGGGGACGGGTGAGGGTCAGGCTTCGGGGAAGGGTTACGGTTAGGGGACGGGGACGGTTTAGGGTCCAGGTGAGGGTACGACAACGCTTTAGGGGGAGCGTACGTGTGAGGGCACGGGTTAGTGTCAGCGTACGGGTTAGGATCAGGGGACGGGTGAGGGTCAGGCTTCGGGGAAGGGTTAGGGTTAGGGTTCGGGCTAGGGTTAGGGTTAGGGGACGGGGACGGTTTAGGGTCCAGGTGAGGGTACGACAACGCTTTAGGGGGAGCGTACGTGTGAGGGCGCGGCTTAGTGTCAGCGTACGGGTTAGGATTAGGGGACGGGTGAGGGTCAGGCTTCGGGGAAGGGTTAGGGTTAGGGTTCGGGCTAGGGTTAGGGTTAGGGGACGGGGACGGTTTAGGGTCCAGGTGAGGGTACGACAACGCTTTAGGGGGAGCGTACTTGTGAGGGCGCGGCTTAGTGTCAGCGTACGGGTTAGGATTAGGGGACGGGTGAGGGTCAGGCTTCGGGGAAGGGTTAGGGTTAGGGTTCGGGCTAGGGTTAGGGTTAGGGGACGGGGACGGTTTAGGGTCCAGGTGAGGGTACGACAACGCTTTAGGGGGAGCGTACGTGTGAGGGCGCGGCTTAGCGTCAGCGTACGGGTTAGGATTAGGGGACGGGTGAGGGTCAGGCTTCGGGGAAGGGTTAGGGTTAGGGTTCGGGCTAGGGTTAGGGTAAGGGGACGGGGACGGTTTAGGGTCCAGGTGAGGGTACGACAACGCTTTAGGGGGTGCGTACGTGTGAGGGCGCGGCTTAACGTCAGCGTACGGGTTAGGATTAGGGGACGGCTGAGGGTCAGGCTTCGGGGAAGGGTTAGGGTTAGGGTTCGGCCTAGGGTTAGGGTTAGGGGACGGGGACGGTTTAGGGTCCAGGTGAGGGTACGACAACGCTTTAGGGGGAGCGTACGTGTGAGGGCGCGGCTTAGTGTCAGCGTACGGGTTAGGATTAGGGGACGGGTGAGGGTCAGGCTTCGGGGAAGGGTTAGGGTTAGGGTTCGGGCTAGGGTTAGGGTTAGGGGACGGGGACGGTTTAGGGTCCAGGTGAGGGTACGACAACGCTTTAGGGGGAGCGTACGTGTGAGGGCGCGGGTTAGTGTCAGCGTCCGGGTTAGGATTAGGGGACGGGTGAGGGTCAGGCTTCGGGGAAGGGTTAGGGTTAGGGTTCGGGCTAGGGTTAGGGTTAGGGATCGGGGACGGTTTAGGGTCCAGGTGAGGGTACGACAACGCTTTAGGGGGAGCGTACGTGTGAGGGCGCGGCCTAGTGTCAGCGTACGGGTTAGGATTAGGGGACGGGTGAGGGTCAGGCTTCGGGGAAGGGTTAGGGTTAGGGTTCGGGCTAGGGTTAGGGTTAGGGGACGGGGACGGTTTAGGGTCCAGGTGAGGGTACGACAACGCTTTAGGGGGAGCGTACGTGTGAGGGCGCGGGTTAGTGTCAGCGTACAGGTTAGGATTAGGGGACGGGTGAGGGTCAGGCTTCGGGGAAGGGTTAGGGTTCGGGTTCGGGCTAGGGTTAGGGTTAGGGGACGGGGACGGTTTAGGGTCCAGGTGAGGGTACGACAACGCTTTAGGGGGAGCGTACGTGTGAGGGCGCGGGTTAGTGTCAGCGTACGGGTTAAGATTAGGGGACGGGTGAGGGTCAGGCTTCGGGTAAGGGTTAGGGTTAGGGTTCGGGCTAGGGTTAGGGGACGGGGACGGGGACGGTTTAGCGTCCAGGTGAGGGTACGACAACGCTTTAGGGGGAGCGTACGTGTGAGGGCGCGGGTTAGTGTCAGCGTACGGGTTAGGATTAGGGGACGGGTGAGGGTCAGGCTTCGGGGAAGGGTTAGGGTTAGGGGACGGGGACGGTTTAGGGTCCAGGTGAGGGTACGACAACGCTTTAGGGGGAGCGTACGTGTGAGGGCACGGGTTAGTGTCAGCGTACGGGTTAGGATCAGGGGACGGGTGAGGGTCAGGCTTCGGGGAAGGGTTAGGGTTAGGGTTCGGGCTAGGGTTAGGGTTAGGGGACGGGGACGGTTTAGGGTCCAGGTGAGGGTACGACAACGCTTTAGGGGGAGCGTACGTGTGAGGGCGCGGCTTAGTGTCAGCGTACGGGTTAGGATTAGGGGACGGGTGAGGGTCAGGCTTCGGGGAAGGGTTAGGGTTAGGGTTCGGGCTAGGGTTAGGGTTAGGGGACGGGGACGGTTTAGGGTCCAGGTGAGGGTACGACAACGCTTTAGGGGGAGCGTACTTGTGAGGGCGCGGCTTAGTGTCAGCGTACGGGTTAGGATTAGGGGACGGGTGAGGGTCAGGCTTCGGGGAAGGGTTAGGGTTAGGGTTCGGGCTAGGGTTAGGGTTAGGGGACGGGGACGGTTTAGGGTCCAGGTGAGGGTACGACAACGCTTTAGGGGGAGCGTACGTGTGAGGGCGCGGCTTAGAGTCAGCGTACGGGTTAGGATTAGGGGACGGGTGAGGGTCAGGCTTCGGGGAAGGGTTAGGGTTAGGGTTCGGGCTAGGGTTAGGGTAAGGGGACGGGGACGGTTTAGGGTCCAGGTGAGGGTACGACAACGCTTTAGGGGGTGCGTACGTGTGAGGGCGCGGCTTAACGTCAGCGTACGGGTTAGGATTAGGGGACGGCTGAGGGTCAGGCTTCGGGGAAGGGTTAGGGTTAGGGTTCGGCCTAGGGTTAGGGTTAGGGGACGGGGACGGTTTAGGGTCCAGGTGAGGGTACGACAACGCTTTAGGGGGAGCGTACGTGTGAGGGCGCGGCTTAGTGTCAGCGTACGGGTTAGGATTAGGGGACGGGTGAGGGTCAGGCTTCGGGGAAGGGTTAGGGTTAGGGTTCGGGCTAGGGTTAGGGTTAGGGGACGGGGACGGTTTAGGGTCCAGGTGAGGGTACGACAACGCTTTAGGGGGAGCGTACGTGTGAGGGCGCGGGTTAGTGTCAGCGTCCGGGTTAGGATTAGGGGACGGGTGAGGGTCAGGCTTCGGGGAAGGGTTAGGGTTAGGGTTCGGGCTAGGGTTAGGGTTAGGGATCGGGGACGGTTTAGGGTCCAGGTGAGGGTACGACAACGCTTTAGGGGGAGCGTACGTGTGAGGGCGCGGCTTAGTGTCAGCGTACGGGTTAGGATTAGGGGACGGGTGAGGGTCAGGCTTCGGGGAAGGGTTAGGGTTAGGGTTCGGGCTAGGGTTAGGGTTAGGGGACGGGGACGGTTTAGGGTCCAGGTGAGGGTACGACAACGCTTTAGGGGGAGCGTACGTGTGAGGGCGCGGGTTAGTGTCAGCGTACAGGTTAGGATTAGGGGACGGGTGAGGGTCAGGCTTCGGGGAAGGGTTAGGGTTCGGGTTCGGGCTAGGGTTAGGGTTAGGGGACGGGGACGGTTTAGGGTCCAGGTGAGGGTACGACAACGCTTTAGGGGGAGCGTACGTGTGAGGGCGCGGGTTAGTGTCAGCGTATGGGTTAGGATTAGGGGACGGGTGAGGGTCAGGCTTCGGGGAAGGGTTAGGGTTAGGGTTCGGGCTAGGGTTAGGGTTAGGGGACGGGGACGGTTTAGGGTCCAGGTGAGGGTACGACAACGCTTTAGGGGGAGCGTACGTGTGAGGGCGCGGGTTAGTGTCAGCGTACGGTTTAGGATTAGGGGACGGGTGAGGGTCAGGCTTCGGGGAAGCGTTAGGGTTAGGGTTCGGGCTAGGGTTAGGGTTAGGGGACGGGGACGGTTTAGGGTCCAGGTGAGGGTACGACAACGCTTTAGGGGGAGCGTACGTGTGAGGGCACGGGTTAGTGTCAGCGTACGGGTTAGGATCAGGGGACGGGTGAGGGTCAGGCTTCGGGGAAGGGTTAGGGTTAGGGTTCGGGCTAGGGTTAGGGTTAGGGGACGGGGACGGTTTAGGGTCCAGGTGAGGGTACGACAACGCTTTAGGGGGAGCGTACGTGTGAGGGCGCGGCTTAGTGTCAGCGTACGGGTTAGGATTAGGGGACGGGTGAGGGTCAGGCTTCGGGGAAGGGTTAGGGTTAGGGTTCGGGCTAGGGTTAGGGTTAGGGGACGGGGACGGTTTAGGGTCCAGGTGAGGGTACGACAACGCTTTAGGGGGAGCGTACTTGTGAGGGCGCGGCTTAGTGTCAGCGTACGGGTTAGGATTAGGGGACGGGTGAGGGTCAGGCTTCGGGGAAGGGTTAGGGTTAGGGTTCGGGCTAGGGTTAGGGTTAGGGGACGGGGACGGTTTAGGGTCCAGGTGAGGGTACGACAACGCTTTAGGGGGAGCGTACGTGTGAGGGCGCGGCTTAGCGTCAGCGTACGGGTTAGGATTAGGGGACGGGTGAGGGTCAGGCTTCGGGGAAGGGTTAGGGTTAGGGTTCGGGCTAGGGTTAGGGTAAGGGGACGGGGACGGTTTAGGGTCCAGGTGAGGGTACGACAACGCTTTAGGGGGTGCGTACGTGTGAGGGCGCGGCTTAACGTCAGCGTACGGGTTAGGATTAGGGGACGGCTGAGGGTCAGGCTTCGGGGAAGGGTTAGGGTTAGGGTTCGGCCTAGGGTTAGGGTTAGGGGACGGGGACGGTTTAGGGTCCAGGTGAGGGTACGACAACGCTTTAGGGGGAGCGTACGTGTGAGGGCGCGGCTTAGTGTCAGCGTACGGGTTAGGATTAGGGGACGGGTGAGGGTCAGGCTTCGGGGAAGGGTTAGGGTTAGGGTTCGGGCTAGGGTTAGGGTTAGGGGACGGGGACGGTTTAGGGTCCAGGTGAGGGTACGACAACGCTTTAGGGGGAGCGTACGTGTGAGGGCGCGGGTTAGTGTCAGCGTCCGGGTTAGGATTAGGGGACGGGTGAGGGTCAGGCTTCGGGGAAGGGTTAGGGTTAGGGTTCGGGCTAGGGTTAGGGTTAGGGATCGGGGACGGTTTAGGGTCCAGGTGAGGGTACGACAACGCTTTAGGGGGAGCGTACGTGTGAGGGCGCGGCCTAGTGTCAGCGTACGGGTTAGGATTAGGGGACGGGTGAGGGTCAGGCTTCGGGGAAGGGTTAGGGTTAGGGTTCGGGCTAGGGTTAGGGTTAGGGGACGGGGACGGTTTAGGGTCCAGGTGAGGGTACGACAACGCTTTAGGGGGAGCGTACGTGTGAGGGCGCGGGTTAGTGTCAGCGTACAGGTTAGGATTAGGGGACGGGTGAGGGTCAGGCTTCGGGGAAGGGTTAGGGTTCGGGTTCGGGCTAGGGTTAGGGTTAGGGGACGGGGACGGTTTAGGGTCCAGGTGAGGGTACGACAACGCTTTAGGGGGAGCGTACGTGTGAGGGCGCGGGTTAGTGTCAGCGTACGGGTTAAGATTAGGGGACGGGTGAGGGTCAGGCTTCGGGTAAGGGTTAGGGTTAGGGTTCGGGCTAGGGTTAGGGGACGGGGACGGGGACGGTTTAGCGTCCAGGTGAGGGTACGACAACGCTTTAGGGGGAGCGTACGTGTGAGGGCGCGGGTTAGTGTCAGCGTACGGGTTAGGATTAGGGGACGGGTGAGGGTCAGGCTTCGGGGAAGGGTTAGGGTTAGGGGACGGGGACGGTTTAGGGTCCAGGTGAGGGTACGACAACGCTTTAGGGGGAGCGTACGTGTGAGGGCACGGGTTAGTGTCAGCGTACGGGTTAGGATCAGGGGACGGGTGAGGGTCAGGCTTCGGGGAAGGGTTAGGGTTAGGGTTCGGGCTAGGGTTAGGGTTAGGGGACGGGGACGGTTTAGGGTCCAGGTGAGGGTACGACAACGCTTTAGGGGGAGCGTACGTGTGAGGGCGCGGCTTAGTGTCAGCGTACGGGTTAGGATTAGGGGACGGGTGAGGGTCAGGCTTCGGGGAAGGGTTAGGGTTAGGGTTCGGGCTAGGGTTAGGGTTAGGGGACGGGGACGGTTTAGGGTCCAGGTGAGGGTACGACAACGCTTTAGGGGGAGCGTACTTGTGAGGGCGCGGCTTAGTGTCAGCGTACGGGTTAGGATTAGGGGACGGGTGAGGGTCAGGCTTCGGGGAAGGGTTAGGGTTAGGGTTCGGGCTAGGGTTAGGGTTAGGGGACGGGGACGGTTTAGGGTCCAGGTGAGGGTACGACAACGCTTTAGGGGGAGCGTACGTGTGAGGGCGCGGCTTAGAGTCAGCGTACGGGTTAGGATTAGGGGACGGGTGAGGGTCAGGCTTCGGGGAAGGGTTAGGGTTAGGGTTCGGGCTAGGGTTAGGGTAAGGGGACGGGGACGGTTTAGGGTCCAGGTGAGGGTACGACAACGCTTTAGGGGGTGCGTACGTGTGAGGGCGCGGCTTAACGTCAGCGTACGGGTTAGGATTAGGGGACGGCTGAGGGTCAGGCTTCGGGGAAGGGTTAGGGTTAGGGTTCGGCCTAGGGTTAGGGTTAGGGGACGGGGACGGTTTAGGGTCCAGGTGAGGGTACGACAACGCTTTAGGGGGAGCGTACGTGTGAGGGCGCGGCTTAGTGTCAGCGTACGGGTTAGGATTAGGGGACGGGTGAGGGTCAGGCTTCGGGGAAGGGTTAGGGTTAGGGTTCGGGCTAGGGTTAGGGTTAGGGGACGGGGACGGTTTAGGGTCCAGGTGAGGGTACGACAACGCTTTAGGGGGAGCGTACGTGTGAGGGCGCGGGTTAGTGTCAGCGTCCGGGTTAGGATTAGGGGACGGGTGAGGGTCAGGCTTCGGGGAAGGGTTAGGGTTAGGGTTCGGGCTAGGGTTAGGGTTAGGGATCGGGGACGGTTTAGGGTCCAGGTGAGGGTACGACAACGCTTTAGGGGGAGCGTACGTGTGAGGGCGCGGCTTAGTGTCAGCGTACGGGTTAGGATTAGGGGACGGGTGAGGGTCAGGCTTCGGGGAAGGGTTAGGGTTAGGGTTCGGGCTAGGGTTAGGGTTAGGGGACGGGGACGGTTTAGGGTCCAGGTGAGGGTACGACAACGCTTTAGGGGGAGCGTACGTGTGAGGGCGCGGGTTAGTGTCAGCGTACAGGTTAGGATTAGGGGACGGGTGAGGGTCAGGCTTCGGGGAAGGGTTAGGGTTCGGGTTCGGGCTAGGGTTAGGGTTAGGGGACGGGGACGGTTTAGGGTCCAGGTGAGGGTACGACAACGCTTTAGGGGGAGCGTACGTGTGAGGGCGCGGGTTAGTGTCAGCGTATGGGTTAGGATTAGGGGACGGGTGAGGGTCAGGCTTCGGGGAAGGGTTAGGGTTAGGGTTCGGGCTAGGGTTAGGGTTAGGGGACGGGGACGGTTTAGGGTCCAGGTGAGGGTACGACAACGCTTTAGGGGGAGCGTACGTGTGAGGGCGCGGGTTAGTGTCAGCGTACGGTTTAGGATTAGGGGACGGGTGAGGGTCAGGCTTCGGGGAAGCGTTAGGGTTAGGGTTCGGGCTAGGGTTAGGGTTAGGGGACGGGGACGGTTTAGGGTCCAGGTGAGGGTACGACAACGCTTTAGGGGGAGCGTACGTGTGAGGGCGCGGGTTAGTGTCAGCGTACGGGTTAAGATTAGGGGACGGGTGAGGGTCAGGCTTCGGGGAAGGGTTAGGTTTAGGGTTCGGGCTAGGGTTAGGGTTAGGGGACGGGGACGGTTTAGGGTCCAGGTGAGGGTACGACAACGCTTTAGGGGGAGCGTACGTGTGAGGGCGCGGGTTAGCGTCAGCGTACGGGTTACGATTAGGGGACGGGAGAGGGTCAGGCTTCGGGGAAGGGTTAGGGTTAGGGTTCGGGCTAGGGTTAGGGTTAGGGGACGAGGACGGTTTAGGGTCCAGGTGAGGGTACGACAATGCTTTAGGGGGAGCGTACGTGTGAGGGCGCGGGTTAGTGTCAGCGTACGGGTTAGGATTAGGGGACGGGTGAGGGTCAGGCTTCGGGGAAGGGTTAGGGTTAGGGTTCGGGCTAGGGTTAGGGTTAGGGGACGGGGACGGTTTAGGGTCCAGGTGAGGGTACGACAACGCTTTAGGGGGAGCGTACGTGTGAGGGTGCGGGTTAGCGTCAGCGTACGGGTTAGGATTAGGGGACGGGTGAGTGTCAGCCTTCGGGGAAGCGTTAGGGTTAGGGATCGGGCTAGGGTTAGGGTTAGGGGACGGGGACGGTTTAGGGTCCAGGTGAGTGTACGACAACGCTTTAGGGGGAGCGTACGTGTGAGGGCGCGGCTTAGTGTCAGCGTACGGGTTAGGATTAGGGGACGGGTGAGGGTCAGGCTTCGGGAAGGTTTAGGGTTAGGGTTCGGGCTAGGGTTAGGGTTAGGGGACGGGGACGGTTTAGGGTCCAGGTGAGGGTACGACAACGCTTTAGGGGGGTCGTACGTGTGAGGGCGTGGGTTAGTGTCAGCGTACGGGTTAGGATTAGGGGACGGGTGAGGGTCAGGCTTCGGGGAAGGGTTAGGGTTAGGGTTCGGGCTAGGGTTAGGGTTAGGGGACGGGGACGGTTTAGGGTCCAGGTGAGGGTACGACAACGGTTTAGGGGGAGCGTACGTGTGAGGGCGCGGGTTAGTGTCAGCGTACGGGTTAGGATTAGGGGACGGGTGAGGGTCAGGCTTCGGGGAAGGGTTAGGGTTAGGGTTCGGGCTAGGGTTAGGGTTAGGGGACGGGGACGGTTTAGGGTCCAGGTGAGGGTACGACAACGCTTTAGGGGGAGCGTACGTGTGAGGGCGCGGCTTAGTGTCAGCGTACGGGTTAGGATTAGGGGACGGGTGAGGGTCAGGCTTCGGGGAAGGGTTAGGGTTAGGGTTCGGGCTAGGGTTAGGGTTAGGGGACGGGGACGGTTTAGGGTCCAGGTGAGGGTACGACAACGCTTTAGGGGGAGCGTACGTGTGAGGGCGCGGCTTAGTGTCAGCGTACGGGTTAGGATTAGGGGACGGGTGAGGGTCAGGCTTCGGGGAAGGGTTAGGGTTAGGGTTCGGGCTAGGGTTAGGGTTAGGGGACGGGGACGGTTTAGGGTCCAGGTGAGTGTACGACAACGCTTTAGGGGGAGCGTACGTGTGAGGGCGCAGGTTAGTGTCAGCGTACGGGTTAGGATTAGGGGACGGGTGAGTGTCAGGCTTCAGGGAAGCGTTAGGGTTAGGGTTCGGGCTAGGGTTAGGGTTAGGGGACGGGGACGGTTTAGGGTCCAGGTGAGGGTACGACAACGCTTTAGGGGGAGCGTACGTGTGAGGGCGCGGGTTAGTGTCAGCGTACGGGTTAGGATTAGGGGACGGGTGAGGGTCAGGCTTCGGGGAAGGGTTAGGGTTAGGGTTCGGGCTAGGGTTAGGGTTAGGGGACGGGGACGGTTTAGGGTCCAGGTGAGGGTACGACAACGCTTTAGGGGGAGCGTACGTGTGAGGGCGCGGGTTAGCGTCAGCGTACGGGTTAGGATTAGGGGACGGGTGATGGTCAGGCTTCGGGAAGGTTTAGGTTTAGGGTTCGGGGTAGGGTTAGGGTTAGGGGACGGGGACGGTTTAGGGTCCAGGTGAGGGTACGACAACGCTTTAGGGGGAGCGTACGTGTGAGGGCGCGCCTTAGTTTCAGCGTACGGGTTAGGATTAGGGGACGGGTGAGGGTCAGGCTTCGGGGAAGGATTAGGGTTAGGGTTCGGGCTAGGGTTAGGGTTAGGGGACGGGGACGGTTTAGGGTCCAGGTGAGGGTACGACAACGCTTTAGGGGGAGCGTACGTGTGAGGGCGCGGCTTAGTGTCAGCGTACGGGTTAGGATTAGGGGACGGGTGAGGGTCAGGCTTCGGGGAAGTGTTAGGGTTAGGGTTCGGGCTAGGCTTAGGGTTAGGGGACGGGGACGGTTTAGGGTCCAGGTGAGGGTACGACAACGCTTTAGGGGGATCGTACGTGTGAGGGCGCGGTTTAGTGTCAGCGTACGGGTTAGGATTAGGGGACGGGTGAGGGTCAGGCTTCGGGAAGGTTTAGGGTTAGGGTTCGGGCTAGGGTTAGGGTAAGGGGACGGGGACGGTTTAGGGTCCAGGTGAGGGTACGACAACGCTTTAGGGGGAGCGTACATGTGAGGGCGCGGCTTATTGTCAGCGTACGGGTTAGGATTATGGGACGGGTGAGGGTCAGGCTTCGGGAAGGTTTAGGGTTAGGGTTCGGGCTAGGGTTAGGGTTAGGGGACGGGGACGGTTTAGGGTCCAGGTGAGGGTACGACAACGCTTTAGGGGGAGCATACGTGTGAGGGCGCGGCTTAGTGTCAGCGTACGGGTTAGGATTAGGGGACGGGTGAGGGTCAGGCTTCGGGGAAGGGTTAGGGTTAGGGTTCGGGCTAGGGTTAGGGTTAGGGGACGCGGACCGTTTAGGGTCCAGGTGAGGGTACGACAACGCATTAGGGGGAGCGTACGTGTGAGGGAGCGGGTTAGTGTCAGCGTACGGGTTAGGATTAGGGGACGGGTGAGGGTCAGGCTTCGGGGAAGGGTTAGGGTTAGGGTTCGGGCTAGGGTTAGGGTTAGGGGACGGGGACGGTTTAGGGTCCAGGTGAGGGTACGACAACGCTTTAGGGGGAGCGTACGTGTGAGGGCGCGGCTTAGTGTCAGCGTACGGGTTAGGATTAGGGGACGGGTGAGGGTCAGGCTTCGGGGAAGGGTTAGGGTTAGGGTTCGGGCTAGGGTTAGGGTTCGGGGACGGGGACGGTTTAGGGTCCAGGTGAGTGTACGACAACGCTTTAGGGGGAGCGTACGTGTGAGGGCGCGGCTTAGCGTCAGCGTACGGGTTAGGATTAGGGGACGGGTGAGTGTCAGGCTTCGGGGAAGGGTTAGGGTTAGGGTTCGGGCTAGGGTTAGGGTTAGGGGACGGGGACGGTTTAGGGTCCAGGTGAGGGTACGACAACGTTTTAGGGGGAGCGTACGTGTGAGGGCGCGGGTTAGCGTCAGCGTACGGGTTAGGATTAGGGGACGGGTGAGGGTCAGGCTTCGGGAAGGTTTAGGTTTAGGTTTCGGGGTAGGGTTAGGGTTAGGGGACGGGGACGGTTTAGGGTCCAGGTGAGGGTACGACAACGCTTTAGGGGGAGCGTACGTGTGAGGGCGCGGGTTAGTGTCAGCGTACGGGTTAGGATTAGGGGACGTGTGAGGGTCAGGCTTCGGGGAAGGGTTAGGGTTAGGTTTCGGGCTAGGGTTAGGGTTAGGGGACGGGGACGGTTTAGGGTCCAGGTGAGGGTACGACAACGCTTTAGGGGGAGCGTACGTGTGAGGGCGCGGGTTAGCGTCAGCGTACGGGTTAGGATTAGGGGACGGGTGAGGGTCAGGCTTCGGGAAGGTTTAGGTTTAGGTTTCGGGCTAGGGTTAGGGTTAGGGGACGGGGACGGTTTAGGGTCCAGGTGAGGGTACGACAACGCTTTAGGGGGAGCGTACGTGTGAGGGCGCGGCTTAGTGTCAGCGTACAGGTTAGGATTAGGGTACGGGTGAGGGTCAGGCTTCGGGGAAGGGTTAGGGTTAGGGTTCGGGCTAGGGTTAGGGTTAGGGGACGGGGACGGTTTAGGGTCCAGGTGAGGGTACGACAACGCTTTAGGGGGAGCGTACGTGTGAGGGCGCGGCTTAGTGTCAGCGTACGGGTTAGGATTAGGGGACGGGTGAGGGTCAGGCTTCGGGGAAGGGTTAGGGTTAGGGTTCGGGCTAGGGTTAGGGTTAGGGGACGGGGACGGTTTACGGTCCAGGTGAGGGTACGACAACGCTTTAGGGGGAGCGTACGTGTGAGGGCGCGGCTTAGTGTCAGCGTACGGGTTAGGATTAGGGGACGGGTGAGGGTCAGGCTTCGGGGAAGGGTTAGGGTTAGGGTTCGGGCTAGGGTTAGAGTTAGGGGACGGGGACGGTTTACGGTCCAGGTGAGGGTACGACAACGCTTTAGGGGGAGCGTACCTGTGAGGGCGTGGCTTAGTGTCAGCGTACGGGTTAGGATTAGGGTACGGGTGAGGGTTAGGCTTTGGGAAGGTTTAGGGTTAGGGTTCGTGCTAGGGTTAGGGTTAGGGGACAGGGACGGTTAAGGGTCCAGGTGAGGGTACGACAACACTTTAGGGGGAGCGTACGTGTGAGGGCGCGGCTTAGTGTCAGCGTACGGGTTAGGATTAGGGGACAGGTGAGGGTCAGGCTTCGGGGAAGTGTTAGGGTTAGGGTTCGGGCTAGGGTTAGGGTTAGGGGACGGGGACGGTTTAGGGTCCAGGTGAGGGTACGACAATGCTTTAGGGGGAGCGTACGTGTGAGGGCGCGGCTTAGTGTCAGCGTACGGGTTAGGATTACGGGACGGGTGAGGGTCAGGCTTCGGGGAAGGGTTAGGGTTAGGGTTCGGGCTAGGGTTAGGGTTAGGGGACGGGGATGGTTTAGGGTCCAGGTGAGGGTACGACAACGCTTTAGGGGGAGCGTACGTGTGAGGGCGCGGCTTAGTGTCAGCGTACGGGTTAGGATTAGGGGACGGGTGAGGGTCAGGCTTCGGGGAAGGTTTAGGGTTAGGGTTCGGGCTAGGGTTAGGTTTAGGGGACGGGGACGGTTTAGGGTCCATGTGAGGGTACGACAACGCTTTAGGGGGAGCGAACGTGTGAGGGCGCGGGTTAGTGTCAGCGTACGGGTTAGGATTAGGGGACGGGTGAGGGTCAGGCTTCGGGGAAGTGTTAGGGTTAGGGTTCGGGCTAGGGTTAGGGTTAGGGGACAGGGACGGTTTAGGGTCCAGGTGAGGGTACGACAACGCTTTAGGGGGAGCGTACGTGTGAGGGCGCGGGTTAGTGTCAGCGTACGGGTTAGGATTAGGGGACGGGTGAGGGTCAGGCTTCGGGTAAGGGTTAGGGTTAGGGTTCGGGCTAGGGTTAGGGTTAGGGGACGGGGACGGTTTAGGGTCCAGGTGAGGGTACGACAACGCTTTAGGGGGAGCGTACGTGTGAGGGCGCAGGTTAGTGTCAGCGTACGGGTTAGGATTAGGGGACGGGTGAGGGTCAGGCTTCGGGGAAGGGTTAGGGTTAGGGGACGGGGACGGTTTAGGGTCCAGGTGAGGGTACGACAACGCTTTAGGGGGAGCGTACGTGTGAGGGCGCGGGTTAGTGTCAGCGTACGGGTTAGGATCAGGGGACGGGTGAGGGTCAGGCTTCGGGGAAGGGTTAGGGTTAGGGTTCGGGCTAGGGTTAGGGTTAGGGAACGGGGACGGTTTAGGGTCCAGGTGAGGGTACGACAACGCTTTAGGGGGAGCGTACGTGTGAGGGCGCGGCTTAGTGTCAGCGTACGGGTTAGGATTAGGGGACGGGTGAGGGTCAGGCTTCGGGGAAGGGTTAGGGTTAGGGTTCGGGCTAGGGTTAGGGTTAGGGGACGGGGACGGTTTAGGGTCCAGGTGAGGGTACGACAACGCTTTAGGGGGAGCGTACTTGTGAGGGCGCGGCTTAGTGTCAGCGTACGGGTTAGGATTAGGGGACGGGTGAGGGTCAGGCTTCGGGGAAGGGTTAGGGTTAGGGTTCGGGCTAGGGTTAGGGTTAGGGGACGGGGACGGTTTAGGGTCCAGGTGAGGGTACGACAACGCTTTAGGGGGAGCGTACGTGTGAGGGCGCGGCTTAGCGTCAGCGTACGGGTTAGGATTAGGGGACGGGTGAGGGTCAGGCTTCGGGGAAGGGTTAGGGTTAGGGTTCGGGCTAGGGTTAGGGTAAGGGGACGGGGACGGTTTAGGGTCCAGGTGAGGGTACGACAACGCTTTAGGGGGTGCGTACGTGTGAGGGCGCGGCTTAGCGTCAGCGTACGGGTTAGGATTAGGGGACGGGTGAGGGTCAGGCTTCGGGGAAGGGTTAGGGTTAGGGTTCGGCCTAGGGTTAGGGTTAGGGGACGGGGACGGTTTAGGGTCCAGGTGAGGGTACGACAACGCTTTAGGGGGAGCGTACGTGTGAGGGCGCGGCTTAGTGTCAGCGTACGGGTTAGGATTAGGGGACGGGTGAGGGTCAGGCTTCGGGGAAGGGTTAGGGTTAGGGTTCGGGCTAGGGTTAGGGTTAGGGGACGGGGACGGTTTAGGGTCCAGGTGAGGGTACGACAACGCTTTAGGGGGAGCGTACGTGTGAGGGCGCGGCTTAGTGTCAGCGTACGGGTTAGGATTAGGGGACGGATGAGGGTCAGGCTTCGGGGAAGGGTTAGGGTTAGGGTTCGGGCTAGGGTTAGGGTTAGGGGACGGGGACGGTTTAGGGTCCAGGTGAGTGTACGACAACGCTTTAGGGGGAGCGTACGTGTGAGGGCGCAGGTTAGTGTCAGCGTACGGGTTAGGATTAGGGGACGGGTGAGTGTCAGGCTTCAGGGAAGCGTTAGGGTTAGGGTTCGGGCTAGGGTTAGGGTTAGGGGACGGGGACGGTTTAGGGTCCAGGTGAGGGTACAACAACGCTTTAGGGGGAGCGTACGTGTGAGGGCGCGGGTTAGTGTCAGCGTACGGGTTAGGATTAGGGGACGGGTGAGGGTCAGGCTTCGGGGAAGGGTTAGGGTTAGGGTTCGGGCTAGGGTTAGGGTTAGGGGACGGGGACGGTTTAGGGTCCAGGTGAGGGTACGACAACGCTTTAGGGGAGCGTACGTGTGAGGGCGCGGGTTAGCGTCAGCGTACGGGTTAGGATTAGGGGACGGGTGAGGGTCAGGCTTCGGGAAGGTTTAGGTTTAGGGTTCGGGGTAGGGTTAGGGTTAGGGGACGGGGACGGTTTAGGGTCCAGGTGAGGGTACGACAACGCTTTAGGGGGAGCGTACGTGTGAGGGCGTGGCTTAGTGTCAGCGTACGGGTTAGGATTAGGGGACGGGTGAGGGTCAGGCTTCGGGGAAGTGTTAGGGTTAGGGTTCGGGCTAGGCTTAGGGTTAGGGGACGGGGACGGTTTAGGGTCCAGGTGAGGGTACGACAACGCTTTAGGGGGATCGTACGTGTGAGGGCGCGGCTTAGTGTCAGCGTACGGGTTAGGATTAGGGGACGGGTGAGGGTCAGGCTTCGGGAAGGTTTAGGGTTAGGGTTCGGGCTAGGGTTAGGGTTAGGGGACGGGGACGGTTTAGGGTCCAGGTGAGGGTACGACAACGCTTTAGGGGGAGCGTACGTGTGAGGGCGCGGCTTATTGTCAGCGTACGGGTTAGGATTATGGGACGGGTGAGGGTCAGGCTTCGGGAAGGTTTAGGGTTAGGGTTCGGGCTAGGGTTAGGGTTAGGGGACGGGGACGGTTTAGGGTCCAGGTGAGGGTACGACAACGCTTTAGGGGGAGCATACGTGTGAGGGCGCGGCTTAGTGTCAGCGTACGGGTTAGGATTAGGGAACGGGTGAGGGTCAGGCTTCGGGGAAGGGTTAGGGTTAGGGTTCGGGCTAGGGTTAGGGTTAGGGGACGCGGACCGTTTAGGGTCCAGGTGAGGGTACGACAACGCTTTAGGGGGAGCGTACGTGTGAGGGCGCGGCTTAGTGTCAGCGTACGGGTTAGGATTAGGGGACGGGTGAGGGTCAGGCTTCGGGGAAGTGTTAGGGTTAGGGTTCGGGCTAGGGTTAGGGTTAGGGGACGGGGACGGTTTAGGGTCCAGGTGAGGGTACGACAACGCTTTAGGGGGTGCGTACGTGTGAGGGCGTGGGATAGTGTCAGCGTACGGGTTAGGATTAGGGGACGGGTGAGGGTCAGGCTTCGGGGAAGGGTTAGGGTTAGGGTTCGGGCTAGGGTTAGGGTTAGGGGACGGGGACCGTTTAGGGTCCAGGTGAGGGTACGACAACGCTTTAGGGGGAGCGTACGTGTGAGGGAGTGGGTTAGTGTCAGCGTACGGGTTAGGATTAGGGGACGGGTGAGGGTCAGGCTTTGGGGAAGGGTTAGGGTTAGGGTTCGGGCTACGGATAGGGTTAGGGGACGGGGACGGTTTAGGGTCCATGTGAGGGTACGACAACGCTTTAGGGGGAGCGAACGTGTGAGGGCGCGGGTTAGTGTCAGCATACGGGTTAGGATTAGGGGACGGGTGAGGGTCAGGCTTCGGGGAAGCGTTAGGGTTAGGGTTCGGGCTAGGGTTAGGGTTAGGGGACGGGGACGGTTTAGGGTCCAGGTGAGGGTACGACAACGCTTTAGGGGGAGCGTACGTGTGAGGGCGCGGGTTAGTGTCAGCGTACGGGTTAAGATTAGGGGACGGGTGAGGGTCAGGCTTCGGGGAAGGGTTAGGTTTAGGGTTCGGGCTAGGGTTAGGGTTAGGGGACGGGGACGGTTTAGGGTCCAGGTGAGGGTACGACAACGCTTTAGGGGGAGCGTACGTGTGAGGGCGCGGGTTAGCGTCAGCGTACGGGTTACGATTAGGGGACGGGAGAGGGTCAGGCTTCGGGGAAGGGTTAGGGTTAGGGTTCGGGCTAGGGTTAGGGTTAGGGGACGAGGACGGTTTAGGGTCCAGGTGAGGGTACGACAATGCTTTAGGGGGAGCGTACGTGTGAGGGCGCGGGTTAGTGTCAGCGTACGGGTTAGGATTAGGGGACGGGTGAGGGTCAGGCTTCGGGGAAGGGTTAGGGTTAGGGTTCGGGCTAGGGTTAGGGTTAGGGGACGGGGACGGTTTAGGGTCCAGGTGAGGGTACGACAACGCTTTAGGGGGAGCGTACGTGTGAGGGTGCGGGTTAGCGTCAGCGTACGGGTTAGGATTAGGGGACGGGTGAGTGTCAGGCTTCGGGGAAGCGTTAGGGTTAGGGATCGGGCTAGGGTTAGGGTTAGGGGACGGGGACGGTTTAGGGTCCAGGTGAGTGTACGACAACGCTTTAGGGGGAGCGTACGTGTGAGGGCGCGGCTTAGTGTCAGCGTACGGGTTAGGATTAGGGGACGGGTGAGGGTCAGGCTTCGGGAAGGTTTAGGGTTAGGGTTCGGGCTAGGGTTAGGGTTAGGGGACGGGGACGGTTTAGGGTCCAGGTGAGGGTACGACAACGCTTTAGGGGGGTCGTACGTGTGAGGGCGTGGGTTAGTGTCAGCGTACGGGTTAGGATTAGGGGACGGGTGAGGGTCAGGCTTCGGGGAAGGGTTAGGGTTAGGGTTCGGGCTAGGGTTAGGGTTAGGGGACGGGGACGGTTTAGGGTCCAGGTGAGGGTACGACAACGGTTTAGGGGGAGCGTACGTGTGAGGGCGCGGGTTAGTGTCAGCGTACGGGTTAGGATTAGGGGACGGGTGAGGGTCAGGCTTCGGGGAAGGGTTAGGGTTAGGGTTCGGGCTAGGGTTAGGGTTAGGGGACGGGGACGGTTTAGGGTCCAGGTGAGGGTACGACAACGCTTTAGGGGGAGCGTACGTGTGAGGGCGCGGCTTAGTGTCAGCGTACGGGTTAGGATTAGGGGACGGGTGAGGGTCAGGCTTCGGGGAAGGGTTAGGGTTAGGGTTCGGGCTAGGGTTAGGGTTAGGGGACGGGGACGGTTTAGGGTCCAGGTGAGGGTACGACAACGCTTTAGGGGGAGCGTACGTGTGAGGGCGCGGCTTAGTGTCAGCGTACGGGTTAGGATTAGGGGACGGGTGAGGGTCAGGCTTCGGGGAAGGGTTAGGGTTAGGGTTCGGGCTAGGGTTAGGGTTAGGGGACGGGGACGGTTTAGGGTCCAGGTGAGTGTACGACAACGCTTTAGGGGGAGCGTACGTGTGAGGGCGCAGGTTAGTGTCAGCGTACGGGTTAGGATTAGGGGACGGGTGAGTGTCAGGCTTCAGGGAAGCGTTAGGGTTAGGGTTCGGGCTAGGGTTAGGGTTAGGGGACGGGGACGGTTTAGGGTCCAGGTGAGGGTACGACAACGCTTTAGGGGGAGCGTACGTGTGAGGGCGCGGGTTAGTGTCAGCGTACGGGTTAGGATTAGGGGACGGGTGAGGGTCAGGCTTCGGGGAAGGGTTAGGGTTAGGGTTCGGGCTAGGGTTAGGGTTAGGGGACGGGGACGGTTTAGGGTCCAGGTGAGGGTACGACAACGCTTTAGGGGGAGCGTACGTGTGAGGGCGCGGGTTAGCGTCAGCGTACGGGTTAGGATTAGGGGACGGGTGATGGTCAGGCTTCGGGAAGGTTTAGGTTTAGGGTTCGGGGTAGGGTTAGGGTTAGGGGACGGGGACGGTTTAGGGTCCAGGTGAGGGTACGACAACGCTTTAGGGGGAGCGTACGTGTGAGGGCGCGGCTTAGTGTCAGCGTACGGGTTAGGATTAGGGGACGGGTGAGGGTCAGGCTTCGGGGAAGGATTAGGGTTAGGGTTCGGGCTAGGGTTAGGGTTAGGGGACGGGGACGGTTTAGGGTCCAGGTGAGGGTACGACAACGCTTTAGGGGGAGCGTACGTGTGAGGGCGCGGCTTAGTGTCAGCGTACGGGTTAGGATTAGGGGACGGGTGAGGGTCAGGCTTCGGGGAAGTGTTAGGGTTAGGGTTCGGGCTAGGCTTAGGGTTAGGGGACGGGGACGGTTTAGGGTCCAGGTGAGGGTACGACAACGCTTTAGGGGGATCGTACGTGTGAGGGCGCGGTTTAGTGTCAGCCTACGGGTTAGGATTAGGGGACGGGTGAGGGTCAGGCTTCGGGAAGGTTTAGGGTTAGGGTTCGGGCTAGGGTTAGGGTAAGGGGACGGGGACGGTTTAGGGTCCAGGTGAGGGTACGACAACGCTTTAGGGGGAGCGTACATGTGAGGGCGCGGCTTATTGTCAGCGTACGGGTTAGGATTATGGGACGGGTGAGGGTCAGGCTTCGGGAAGGTTTAGGGTTAGGGTTCGGGCTAGGGTTAGGGTTAGGGGACGGGGACGGTTTAGGGTCCAGGTGAGGGTACGACAACGCTTTAGGGGGAGCATACGTGTGAGGGCGCGGCTTAGTGTCAGCGTACGGGTTAGGATTAGGGGACGGGTGAGGGTCAGGCTTCGGGGAAGGGTTAGGGTTAGGGTTCGGGCTAGGGTTAGGGTTAGGGGACGCGGACCGTTTAGGGTCCAGGTGAGGGTACGACAACGCATTAGGGGGAGCGTACGTGTGAGGGAGCGGGTTAGTGTCAGCGTACGGGTTAGGATTAGGGGACGGGTGAGGGTCAGGCTTCGGGGAAGGGTTAGGGTTAGGGTTCGGGCTAGGGTTAGGGTTAGGGGACGGGGACGGTTTAGGGTCCAGGTGAGGGTACGACAACGCTTTAGGGGGAGCGTACGTGTGAGGGCGCGGCTTAGTGTCAGCGTACGGGTTAGGATTAGGGGACGGGTGAGGGTCAGGCTTCGGGGAAGGGTTAGGGTTAGGGTTCGGGCTAGGGTTAGGGTTCGGGGACGGGGACGGTTTAGGGTCCAGGTGAGTGTACGACAACGCTTTAGGGGGAGCGTACGTGTGAGGGCGCGGCTTAGCGTCAGCGTACGGGTTAGGATTAGGGGACGGGTGAGTGTCAGGCTTCGGGGAAGGGTTAGGGTTAGGGTTCGGGCTAGGGTTAGGGTTAGGGGACGGGGACGGTTTAGGGTCCAGGTGAGGGTACGACAACGTTTTAGGGGGAGCGTACGTGTGAGGGCGCGGGTTAGCGTCAGCGTACGGGTTAGGATTAGGGGACGGGTGAGGGTCAGGCTTCGGGAAGGTTTAGGTTTAGGTTTCGGGGTAGGGTTAGGGTTAGGGGACGGGGACGGTTTAGGGTCCAGGTGAGGGTACGACAACGCTTTAGGGGGAGCGTACGTGTGAGGGCGCGGGTTAGTGTCAGCGTACGGGTTAGGATTAGGGGACGTGTGAGGGTCAGGCTTCGGGGAAGGGTTAGGGTTAGGTTTCGGGCTAGGGTTAGGGTTAGGGGACGGGGACGGTTTAGGGTCCAGGTGAGGGTACGACAACGCTTTAGGGGGAGCGTACGTGTGAGGGCGCGGCTTAGTGTCAGCGTACGGGTTAGGATTAGGGGACGGGTGAGGGTCAGGCTTCGGGAAGGTTTAGGGTTAGGGTTCGGGCTAGGGTTAGGGTTAGGGGACGGGGACGGTTTAGGGTCCAGGTGAGGGTACGACAACGCTTTAGGGGGGTCGTACGTGTGAGGGCGTGGGTTAGTGTCAGCGTACGGGTTAGGATTAGGGGACGGGTGAGGGTCAGGCTTCGGGGAAGGGTTAGGGTTAGGGTTCGGGCTAGGGTTAGGGTTAGGGGACGGGGACGGTTTAGGGTCCAGGTGAGGGTACGACAACGGTTTAGGGGGAGCGTACGTGTGAGGGCGCGGGTTAGTGTCAGCGTACGGGTTAGGATTAGGGGACGGGTGAGGGTCAGGCTTCGGGGAAGGGTTAGGGTTAGGGTTCGGGCTAGGGTTAGGGTTAGGGGACGGGGACGGTTTAGGGTCCAGGTGAGGGTACGACAACGCTTTAGGGGGAGCGTACGTGTGAGGGCGCGGCTTAGTGTCAGCGTACGGGTTAGGATTAGGGGACGGGTGAGGGTCAGGCTTCGGGGAAGGGTTAGGGTTAGGGTTCGGGCTAGGGTTAGGGTTAGGGGACGGGGACGGTTTAGGGTCCAGGTGAGGGTACGACAACGCTTTAGGGGGAGCGTACGTGTGAGGGCGCGGCTTAGTGTCAGCGTACGGGTTAGGATTAGGGGACGGGTGAGGGTCAGGCTTCGGGGAAGGGTTAGGGTTAGGGTTCGGGCTAGGGTTAGGGTTAGGGGACGGGGACGGTTTAGGGTCCAGGTGAGTGTACGACAACGCTTTAGGGGGAGCGTACGTGTGAGGGCGCAGGTTAGTGTCAGCGTACGGGTTAGGATTAGGGGACGGGTGAGTGTCAGGCTTCAGGGAAGCGTTAGGGTTAGGGTTCGGGCTAGGGTTAGGGTTAGGGGACGGGGACGGTTTAGGGTCCAGGTGAGGGTACGACAACGCTTTAGGGGGAGCGTACGTGTGAGGGCGCGGGTTAGTGTCAGCGTACGGGTTAGGATTAGGGGACGGGTGAGGGTCAGGCTTCGGGGAAGGGTTAGGGTTAGGGTTCGGGCTAGGGTTAGGGTTAGGGGACGGGGACGGTTTAGGGTCCAGGTGAGGGTACGACAACGCTTTAGGGGGAGCGTACGTGTGAGGGCGCGGGTTAGCGTCAGCGTACGGGTTAGGATTAGGGGACGGGTGATGGTCAGGCTTCGGGAAGGTTTAGGTTTAGGGTTCGGGGTAGGGTTAGGGTTAGGGGACGGGGACGGTTTAGGGTCCAGGTGAGGGTACGACAACGCTTTAGGGGGAGCGTACGTGTGAGGGCGCGGCTTAGTGTCAGCGTACGGGTTAGGATTAGGGGACGGGTGAGGGTCAGGCTTCGGGGAAGGATTAGGGTTAGGGTTCGGGCTAGGGTTAGGGTTAGGGGACGGGGACGGTTTAGGGTCCAGGTGAGGGTACGACAACGCTTTAGGGGGAGCGTACGTGTGAGGGCGCGGCTTAGTGTCAGCGTACGGGTTAGGATTAGGGGACGGGTGAGGGTCAGGCTTCGGGGAAGTGTTAGGGTTAGGGTTCGGGCTAGGCTTAGGGTTAGGGGACGGGGACGGTTTAGGGTCCAGGTGAGGGTACGACAACGCTTTAGGGGGATCGTACGTGTGAGGGCGCGGTTTAGTGTCAGCGTACGGGTTAGGATTAGGGGACGGGTGAGGGTCAGGCTTCGGGAAGGTTTAGGGTTAGGGTTCGGGCTAGGGTTAGGGTAAGGGGACGGGGACGGTTTAGGGTCCAGGTGAGGGTACGACAACGCTTTAGGGGGAGCGTACATGTGAGGGCGCGGCTTATTGTCAGCGTACGGGTTAGGATTATGGGACGGGTGAGGGTCAGGCTTCGGGAAGGTTTAGGGTTAGGGTTCGGGCTAGGGTTAGGGTTAGGGGACGGGGACGGTTTAGGGTCCAGGTGAGGGTACGACAACGCTTTAGGGGGAGCATACGTGTGAGGGCGCGGCTTAGTGTCAGCGTACGGGTTAGGATTAGGGGACGGGTGAGGGTCAGGCTTCGGGGAAGGGTTAGGGTTAGGGTTCGGGCTAGGGTTAGGGTTAGGGGACGCGGACCGTTTAGGGTCCAGGTGAGGGTACGACAACGCATTAGGGGGAGCGTACGTGTGAGGGAGCGGGTTAGTGTCAGCGTACGGGTTAGGATTAGGGGACGGGTGAGGGTCAGGCTTCGGGGAAGGGTTAGGGTTAGGGTTCGGGCTAGGGTTAGGGTTAGGGGACGGGGACGGTTTAGGGTCCAGGTGAGGGTACGACAACGCTTTAGGGGGAGCGTACGTGTGAGGGCGCGGCTTAGTGTCAGCGTACGGGTTAGGATTAGGGGACGGGTGAGGGTCAGGCTTCGGGGAAGGGTTAGGGTTAGGGTTCGGGCTAGGGTTAGGGTTCGGGGACGGGGACGGTTTAGGGTCCAGGTGAGGGTACGACAACGCTTTAGGGGGAGCGTACGTGTGAGGGCGCGGCTTAGCGTCAGCGTACGGGTTAGGATTAGGGGACGGGTGAGTGTCAGGCTTCGGGGAAGGGTTAGGGTTAGGGTTCGGGCTAGGGTTAGGGTTAGGGGACGGGGACGGTTTAGGGTCCAGGTGAGGGTACGACAACGTTTTAGGGGGAGCGTACGTGTGAGGGCGCGGGTTAGCGTCAGCGTACGGGTTAGGATTAGGGGACGGGTGAGGGTCAGGCTTCGGGAAGGTTTAGGTTTAGGTTTCGGGGTAGGGTTAGGGTTAGGGGACGGGGACGGTTTAGGGTCCAGGTGAGGGTACGACAACGCTTTAGGGGGAGCGTACGTGTGAGGGCGCGGGTTAGTGTCAGCGTACGGGTTAGGATTAGGGGACGTGTGAGGGTCAGGCTTCGGGGAAGGGTTAGGGTTAGGTTTCGGGCTAGGGTTAGGGTTAGGGGACGGGGACGGTTTAGGGTCCAGGTGAGGGTACGACAACGCTTTAGGGGGAGCGTACGTGTGAGGGCGCGGGTTAGCGTCAGCGTACGGGTTAGGATTAGGGGACGGGTGAGGGTCAGGCTTCGGGAAGGTTTAGGTTTAGGTTTCGGGCTAGGGTTAGGGTTAGGGGACGGGGACGGTTTAGGGTCCAGGTGAGGGTACGACAACGCTTTAGGGGGAGCGTACGTGTGAGGGCGCGGCTTAGTGTCAGCGTACGGGTTAGGATTAGGGTACGGGTGAGGGTCAGGCTTCGGGGAAGGGTTAGGGTTAGGGTTCGGGCTAGGGTTAGGGTTAGGGGACGGGGACGGTTTAGGGTCCAGGTGAGGGTACGACAACGCTTTAGGGGGAGCGTACGTGTGAGGGCGCGGCTTAGTGTCAGCGTACGGGTTAGGATTAGGGGACGGGTGAGGGTCAGGCTTCGGGGAAGGGTTAGGGTTAGGGTTCGGGCTAGGGTTAGGGTTAGGGGACGGGGACGGTTTACGGTCCAGGTGAGGGTACGACAACGCTTTAGGGGGAGCGTACGTGTGTGGGCGCGGCTTAGTGTCAGCGTACGGGTTAGGATTAGGGGACGGGTGAGGGTCAGGCTTCGGGGAAGGGTTAGGGTTAGGGTTCGGGCTAGGGTTAGAGTTAGGGGACGGGGACGGTTTACGGTCCAGGTGAGGGTACGACAACGCTTTAGGGGGAGCGTACCTGTGAGGGCGTGGCTTAGTGTCAGCGTACGGGTTAGGATTAGGGTACGGGTGAGGGTTAGGCTTTGGGAAGGTTTAGGGTTAGGGTTCGTGCTAGGGTTAGGGTTAGGGGACAGGGACGGTTAAGGGTCCAGGTGAGGGTACGACAACACTTTAGGGGGAGCGTACGTGTGAGGGCGCGGCTTAGTGTCAGCGTACGGGTTAGGATTAGGGGACAGGTGAGGGTCAGGCTTCGGGGAAGTGTTAGGGTTAGGGTTCGGGCTAGGGTTAGGGTTAGGGGACGGGGACGGTTTAGGGTCCAGGTGAGGGTACGACAATGCTTTAGGGGGAGCGTACGTGTGAGGGCGCGGCTTAGTGTCAGCGTACGGGTTAGGATTACGGGACGGGTGAGGGTCAGGCTTCGGGGAAGGGTTAGGGTTAGGGTTCGGGCTAGGGTTAGGGTTAGGGGACGGGGATGGTTTAGGGTCCAGGTGAGGGTACGACAACGCTTTAGGGGGAGCGTACGTGTGAGGGCGCGGCTTAGTGTCAGCGTACGGGTTAGGATTAGGGGACGGGTGAGGGTCAGGCTTCGGGGAAGGTTTAGGGTTAGGGTTCGGGCTAGGGTTAGGTTTAGGGGACGGGGACGGTTTAGGGTCCATGTGAGGGTACGACAACGCTTTAGGGGGAGCGAACGTGTGAGGGCGCGGGTTAGTGTCAGCGTACGGGTTAGGATTAGGGGACGGGTGAGGGTCAGGCTTCGGGGAAGTGTTAGGGTTAGGGTTCGGGCTAGGGTTAGGGTTAGGGGACAGGGACGGTTTAGGGTCCAGGTGAGGGTACGACAACGCTTTAGGGGGAGCGTACGTGTGAGGGCGCGGGTTAGTGTCAGCGTACGGGTTAGGATTAGGGGACGGGTGAGGGTCAGGCTTCGGGTAAGGGTTAGGGTTAGGGTTCGGGCTAGGGTTAGGGTTAGGGGACGGGGACGGTTTAGGGTCCAGGTGAGGGTACGACAACGCTTTAGGGGGAGCGTACGTGTGAGGGCGCAGGTTAGTGTCAGCGTACGGGTTAGGATTAGGGGACGGGTGAGGGTCAGGCTTCGGGGAAGGGTTAGGGTTAGGGGACGGGGACGGTTTAGGGTCCAGGTGAGGGTACGACAACGCTTTAGGGGGAGCGTACGTGTGAGGGCGCGGGTTAGTGTCAGCGTACGGGTTAGGATCAGGGGACGGGTGAGGGTCAGGCTTCGGGGAAGGGTTAGGGTTAGGGTTCGGGCTAGGGTTAGGGTTAGGGAACGGGGACGGTTTAGGGTCCAGGTGAGGGTACGACAACGCTTTAGGGGGAGCGTACGTGTGAGGGCGCGGCTTAGTGTCAGCGTACGGGTTAGGATTAGGGGACGGGTGAGGGTCAGGCTTCGGGGAAGGGTTAGGGTTAGGGTTCGGGCTAGGGTTAGGGTTAGGGGACGGGGACGGTTTAGGGTCCAGGTGAGGGTACGACAACGCTTTAGGGGGAGCGTACTTGTGAGGGCGCGGCTTAGTGTCAGCGTACGGGTTAGGATTAGGGGACGGGTGAGGGTCAGGCTTCGGGGAAGGGTTAGGGTTAGGGTTCGGGCTAGGGTTAGGGTTAGGGGACGGGGACGGTTTAGGGTCCAGGTGAGGGTACGACAACGCTTTAGGGGGAGCGTACGTGTGAGGGCGCGGCTTAGCGTCAGCGTACGGGTTAGGATTAGGGGACGGGTGAGGGTCAGGCTTCGGGGAAGGGTTAGGGTTAGGGTTCGGGCTAGGGTTAGGGTAAGGGGACGGGGACGGTTTAGGGTCCAGGTGAGGGTACGACAACGCTTTAGGGGGTGCGTACGTGTGAGGGCGCGGCTTAGCGTCAGCGTACGGGTTAGGATTAGGGGACGGGTGAGGGTCAGGCTTCGGGGAAGGGTTAGGGTTAGGGTTCGGCCTAGGGTTAGGGTTAGGGGACGGGGACGGTTTAGGGTCCAGGTGAGGGTACGACAACGCTTTAGGGGGAGCGTACGTGTGAGGGCGCGGCTTAGTGTCAGCGTACGGGTTAGGATTAGGGGACGGGTGAGGGTCAGGCTTCGGGGAAGGGTTAGGGTTAGGGTTCGGGCTAGGGTTAGGGTTAGGGGACGGGGACGGTTTAGGGTCCAGGTGAGGGTACGACAACGCTTTAGGGGGAGCGTACGTGTGAGGGCGCGGCTTAGTGTCAGCGTACGGGTTAGGATTAGGGGACGGATGAGGGTCAGGCTTCGGGGAAGGGTTAGGGTTAGGGTTCGGGCTAGGGTTAGGGTTAGGGGACGGGGACGGTTTAGGGTCCAGGTGAGTGTACGACAACGCTTTAGGGGGAGCGTACGTGTGAGGGCGCAGGTTAGTGTCAGCGTACGGGTTAGGATTAGGGGACGGGTGAGTGTCAGGCTTCAGGGAAGCGTTAGGGTTAGGGTTCGGGCTAGGGTTAGGGTTAGGGGACGGGGACGGTTTAGGGTCCAGGTGAGGGTACAACAACGCTTTAGGGGGAGCGTACGTGTGAGGGCGCGGGTTAGTGTCAGCGTACGGGTTAGGATTAGGGGACGGGTGAGGGTCAGGCTTCGGGGAAGGGTTAGGGTTAGGGTTCGGGCTAGGGTTAGGGTTAGGGGACGGGGACGGTTTAGGGTCCAGGTGAGGGTACGACAACGCTTTAGGGGAGCGTACGTGTGAGGGCGCGGGTTAGCGTCAGCGTACGGGTTAGGATTAGGGGACGGGTGAGGGTCAGGCTTCGGGAAGGTTTAGGTTTAGGGTTCGGGGTAGGGTTAGGGTTAGGGGACGGGGACGGTTTAGGGTCCAGGTGAGGGTACGACAACGCTTTAGGGGGAGCGTACGTGTGAGGGCGTGGCTTAGTGTCAGCGTACGGGTTAGGATTAGGGGACGGGTGAGGGTCAGGCTTCGGGGAAGTGTTAGGGTTAGGGTTCGGGCTAGGCTTAGGGTTAGGGGACGGGGACGGTTTAGGGTCCAGGTGAGGGTACGACAACGCTTTAGGGGGATCGTACGTGTGAGGGCGCGGCTTAGTGTCAGCGTACGGGTTAGGATTAGGGGACGGGTGAGGGTCAGGCTTCGGGAAGGTTTAGGGTTAGGGTTCGGGCTAGGGTTAGGGTTAGGGGACGGGGACGGTTTAGGGTCCAGGTGAGGGTACGACAACGCTTTAGGGGGAGCGTACGTGTGAGGGCGCGGCTTATTGTCAGCGTACGGGTTAGGATTATGGGACGGGTGAGGGTCAGGCTTCGGGAAGGTTTAGGGTTAGGGTTCGGGCTAGGGTTAGGGTTAGGGGACGGGGACGGTTTAGGGTCCAGGTGAGGGTACGACAACGCTTTAGGGGGAGCATACGTGTGAGGGCGCGGCTTAGTGTCAGCGTACGGGTTAGGATTAGGGGACGGGTGAGGGTCAGGCTTCGGGGAAGGGTTAGGGTTAGGGTTCGGGCTAGGGTTAGGGTTAGGGGACGCGGACCGTTTAGGGTCCAGGTGAGGGTACGACAACGCTTTAGGGGGAGCGTACGTGTGAGGGCGCGGCTTAGTGTCAGCGTACGGGTTAGGATTAGGGGACGGGTGAGGGTCAGGCTTCGGGGAAGTGTTAGGGTTAGGGTTCGGGCTAGGGTTAGGGTTAGGGGACGGGGACGGTTTAGGGTCCAGGTGAGGGTACGACAACGCTTTAGGGGGTGCGTACGTGTGAGGGCGTGGGATAGTGTCAGCGTACGGGTTAGGATTAGGGGACGGGTGAGGGTCAGGCTTCGGGGAAGGGTTAGGGTTAGGGTTCGGGCTAGGGTTAGGGTTAGGGGACGGGGACCGTTTAGGGTCCAGGTGAGGGTACGACAACGCTTTAGGGGGAGCGTACGTGTGAGGGAGTGGGTTAGTGTCAGCGTACGGGTTAGGATTAGGGGACGGGTGAGGGTCAGGCTTTGGGGAAGGGTTAGGGTTAGGGTTCGGGCTACGGATAGGGTTAGGGGACGGGGACGGTTTAGGGTCCATGTGAGGGTACGACAACGCTTTAGGGGGAGCGAACGTGTGAGGGCGCGGGTTAGTGTCAGCATACGGGTTAGGATTAGGGGACGGGTGAGGGTCAGGCTTCGGGGAAGCGTTAGGGTTAGGGTTCGGGCTAGGGTTAGGGTTAGGGGACGGGGACGGTTTAGGGTCCAGGTGAGGGTACGACAACGCTTTAGGGGGAGCGTACGTGTGAGGGCGCGGGTTAGTGTCAGCGTACGGGTTAAGATTAGGGGACGGGTGAGGGTCAGGCTTCGGGGAAGGGTTAGGTTTAGGGTTCGGGCTAGGGTTAGGGTTAGGGGACGGGGACGGTTTAGGGTCCAGGTGAGGGTACGACAACGCTTTAGGGGGAGCGTACGTGTGAGGGCGCGGGTTAGCGTCAGCGTACGGGTTACGATTAGGGGACGGGAGAGGGTCAGGCTTCGGGGAAGGGTTAGGGTTAGGGTTCGGGCTAGGGTTAGGGTTAGGGGACGAGGACGGTTTAGGGTCCAGGTGAGGGTACGACAATGCTTTAGGGGGAGCGTACGTGTGAGGGCGCGGGTTAGTGTCAGCGTACGGGTTAGGATTAGGGGACGGGTGAGGGTCAGGCTTCGGGGAAGGGTTAGGGTTAGGGTTCGGGCTAGGGTTAGGGTTAGGGGACGGGGACGGTTTAGGGTCCAGGTGAGGGTACGACAACGCTTTAGGGGGAGCGTACGTGTGAGGGTGCGGGTTAGCGTCAGCGTACGGGTTAGGATTAGGGGACGGGTGAGTGTCAGGCTTCGGGGAAGCGTTAGGGTTAGGGATCGGGCTAGGGTTAGGGTTAGGGGACGGGGACGGTTTAGGGTCCAGGTGAGTGTACGACAACGCTTTAGGGGGAGCGTACGTGTGAGGGCGCGGCTTAGTGTCAGCGTACGGGTTAGGATTAGGGGACGGGTGAGGGTCAGGCTTCGGGAAGGTTTAGGGTTAGGGTTCGGGCTAGGGTTAGGGTTAGGGGACGGGGACGGTTTAGGGTCCAGGTGAGGGTACGACAACGCTTTAGGGGGGTCGTACGTGTGAGGGCGTGGGTTAGTGTCAGCGTACGGGTTAGGATTAGGGGACGGGTGAGGGTCAGGCTTCGGGGAAGGGTTAGGGTTAGGGTTCGGGCTAGGGTTAGGGTTAGGGGACGGGGACGGTTTAGGGTCCAGGTGAGGGTACGACAACGGTTTAGGGGGAGCGTACGTGTGAGGGCGCGGGTTAGTGTCAGCGTACGGGTTAGGATTAGGGGACGGGTGAGGGTCAGGCTTCGGGGAAGGGTTAGGGTTAGGGTTCGGGCTAGGGTTAGGGTTAGGGGACGGGGACGGTTTAGGGTCCAGGTGAGGGTACGACAACGCTTTAGGGGGAGCGTACGTGTGAGGGCGCGGCTTAGTGTCAGCGTACGGGTTAGGATTAGGGGACGGGTGAGGGTCAGGCTTCGGGGAAGGGTTAGGGTTAGGGTTCGGGCTAGGGTTAGGGTTAGGGGACGGGGACGGTTTAGGGTCCAGGTGAGGGTACGACAACGCTTTAGGGGGAGCGTACGTGTGAGGGCGCGGCTTAGTGTCAGCGTACGGGTTAGGATTAGGGGACGGGTGAGGGTCAGGCTTCGGGGAAGGGTTAGGGTTAGGGTTCGGGCTAGGGTTAGGGTTAGGGGACGGGGACGGTTTAGGGTCCAGGTGAGTGTACGACAACGCTTTAGGGGGAGCGTACGTGTGAGGGCGCAGGTTAGTGTCAGCGTACGGGTTAGGATTAGGGGACGGGTGAGTGTCAGGCTTCAGGGAAGCGTTAGGGTTAGGGTTCGGGCTAGGGTTAGGGTTAGGGGACGGGGACGGTTTAGGGTCCAGGTGAGGGTACGACAACGCTTTAGGGGGAGCGTACGTGTGAGGGCGCGGGTTAGTGTCAGCGTACGGGTTAGGATTAGGGGACGGGTGAGGGTCAGGCTTCGGGGAAGGGTTAGGGTTAGGGTTCGGGCTAGGGTTAGGGTTAGGGGACGGGGACGGTTTAGGGTCCAGGTGAGGGTACGACAACGCTTTAGGGGGAGCGTACGTGTGAGGGCGCGGGTTAGCGTCAGCGTACGGGTTAGGATTAGGGGACGGGTGATGGTCAGGCTTCGGGAAGGTTTAGGTTTAGGGTTCGGGGTAGGGTTAGGGTTAGGGGACGGGGACGGTTTAGGGTCCAGGTGAGGGTACGACAACGCTTTAGGGGGAGCGTACGTGTGAGGGCGCGGCTTAGTGTCAGCGTACGGGTTAGGATTAGGGGACGGGTGAGGGTCAGGCTTCGGGGAAGGATTAGGGTTAGGGTTCGGGCTAGGGTTAGGGTTAGGGGACGGGGACGGTTTAGGGTCCAGGTGAGGGTACGACAACGCTTTAGGGGGAGCGTACGTGTGAGGGCGCGGCTTAGTGTCAGCGTACGGGTTAGGATTAGGGGACGGGTGAGGGTCAGGCTTCGGGGAAGTGTTAGGGTTAGGGTTCGGGCTAGGCTTAGGGTTAGGGGACGGGGACGGTTTAGGGTCCAGGTGAGGGTACGACAACGCTTTAGGGGGATCGTACGTGTGAGGGCGCGGTTTAGTGTCAGCGTACGGGTTAGGATTAGGGGACGGGTGAGGGTCAGGCTTCGGGAAGGTTTAGGGTTAGGGTTCGGGCTAGGGTTAGGGTAAGGGGACGGGGACGGTTTAGGGTCCAGGTGAGGGTACGACAACGCTTTAGGGGGAGCGTACATGTGAGGGCGCGGCTTATTGTCAGCGTACGGGTTAGGATTATGGGACGGGTGAGGGTCAGGCTTCGGGAAGGTTTAGGGTTAGGGTTCGGGCTAGGGTTAGGGTTAGGGGACGGGGACGGTTTAGGGTCCAGGTGAGGGTACGACAACGCTTTAGGGGGAGCATACGTGTGAGGGCGCGGCTTAGTGTCAGCGTACGGGTTAGGATTAGGGGACGGGTGAGGGTCAGGCTTCGGGGAAGGGTTAGGGTTAGGGTTCGGGCTAGGGTTAGGGTTAGGGGACGCGGACCGTTTAGGGTCCAGGTGAGGGTACGACAACGCATTAGGGGGAGCGTACGTGTGAGGGAGCGGGTTAGTGTCAGCGTACGGGTTAGGATTAGGGGACGGGTGAGGGTCAGGCTTCGGGGAAGGGTTAGGGTTAGGGTTCGGGCTAGGGTTAGGGTTAGGGGACGGGGACGGTTTAGGGTCCAGGTGAGGGTACGACAACGCTTTAGGGGGAGCGTACGTGTGAGGGCGCGGCTTAGTGTCAGCGTACGGGTTAGGATTAGGGGACGGGTGAGGGTCAGGCTTCGGGGAAGGGTTAGGGTTAGGGTTCGGGCTAGGGTTAGGGTTCGGGGACGGGGACGGTTTAGGGTCCAGGTGAGTGTACGACAACGCTTTAGGGGGAGCGTACGTGTGAGGGCGCGGCTTAGCGTCAGCGTACGGGTTAGGATTAGGGGACGGGTGAGTGTCAGGCTTCGGGGAAGGGTTAGGGTTAGGGTTCGGGCTAGGGTTAGGGTTAGGGGACGGGGACGGTTTAGGGTCCAGGTGAGGGTACGACAACGTTTTAGGGGGAGCGTACGTGTGAGGGCGCGGGTTAGCGTCAGCGTACGGGTTAGGATTAGGGGACGGGTGAGGGTCAGGCTTCGGGAAGGTTTAGGTTTAGGTTTCGGGGTAGGGTTAGGGTTAGGGGACGGGGACGGTTTAGGGTCCAGGTGAGGGTACGACAACGCTTTAGGGGGAGCGTACGTGTGAGGGCGCGGGTTAGTGTCAGCGTACGGGTTAGGATTAGGGGACGTGTGAGGGTCAGGCTTCGGGGAAGGGTTAGGGTTAGGTTTCGGGCTAGGGTTAGGGTTAGGGGACGGGGACGGTTTAGGGTCCAGGTGAGGGTACGACAACGCTTAAGGGGGAGCGTACGTGTGAGGGCGCGGGTTAGCGTCAGCGTACGGGTTAGGATTAGGGGACGGGTGAGGGTCAGGCTTCGGGAAGGTTTAGGTTTAGGTTTCGGGCTAGGGTTAGGGTTAGGGGACGGGGACGGTTTAGGGTCCAGGTGAGGGTACGACAACGCTTTAGGGGGAGCGTACGTGTGAGGGCGCGGCTTAGTGTCAGCGTACGGGTTAGGATTAGGGTACGGGTGAGGGTCAGGCTTCGGGGAAGGGTTAGGGTTAGGGTTCGGGCTAGGGTTAGGGTTAGGGGACGGGGACGGTTTAGGGTCCAGGTGAGGGTACGACAACGCTTTAGGGGGAGCGTACGTGTGAGGGCGCGGCTTAGTGTCAGCGTACGGGTTAGGATTAGGGGACGGGTGAGGGTCAGGCTTCGGGGAAGGGTTAGGGTTAGGGTTCGGGCTAGGGTTAGGGTTAGGGGACGGGGACGGTTTACGGTCCAGGTGAGGGTACGACAACGCTTTAGGGGGAGCGTACGTGTGAGGGCGCGGCTTAGTGTCAGCGTACGGGTTAGGATTAGGGGACGGGTGAGGGTCAGGCTTCGGGGAAGGGTTAGGGTTAGGGTTCGGGCTAGGGTTAGAGTTAGGGGACGGGGACGGTTTACGGTCCAGGTGAGGGTACGACAACGCTTTAGGGGGAGCGTACCTGTGAGGGCGTGGCTTAGTGTCAGCGTACGGGTTAGGATTAGGGTACGGGTGAGGGTTAGGCTTTGGGAAGGTTTAGGGTTAGGGTTCGTGCTAGGGTTAGGGTTAGGGGACAGGGACGGTTAAGGGTCCAGGTGAGGGTACGACAACACTTTAGGGGGAGCGTACGTGTGAGGGCGCGGCTTAGTGTCAGCGTACGGGTTAGGATTAGGGGACAGGTGAGGGTCAGGCTTCGGGGAAGTGTTAGGGTTAGGGTTCGGGCTAGGGTTAGGGTTAGGGGACGGGGACGGTTTAGGGTCCAGGTGAGGGTACGACAATGCTTTAGGGGGAGCGTACGTGTGAGGGCGCGGCTTAGTGTCAGCGTACGGGTTAGGATTACGGGACGGGTGAGGGTCAGGCTTCGGGGAAGGGTTAGGGTTAGGGTTCGGGCTAGGGTTAGGGTTAGGGGACGGGGATGGTTTAGGGTCCAGGTGAGGGTACGACAACGCTTTAGGGGGAGCGTACGTGTGAGGGCGCGGCTTAGTGTCAGCGTACGGGTTAGGATTAGGGGACGGGTGAGGGTCAGGCTTCGGGGAAGGTTTAGGGTTAGGGTTCGGGCTAGGGTTAGGTTTAGGGGACGGGGACGGTTTAGGGTCCATGTGAGGGTACGACAACGCTTTAGGGGGAGCGAACGTGTGAGGGCGCGGGTTAGTGTCAGCGTACGGGTTAGGATTAGGGGACGGGTGAGGGTCAGGCTTCGGGGAAGTGTTAGGGTTAGGGTTCGGGCTAGGGTTAGGGTTAGGGGACAGGGACGGTTTAGGGTCCAGGTGAGGGTACGACAACGCTTTAGGGGGAGCGTACGTGTGAGGGCGCGGGTTAGTGTCAGCGTACGGGTTAGGATTAGGGGACGGGTGAGGGTCAGGCTTCGGGTAAGTGTTAGGGTTAGGGTTCGGGCTAGGGTTAGGGTTAGGGGACGGGGACGGTTTAGGGTCCAGGTGAGGGTACGACAACGCTTTAGGGGGAGCGTACGTGTGAGGGCGCAGGTTAGTGTCAGCGTACGGGTTAGGATTAGGGGACGGGTGAGGGTCAGGCTTCGGGGAAGGGTTAGGGTTAGGGGACGGGGACGGTTTAGGGTCCAGGTGAGGGTACGACAACGCTTTAGGGGGAGCGTACGTGTGAGGGCGCGGGTTAGTGTCAGCGTACGGGTTAGGATCAGGGGACGGGTGAGGGTCAGGCTTCGGGGAAGGGTTAGGGTTAGGGTTCGGGCTAGGGTTAGGGTTAGGGAACGGGGACGGTTTAGGGTCCAGGTGAGGGTACGACAACGCTTTAGGGGGAGCGTACGTGTGAGGGCGCGGCTTAGTGTCAGCGTACGGGTTAGGATTAGGGGACGGGTGAGGGTCAGGCTTCGGGGAAGGGTTAGGGTTAGGGTTCGGGCTAGGGTTAGGGTTAGGGGACGGGGACGGTTTAGGGTCCAGGTGAGGGTACGACAACGCTTTAGGGGGAGCGTACTTGTGAGGGCGCGGCTTAGTGTCAGCGTACGGGTTAGGATTAGGGGACGGGTGAGGGTCAGGCTTCGGGGAAGGGTTAGGGTTAGGGTTCGGGCTAGGGTTAGGGTTAGGGGACGGGGACGGTTTAGGGTCCAGGTGAGGGTACGACAACGCTTTAGGGGGAGCGTACGTGTGAGGGCGCGGCTTAGCGTCAGCGTACGGGTTAGGATTAGGGGACGGGTGAGGGTCAGGCTTCGGGGAAGGGTTAGGGTTAGGGTTCGGGCTAGGGTTAGGGTAAGGGGACGGGGACGGTTTAGGGTCCAGGTGAGGGTACGACAACGCTTTAGGGGGTGCGTACGTGTGAGGGCGCGGCTTAGCGTCAGCGTACGGGTTAGGATTAGGGGACGGGTGAGGGTCAGGCTTCGGGGAAGGGTTAGGGTTAGGGTTCGGCCTAGGGTTAGGGTTAGGGGACGGGGACGGTTTAGGGTCCAGGTGAGGGTACGACAACGCTTTAGGGGGAGCGTACGTGTGAGGGCGCGGCTTAGTGTCAGCGTACGGGTTAGGATTAGGGGACGGGTGAGGGTCAGGCTTCGGGGAAGGGTTAGGGTTAGGGTTCGGGCTAGGGTTAGGGTTAGGGGACGGGGACGGTTTAGGGTCCAGGTGAGGGTACGACAACGCTTTAGGGGGAGCGTACGTGTGAGGGCGCGGCTTAGTGTCAGCGTACGGGTTAGGATTAGGGGACGGATGAGGGTCAGGCTTCGGGGAAGGGTTAGGGTTAGGGTTCGGGCTAGGGTTAGGGTTAGGGGACGGGGACGGTTTAGGGTCCAGGTGAGTGTACGACAACGCTTTAGGGGGAGCGTACGTGTGAGGGCGCAGGTTAGTGTCAGCGTTCGGGTTAGGATTAGGGGACGGGTGAGTGTCAGGCTTCAGGGAAGCGTTAGGGTTAGGGTTCGGGCTAGGGTTAGGGTTAGGGGACGGGGACGGTTTAGGGTCCAGGTGAGGGTACAACAACGCTTTAGGGGGAGCGTACGTGTGAGGGCGCGGGTTAGTGTCAGCGTACGGGTTAGGATTAGGGGACGGGTGAGGGTCAGGCTTCGGGGAAGGGTTAGGGTTAGGGTTCGGGCTAGGGTTAGGGTTAGGGGACGGGGACGGTTTAGGGTCCAGGTGAGGGTACGACAACGCTTTAGGGGAGCGTACGTGTGAGGGCGCGGGTTAGCGTCAGCGTACGGGTTAGGATTAGGGGACGGGTGAGGGTCAGGCTTCGGGAAGGTTTAGGTTTAGGGTTCGGGGTAGGGTTAGGGTTAGGGGACGGGGACGGTTTAGGGTCCAGGTGAGGGTACGACAACGCTTTAGGGGGAGCGTACGTGTGAGGGCGTGGCTTAGTGTCAGCGTACGGGTTAGGATTAGGGGACGGGTGAGGGTCAGGCTTCGGGGAAGTGTTAGGGTTAGGGTTCGGGCTAGGCTTAGGGTTAGGGGACGGGGACGGTTTAGGGTCCAGGTGAGGGTACGACAACGCTTTAGGGGGATCGTACGTGTGAGGGCGCGGCTTAGTGTCAGCGTACGGGTTAGGATTAGGGGACGGGTGAGGGTCAGGCTTCGGGAAGGTTTAGGGTTAGGGTTCGGGCTAGGGTTAGGGTTAGGGGACGGGGACGGTTTAGGGTCCAGGTGAGGGTACGACAACGCTTTAGGGGGAGCGTACGTGTGAGGGCGCGGCTTATTGTCAGCGTACGGGTTAGGATTATGGGACGGGTGAGGGTCAGGCTTCGGGAAGGTTTAGGGTTAGGGTTCGGGCTAGGGTTAGGGTTAGGGGACGGGGACGGTTTAGGGTCCAGGTGAGGGTACGACAACGCTTTAGGGGGAGCATACGTGTGAGGGCGCGGCTTAGTGTCAGCGTACGGGTTAGGATTAGGGGACGGGTGAGGGTCAGGCTTCGGGGAAGGGTTAGGGTTAGGGTTCGGGCTAGGGTTAGGGTTAGGGGACGCGGACCGTTTAGGGTCCAGGTGAGGGTACGACAACGCTTTAGGGGGAGCGTACGTGTGAGGGCGCGGCTTAGTGTCAGCGTACGGGTTAGGATTAGGGGACGGGTGAGGGTCAGGCTTCGGGGAAGTGTTAGGGTTAGGGTTCGGGCTAGGGTTAGGGTTAGGGGACGGGGACGGTTTAGGGTCCAGGTGAGGGTACGACAACGCTTTAGGGGGTGCGTACGTGTGAGGGCGTGGGATAGTGTCAGCGTACGGGTTAGGATTAGGGGACGGGTGAGGGTCAGGCTTCGGGGAAGGGTTAGGGTTAGGGTTCGGGCTAGGGTTAGGGTTAGGGGACGGGGACCGTTTAGGGTCCAGGTGAGGGTACGACAACGCTTTAGGGGGAGCGTACGTGTGAGGGAGTGGGTTAGTGTCAGCGTACGGGTTAGGATTAGGGGACGGGTGAGGGTCAGGCTTTGGGGAAGGGTTAGGGTTAGGGTTCGGGCTACGGATAGGGTTAGGGGACGGGGACGGTTTAGGGTCCATGTGAGGGTACGACAACGCTTTAGGGGGAGCGAACGTGTGAGGGCGCGGGTTAGTGTCAGCATACGGGTTAGGATTAGGGGACGGGTGAGGGTCAGGCTTCGGGGAAGTGTTAGGGTTAGGGTTCGGGCTAGGGTTAGGGTTAGGGGACAGGGACGGTTTAGGGTCCAGGTGAGGGTACGACAACGCTTTAGGGGGAGCGTACGTGTGAGGGAGCGGGTTAGTGTCAGCGTACGGGTTAGGATTAGGGGACGGGTGAGGGTCAGGCTTCGGGTAAGGGTTAGGGTTAGGGTTCGGGCTAGGGTTAGGGTTAGGGGACGGGGACGGTTTAGGGTCCAGGTGAGGGTACGACAACGCTTTAGGGGGAGCGTACGTGTGAGGGCGCAGGTTAGTGTCAGCGTACGGGTTAGGATTAGGGGACGGGTGAGGGTCAAGCTTCGGGGAAGGGTTAGGGTTAGGGGACGGGGACGGTTTAGGGTCCAGGTGAGGGTACGACAACGCTTTAGGGGGAGCGTACGTGTGAGGGCGCGGGTTAGTGTCAGCGTACGGGTTAGGATCAGGGGACGGGTGAGGGTCAGGCTTCGGGGAAGGGTTAGGGTTAGGGTTCGGGCTAGGGTTAGGGTTAGGGAACGGGGACGGTTTAGGGTCCAGGTGAGGGTACGACAACGCTTTAGGGGGAGCGTACGTGTGAGGGCGCGGCTTAGTGTCAGCGTACGGGTTAGGATTAGGGGACGGGTGAGGGTCAGGCTTCGGGGAAGGGTTAGGGTTAGGGTTCGGGCTAGGGTTAGGGTTAGGGGACGGGGACGGTTTAGGGTCCAGGTGAGGGTACGACAACGCTTTAGGGGGAGCGTACTTGTGAGGGCGCGGCTTAGTGTCAGCGTACGGGTTAGGATTAGGGGACGGGTGAGGGTCAGGCTTCGGGGAAGGGTTAGGGTTAGAGTTCGGGCTAGGGTTAGGGTTAGGGGACGGGGACGGTTTAGGGTCCAGGTGAGGGTACGACAACGCTTTAGGGGGAGCGTACGTGTGAGGGCGCGGCTTAGCGTCAGCGTACGGGTTAGGATTAGGGGACGGGTGAGGGTCAGGCTTCGGGGAAGGGTTAGGGTTAGGGTTCGGGCTAGGGTTAGGGTAAGGGGACGGGGACGGTTTAGGGTCCAGGTGAGGGTACGACAACGCTTTAGGGGGTGCGTACGTGTGAGGGCGCGGCTTAGCGTCAGCGTACGGGTTAGGATTAGGGGACGGGTGAGGGTCAGGCTTCGGGGAAGGGTTAGGGTTAGGGTTCGTCCTAGGGTTAGGGTTAGGGGACGGGGACGGTTTAGGGTCCAGGTGAGGGTACGACAACGCTTTAGGGGGAGCGTACGTGTGAGGGCGCGGCTTAGTGTCAGCGTACGGGTTAGGATTAGGGGACGGGTGAGGGTCAGGCTTCGGGGAAGGGTTAGGGTTAGGGTTCGGGCTAGGGTTAGGGTTAGGGGACGGGGACGGTTTAGGGTCCAGGTGAGGGTACGACAACGCTTTAGGGGGAGCGTACGTGTGAGGGCGCGGGTTAGTGTCAGCGTCCGGGTTAGGATTAGGGGACGGGTGAGGGTCAGGCTTCGGGGAAGGGTTAGGGTTAGGGTTCGGGCTAGGGTTAGGGTTAGGGATCGGGGACGGTTTAGGGTCCAGGTGAGGGTACGACAACGCTTTAGGGGGAGCGTAAGTGTGAGGGCGCGGCTTAGTGTCAGCGTACGGGTTAGGATTAGGGGACGGGTGAGTGTCAGGCTTCGGGGAAGGGTTAGGGTTAGGGTTCGGGCTAGGGTTAGGGTTAGGGGACGGGGACGGTTTAGGGTCCAGGTGAGGGTACGACAACGCTTTAGGGGGAGCGTACGTGTGAGGGCGCGGGTTAGTGTCAGCGTACGGGTTAGGATTAGGGGACGGGTGAGGGTCAGGCTTCGGGGAAGGGTTAGGGTTAGGGTTCGGGCTAGGGTTAGGGTTAGGGGACGGGGACGTTTTAGGGTCCAGGTGAGGGTACGACAACGCTTTAGGGGGAGCGTACGTGTGAGGGCGCGGGTTAGCGTCAGCGTACGGGTTAGGATTAGGGGACGGGTGAGGGTCAGGCTTCGGGAAGGTTTAGGTTTAGGGTTCGGGGTAGGGTTAGGGTTAGGGGACGGGGACGGTTTAGGGTCCAGGTGAGGGTACGACAACGCTTTAGGGGGAGCGTACGTGTGAGGGCGCGGCTTAGTGTCAGCGTACGGGTTAGGATTAGGGGACGGGTGAGGGTCAGGCTTCGGGGAAGGGTTAGGGTTAGGGTTCGGGCTAGGGTTAGGGTTAGGGGACGGGGACGGTTTAGGGTCCAGGTGAGGGTACGACAACGCTTTAGGGGGAGCGTACGTGTGAGGGCGCGGCTTAGTTTCAGCGTACGGGTTAGGATTATGGGACGGGTGAGGGTCAGGCTTCGGGAAGGTTTAGGGTTAGGGTTCGGGCTAGGGTTAAGGTTAGGGGACGGGGACGGTTTAGGGTCCAGGTGAGGGTACCACAACGCTTTAGGGGGAGCGTACGTGTGAGGGCGCGGCTTAGTGTCAGCGTACGGGTTAGGATTAGGGGACGGGTGAGGGTCAGGCTTCGGGGAAGGGTTAGGGTTAGGGTTCGGGCTAGGTTTAGGGTTAGGGGACGCGGACCGTTTAGGGTCCAGGTGAGGGTACGACAACGCTTTAGGGGGAGCGTACGTGTGAGGGCGCGGCTTAGTGTCAGCGTACGGGTTAGGATTAGGGGACGGGTGAGGGTCAGGCTTCGGGGAAGGGTTAGGGTTAGGGTTCGGGCTAGGGTTAGGGTTAGGGGACGGGGACGGTTTAGGGTCCAGGTGAGGGTACGACAACGCTTTAGGGGGAGCGTACGTGTGAGGGCGCGGGTTAGTGTCAGCGTACGGGTTAGGATTAGGGGACGGGTGAGGGTCAGGCTTCGGGGAAGTGTTAGGGTTAGGGTTCGGGCTAGGGTTAGGGTTAGGGGACGGGGACGGTTTAGGGTCCAGGTGAGGGTACGACAACGCTTTAGGGGGAGCGTACGTGTGAGGGCGCGGCTTAGTGTCAGCGTACGGGTTAGGATTAGGGGACGGGTGAGGGTCAGGCTTCGGGGAAGGGTTAGGGTTAGGGTTCGGGCTAGGGTTAGGGTTAGGGGACGGGGACGGTTTAGGGTCCAGGTGAGTGTACGACAACGCTTTAGGGGGAACGTACGTGTGAGGGCGCAGGTTAGTGTCAGCGTACGGTTTAGGATTAGGGGACGGGTGAGTGTCAGGCTTCGGGGAAGGTTTAGGGTTAGGGTTCGGGCTAGGGTTAGGGTTAGGGGACGGGGACGGTTTAGGGTCCAGGTGAGGGTACGACAACGCTTTAGGGGGAGCGTACGTGTGAGGGCGCGGGTTAGCGTCAGCATACGGGTTAGGATTAGGGGACGGGTGAGGGTCAGGCTTCGGGAAGGTTTAGGTTTAGGTTTCGGGGTAGGGTTAGGGTTAGGGGACGGGGACGGTTTAGGGTCCAGGTGAGGGTACGACAACGCTTTAGGGGGAGCGTACGTGTGAGGGCACGGGTTAGTGTCAGCGTACGGGTTAGGATTAGGGGACGTGTGAGGGTCAGGCTTCGGGGAAGGGTTAGGGTTAGGGTTCGGGCTAGGGTTAGGGTTAGGGGACGGGGACGGTTTAGGGTCCAGGTGAGGGTACGACAACGCTTTAGGGGGAGCGTACGTGTGAGGGCGCGGGTTAGCGTCAGCGTACGGGTTAGGATTAGGGGACGGGTGAGGGTCAGGCTTCGGGAAGGTTTAGTTTTAGGGTTCGGGCTAGGGTTAGGGTTAGGGGACGGGGACGGTTTAGGGTCCAGGTGAGGGTACGACAACGCTTTAGGGGGAGCGTACGTGTGAGGGCGCGGCTTAGTGTCAGCGTACGGGTTAGGATTAGGGTACGGGTGAGGGTCAGGCTTCGGGGAAGTGTTAGGGTTAGGGTTCGGGCTAGGGTTAGGGTTAGGGGACGGGGACGGTTTAGGGTCCAGGTGAGGGTACGACAACGCTTTAGGGGGAGCGTACGTGTGAGGGCGCGGCTTAGTGTCAGCGTACGGGTTAGGATTAGGGGACGGGTGAGGGTCAGGCTTCGGGGAAGGGTTAGGGTTAGGGTTCGGGCTAGGGTTAGGGTTAGGGGACGGTGACGGTTTACGGTCCAGGTGAGGGTACGACAACGCTTTAGGGGGAGCGTACGTGTGAGGGCGTGGCTTAGTGTCACCGTACGGGTTAGGATTAGGGTACGGGTGAGGGTTAGGCTTTGGGAAGGTTTAGGGTTAGGGTTCGTGCTAGGGTTAGGGTTAGGGGACAGGGACGGTTAAGGGTCCAGGTGAGGGTACGACAACGCTTTAGGGGGAGCGTACGTGTGAGGGCGCGGCTTAGTGTCAGCGTACGGGTTAGGATTAGGGGACAGGTGAGGGTCAGGCTTCGGGGAAGTGTTAGGGTTAGGGTTCGGGCTAGGGTTAGGGTTAGGGGACGGGGACGGTTTAGGGTCCAGGTGAGGGTACGACAATGCTTTACGGGGAGCGTACGTGTAAGGGCGCAGCTTATTGTCAGCGTACGGGTTAGGATTACGGGACGGGTGAGGGTCAGGCTTCGGGGAAGGGTTAGGGTTAGGGTTCGGGCTAGGGTTAGGGTTAGGGGACGGGGATGGTTTAGGGTCCAGGTGAGGGTACGACAACGCTTTAGGGGGAGCGTACGTGTGAGGGCGCGGCTTAGTGTCAGCGTGCGGGTTAGGATTAGGGGACGGGTGAGGGTCAGGCTTCGGGGAAGGGTTAGGGTTAGGGTTCGGGCTAGGGTTAGGTTTAGGGGACGGGGACGGTTTAGGGTCCAGGTGAGGGTACGACAACGCTTTAGGGGGAGCGTACGTGTGAGGGCGCGGCTTAGTGTCAGCGTACGGGTTAGGATTAGGGGACGGGTGAGGGTCAGGCTTCGGGAAGGTTTAGGGTTAGGGTTCGGGATAGGGTTAGGGTTAGGGGACGGGGACGGTTTAGGGTCCAGGTGAGGGTACAACAACGCTTTAGGGGGGGCGTACGTGTGAGGGCGTGGGTTAGTGTCAGCGTACGGGTTAGGATTAGGGGACGGGTGAGGGTCAGGCTTCGGGGAAGGGTTAGGGTTAGGGTTCGGGCTAGGGTTAGGGTTAGGGGACGGGGACGGTTTAGGGTCCAGGTGAGGGTACGACAACGCTTTAGGGGGAGCGTACGTGTGAGGGCGCGGGTTAGCGTCAGCGTACGGGTTAGGATTAGGGGACGGGTGAGGGTCAGGCTTCGGGAAGGTTTAGGTTTAGGTTTCGGGGTAGGGTTAGGGTTAGGGGACGGGGACGGTTTAGGGTCCAGGTGAGGGTACGACAACGCTTTAGGGGGAGCGTACGTGTGAGGGCGCGGGTTAGTGTCAGCGTACGGGTTAGGATTAGGGGACGGGTGAGGGTCAGGCTTCGGGGAAGGGTTAGGGTTAGGGTTCGGGCTAGGGTTAGGGTTAGGGGACGGGGACCGTTTAGGGTCCAGGTGAGGGTACGACAACGCTTTAGGGGGAGCGTACGTGTGAGGGAGCGGGTTAGTGTCAGCGTACGGGTTAGGATTAGGGGACGGGTGATGGTCAGGCTTTGGGGAAGGGTTAGGGTTAGGGTTCGGGCTACGGATAGGGTTAGGGGACGGGGACGGTTTAGGGTCCATGTGAGGGTACGACAACGCTTTAGGGGGAGCGAACGTGTGAGGGCGCGGGTTAGTGTCAGCGTACGGGTTAGGATTAGGGGACGGGTGAGGGTCAGGCTTCGGGGAAGTGTTAGGGTTAGGGTTCGGGCTAGGGTTAGGGTTAGGGGACAGGGACGGTTTAGGGTCCAGGTGAGGGTACGACAACGCTTTAGGGGGAGCGTATGTGTGAGGGCGCGGGTTAGTGTCAGCGTACGGGTTAGGATTAGGGGACGGGTGAGGGTCAGGCTTCGGGTAAGGGTTAGGGTTAGGGTTCGGGCTAGGGTTAGGGTTAGGGGACGGGGACGGTTTAGGGTCCAGGTGAGGGTACGACAACGCTTTAGGGGGAGCGTACGTGTGAGGGCGCAGGTTAGTGTCAGCGTACGGGTTAGGATTAGGGGACGGGTGAGGGTCAGGCTTCGGGGAAGGGTTAGGGTTAGGGGACGGGGACGGTTTAGGGTCCAGGTGAGGGTACGACAACGCTTTAGGGGGAGCGTACGTGTGAGGGCGCGGGTTAGTGTCAGCGTACGGGTTAGGATCAGGGGACGGGTGAGGGTCAGGCTTCGGGGAAGGGTTAGGGTTAGGGTTCGGGCTAGGGTTAGGGTTAGGGAACGGGGACGGTTTAGGGTCCAGGTGAGGGTACGACAACGCTTTAGGGGGAGCGTACGTGTGAGGGCGCGGCTTAGTGTCAGCGTACGGGTTAGGATTAGGGGACGGGTGAGGGTCAGGCTTCGGGGAAGGGTTAGGGTTAGGGTTCGGGCTAGGGTTAGGGTTAGGGGACGGGGACGGTTTAGGGTCCAGGTGAGGGTACGACAACGCTTTAGGGGGAGCGTACTTGTGAGGGCGTGGCTTAGTGTCAGCGTACGGGTTAGGATTAGGGGACGGGTGAGGGTCAGGCTTCGGGGAAGGGTTAGGGTTAGAGTTCGGGCTAGGGTTAGGGTTAGGGGACGGGGACGGTTTAGGGTCCAGGTGAGGGTACGACAACGCTTTAGGGGGAGCGTACGTGTGAGGGCGCGGCTTAGCGTCAGCGTACGGGTTAGGATTAGGGGACGGGTGAGGGTCAGGCTTCGGGGAAGGGTTAGGGTTAGGGTTCGGGCTAGGGTTAGGGTAAGGGGACGGGGACGGTTTAGGGTCCAGGTGAGGGTACGACAACGCTTTAGGGGGTGCGTACGTGTGAGGGCGCGGCTTAGCGTCAGCGTACGGGTTAGGATTAGGGGACGGGTGAGGGTCAGGCTTCGGGGAAGGGTTAGGGTTAGGGTTCGGCCTAGGGTTAGGGTTAGGGGACGGGGACGGTTTAGGGTCCAGGTGAGGGTACGACAACGCTTTAGGGGGAGCGTACGTGTGAGGGCGCGGCTTAGTGTCAGCGTACGGGTTAGGATTAGGGGACGGGTGAGGGTCAGGCTTCGGGGAAGGGTTAGGGTTAGGGTTCGGGCTAGGGTTAGGGTTAGGGGACGGGGACGGTTTAGGGTCCAGGTGAGGGTACGACAACGCTTTAGGGGGAGCGTACGTGTGAGGGCGCGGGTTAGTGTCAGCGTCCGGGTTAGGATTAGGGGACGGGTGAGGGTCAGGCTTCGGGGAAGGGTTAGGGTTAGGGTTCGGGCTAGGGTTAGGGTTAGGGATCGGGGACGGTTTAGGGTCCAGGTGAGGGTACGACAACGCTTTAGGGGGAGCGTACGTGTGAGGGCGCGGCTTAGTGTCAGCGTACGGGTTAGGATTAGGGGACGGGTGAGGGTCAGGCTTCGGGGAAGGGTTAGGGTTAGGGTTCGGGCTAGGGTTAGGGTTAGGGGACGGGGACGGTTTAGGGTCCAGGTGAGGGTACGACAACGCTTTAGGGGGAGCGTACGTGTGAGGGCGCGGGTTAGTGTCAGCGTACGGGTTAGGATTAGGGGACGGGTGAGGGTCAGGCTTCGGGGAAGGGTTAGGGTTAGGGTTCGGGCTAGGGTTAGGGTTAGGGGACGGGGACGGTTTAGGGTCCAGATGAGGGTACGACAACGCTTTAGGGGGAGCGTACGTGTGAGGGCGCGGGTTAGCGTCAGCGTACGGGTTAGGATTAGGGGACGGGTGAGGGTCAGGCTTCGGGAAGGTTTAGGTTTAGGGTTCGGGGTAGGGTTAGGGTTAGGGGACGGGGACGGTTTAGGGTCCAGGTATGGGTACGACAACGCTTTAGGGGGAGCGTACGTGTGAGGGCGCGGCTTAGTGTCAGCGTACGGGTTAGGATTAGGGGACGGGTGAGGGTCAGGCTTCGGGGAAGGGTTAGGGTTAGGGTTCGGGCTAGGGTTAGGGTTAGGGGACGGGGACGGTTTAGGGTCCAGGTGAGGGTACGACAACGCTTTAGGGGGAGGGTACGTGTGAGGGCGCGGCTTAGTGTCAGCGTACGGGTTACGATTAGGGGACGGGTGAGGGTCAGGCTTCGGGGAAGTGTTAGGGTTAGGGTTCGGGCTAGGCTTAGGGTTAGGGGACGGGGACGGTTTAGGGTCCAGGTGAGGGTACGACAACGCTTTAGGGGGATCGTACGTGTGAGGGCGCGGCTTAGTGTCAGCGTACGGGTTAGGATTAGGGGACGGGTGAGGGTCAGGCTTCGGGGAAGGGTTAGGGTTAGGGTTCGGGCTAGGGTTAGGGTTAGGGGACGCGGACCGTTTAGGGTCCAGGTGAGGGTACGACAACGCTTTATGGGGAGCGTACGTGTGAGGGCGCGGCTTAGTGTCAGCGTACGGGTTAGGATTAGGGGACGGGTGAGGGTCAGGCTTCGGGGAAGGGTTAGGGTTAGGGTTCGGGCTAGGGTTAGGGTTAGGGGACGGGGACGGTTTAGGGTCCAGGTGAGGGTACGACAACGCTTTAGGGGGAGCGTACGTGTGAGGGCGCGGGTTAGTGTCAGCGTACGGGTTAGGATTAGGGGACGGGTGAGGGTCAGGCTTCGGGGAAGTGTTAGGGTTAGGGTTCGGGCTAGGGTTAGGGTTAGGGGACGGGGACGGTTTAGGGTCCAGGTGAGAGTACGACAACGCTTTAGGGGGAGCGTACGTGTGAGGGCGCGGCGTAGTGTCAGCGTACGGGTTAGGATTAGGGGACGGGTGAGGGTCAGGCTTCGGGGAAGGGTTAGGGTTAGGGTTCGGGCTAGGGTTAGGGTTAGCGTACGGGGACGGTTTAGGGTCCAGGTGAGGGTATGACAACGCATTAGGGGGAGCGTACGTGTGAGGGAGCGGGTTAGTGTCAGCGTACGGGTTAGGATTAGGGGACGGGTGAGGGTCAGGCTTCGGGGAAGGGTTAGGGTTAGGGTTCAGGCTAGGGTTAGGGTTAGGGGACGGGGACGGTTCAGGGTCCAGGTGAGGGTACGACAACGCTTTAGGGGGAGCGTACGTGTGAGGGCGCGGCTTAGTGTCAGCGTACGGGTTAGGATTAGGGGACGGGTGAGGGTCAGGCTTCGGGGAAGGGTTAGGGTTAGGGTTCGGGCTAGGGTTAGGGTTAGGGGACGGGGACGGTTTAGGGTCCAGGTGAGGGTACGACAACGCTTTAGGGGGAGCGTACGTGTGAGGGCGCGGGTTAGCGTCAGCATACGGGTTAGGATTAGGGGACGGGTGAGGGTCAGGCTTCGGGAAGGTTTAGGTTTAGGTTTCGGGGTAGGGTTAGGGTTAGGGGACGGGGACGGTTTAGGGTCCAGGTGAGGGTACGACAATGCTTTAGGGGGAGCGTACGTGTGAGGGCGCGGGTTAGTGTCAGCGTACGGGTTAGGATTAGGGGACGTGTGAGGGTCAGGCTTCGGGGAAGGGTTAGGGTTAGGGTTCGGGCTAGGGTTAGGGTTAGGGGACGGGGACGGTTTAGGGTCCAGGTGAGGGTACGACAACGCTTTAGGGGGAGCGTACGTGTGAGGGCGCGGGTTAGCGTCAGCGTACGGGTTAGGATTAGGGGACGGGTGAGGGTCAGGCTTCGGGAAGGTTTAGGTTTAGGGTTCGGGCTAGGGTTAGGGTTAGGGGACGGGGACGGTTTAGGGTCCAGGTGAGGGTACGACAACGCTTTAGGGGGAGCGTACGTGTGAGGGCGCGGCTTAGTGTCAGCGTACGGGTTAGGATTAGGGTACGGGTGAGGGTCAGGCTTCGGGGAAGGGTTAGGGTTAGGGTTCGGGCTAGGGTTAGGGTTAGGGGACGGGGACGGTTTAGGGTCCAGGTGAGGGTACGACAACGCTTTAGGGGGAGCGTACGTGTGAGGGCGCGGCTTAGTGTCAGCGTACGGGTTAGGATTAGGGGACGGGTGAGGGTCAGGCTTCGGGGAACGGTTAGGGTTAGGGTTCGGGCTAGGGTTAGGGTTAGGGGACGGGGACGGTTTAGGGTCCAGGTGAGGGTACGACAACGCTTTAGGGGGAGCGTACGTGTGAGGGCGCGGCTTAGTGTCAGCGTACGGGTTAGGATTAGGGGACGGGTGAGGGTCAGGCTTCGGGGAAGGGTTAGGGTTAGGGTTCGGGCTAGGGTTAGGGTTAGGGGACGGTGACGGTTTACGGTCCAGGTGAGGGTACGACAACGCTTTAGGGGGAGCGTACGTGTGAGGGCGTGGCTTAGTGTCAGCGTACGGGTTAGGATTAGGGTACGGGTGAGGGTTAGGCTTTGGGAAGGTTTAGGGTTAGGGTTCGTGCTAGGGTTAGGGTTAGGGGACAGGGACGGTTAAGGGTCCAGGTGAGGGTACGACAACGCTTTAGGGGGAGCGTACGTGTGAGGGCGCGGCTTAGTGTCAGCGTACGGGTTAGGATTAGGGGACAGGTGAGGGTCAGGCTTCGGGGAAGTGTTAGGGTTAGGGTTCGGGCTAGGGTTAGGGTTAGGGGACGGGGACGGTTTAGGGTCCAGGTGAGGGTACGACAATGCTTTACGGGGAGCGTACGTGTAAGGGCGCGGCTTAGTGTCAGCGTACGGGTTAGGATTACGGGACGGGTGAGGGTCAGGCTTCGGGGAAGGGTTAGGGTTAGGGTTCGGGCTAGGGTTAGGGTTAGGGGACGGGGATGGTTTAGGGTCCAGGTGAGGGTACGACAACGCTTTAGGGGGAGCGTACGTGTGAGGGCGCGGCTTAGTGTCAGCGTACGGGTTAGGATTAGGGGACGGGTGAGGGTCAGGCTTCGGGGAAGGGTTAGGGTTAGGGTTCGGGCTAGGGTTAGGGTTAGGGGACGGGGACGGTTTAGGGTCCAGGTGAGGGTACGACAACGCTTTAGGGGGAGTGTACGTGTGAGGGCGCGGCTTAGTGTCAGCGTACGGGTTAGGATTAGGGGACGGGTGAGGGTCAGGCTTCGGGAAGGTTTAGGGTTAGGGTTCGGGCTAGGGTTAGGGTTAGGGGACGGGGACGGTTTAGGGTCCAGGTGAGGGTACAACAACGCTTTAGGGGGGGCGTACGTGTGAGGGCGTGGGTTAGTGTCAGCGTACGGGTTAGGATTAGGGGACGGGTGAGGGTCAGGCTTCGGGGAAGGGTTAGGGTTAGGGTTCGGGCTAGGGTTAGGGTTAGGGGACGGGGACGGTTTAGGGTCCAGGTGAGGGTACGACAACGCTTTAGGGGGAGCGTACGTGTGAGGGCGCGGCTTAGTGTCAGCGTACGGGTTAGGATTAGGGGACGGGTGAGGGTCAGGCTTCGGGGAAGGGTTAGGGTTAGGGTTCGGGCTAGGGTTAGGGTTAGGGGACGGGGACGGTTTAGGGTCCAGGTGAGGGTACGACAACGCTTTAGGGGGAGCGTACGTGTGAGGGCGCGGCTTAGTGTCAGCATACGTGTTAGGATTAGGGGACGGGTGAGGGTCAGGCTTCGGGGAAGGGTTAGGGTTAGGGTTCGGGCTAGGGTTAGGGTTAGGGGACGGGGACGGTTTAGGGTCCAGGTGAGGGTACGACAACGCTTTAGGGGGAGCGTACGTGTGAGGGCGTGGCTTAGTGTCAGCGTACGGGTTAGGATTAGGGGACGGGTGAGGGTCAGGCTTCGGGGAAGGGTTAGGGTTAGGGTTCGGGCTAGGGTTAGGGTTAGGGGACGGGGACGGTTTAGGGTCCAGGTGAGGGTACGACAACGCTTTAGGGGGAGCGTACGTGTGAGGGCACGGGTTAGTGTCAGCGTACGGGTTAGGATTATTGGACGGGTGAGGGTCAGGTTTCGGGGAAGGGTTAGGGTTAGGGTTCGGGCTAGGGTTAGGGTTAGGGGACGGGGACGGTTTAGGGTCCAGGTGATTGTACGACAACGCTTTAGGGGGAGCGTACGTGTGAGGGCGCAGGTTAGTGTCAGCGTACGGGTTAGGATTAGGGGACGGGTGAGTGTCAGGCTTCAGGGAAGCGTTAGGGTTAGGGTTCGGGCTAGGGTTAGGGTTAGGGGACGGGGACGGTTTAGGGTCCAGGTGAGGGTACGACAACGCTTTAGGGGGAGCGTACGTGTGAGGGCGCGGGTTAGTGTCAGCGTACGGGTTAGGATTAGGGGACGGGTGAGGGTCAGGCTTCGGGGAAGGGTTAGGGTTAGGGTTCGGGCTAGGGTTAGGGTTAGGGGACGGGGACGGTTTAGGGTCCAGGTGAGGGTACGACAACGCTTTAGGGGGAGCGTACGTGTGAGGGCGCGGGTTAGCGTCAGCGTACGGGTTAGGATTAGGGGACGGGTGAGGGTCAGGCTTCGGAAAGGTTTAGGTTTAGGGTTCGGGGTAGGGTTAGGGTTAGGGGACGGGGACGGTTTAGGGTCCAGGTGAGGGTACGACAACGCTTTAGGGGGAGCGTACGTGTGAGGGCGCGGCTTAGTGTCAGCGTACGGGTTAGGATTAGGGGACGGGTGAGGGTCAGGCTTCGGGGAAGGGTTAGGGTTAGGGTTCGGGCTAGGGTTAGGGTTAGGGGACGGGGACGGTTTAGGGTCCAGGTGAGGGTACGACAACGCTTTAGGGGGCGCGTACGTGTGAGGGCGCGGCTTAGTGTCAGCGTACGGGTTAGGATTAGGGGACGGGTGAGTGTCAGGCTTCGGGAAGGTTTAGGGTTAGGGTTCGGGCTAGGGTTAGGGTTAGGGGACGGGGACGGTTTAGGGTCCAGGTGAGGGTACGACAACGCTTTAGGGGGGGCGTACATGTGAGGGCGTGGGTTAGTGTCAGCGTACGGGTTAGGATTAGGGGACGGGTGAGGGTCAGGCTTCGGGGAAGGGTTAGGGTTAGGGTTCGGGCTAGGGTTAGGGTTAGGGGACGGGGACGGTTTAGGGTCCAGGTGAGGGTACGACAATGCTTTAGGGGGAGCGTACGTGTGAGGGCGCGGCTTAGTGTCAGCGTACGGGTTAGGATTAGGGGACGGGTGAGGGTCAGGCTTCGGGGAAGGGTTAGGTTTAGGGTTCGGGCTAGGGTTAGGGTTAGGGGACGGGGACGGTTTAGGGTCCAGGTGAGGGTACGACAACGCTTTAGGGGGAGCGTACGTGTGAGGGCGCGGCTTAGTGTCAGCGTACGGGTTAGGATTAGGGGACGGGTGAGGGTCAGGCTTCGGGGAAGGGTTAGGGTTAGGGTTCGGGCTAGGGTTAGGGTTAGGGGACGGGGACGGTTTAGGGTCCAGGTGAGGGTACGACAACGCTTTAGGGGGAGCGTACGTGTGAGGGCGCGGCTTAGTGTCAGCGTACGGGTTAGGATTAGGGGACGGGTGAGGGTCAGGCTTCGGGGAAGGGTTAGGTTTAGGGTTCGGGCTAGGGTTAGGGTTAGGGGACGGGGACGGTTTAGGGTCCAGGTGAGGGTACGACAACGCTTTAGGGGGGGCGTACGTGTGAGGGCGTGGGTTAGTGTCAGCGTACGGGTTAGGATTAGGGGACGGGTGAGGGTCAGGCTTCGGGGAAGGGTTAGGGTTAGGGTTCGGGCTAGGGTTAGGGTTAGGGGACGGGGACGGTTTAGGGTCCAGGTGAGGGTACGACAACGCTTTAGGGGGAGCGTACGTGTGAGGGCGCGGCTTAGTGTCAGCGTACGGGTTAGGATTAGGGGACGGGTGAGGGTCAGGCTTCGGGGAAGGGTTAGGGTTAGGGTTCGGGCTAGGGTTAGGGTTAGGGGACGGGGACGGTTTAGGGTCCAGGTGAGGGTACGACAACGCTTTAGGGGGAGCGTACGTGTGAGGGCGCGGCTTAGTGTCAGCATACGGGTTAGGATTAGGGGACGGGTGAGGGTCAGGCTTCGGGGAAGGGTTAGGGTTAGGGTTCGGGCTAGGGTTAGGGTTAGGGGACGGGGACGGTTTAGGGTCCAGGTGAGGGTACGACAACGCTTTAGGGGGAGCGTACGTGTGAGGGCGTGGCTTAGTGTCAGCGTACGGGTTAGGATTAGGGGACGGGTGAGGGTCAGGCTTCGGGGAAGGGTTAGGGTTAGGGTTCGGGCTAGGGTTAGGGTTAGGGGACGGGGACGGTTTAGGGTCCAGGTGAGGGTACGACAACGCTTTAGGGGGAGCGTACGTGTGAGGGCACGGGTTAGTGTCAGCGTACGGGTTAGGATTATGGGACGGGTGAGGGTCAGGTTTCGGGGAAGGGTTAGGGTTAGGGTTCGGGCTAGGGTTAGGGTTAGGGGACGGGGACGGTTTAGGGTCCAGGTGATTGTACGACAACGCTTTAGGGGGAGCGTACGTGTGAGGGCGCAGGTTAGTGTCAGCGTACGGGTTAGGATTAGGGGACGGGTGAGTGTCAGGCTTCAGGGAAGCGTTAGGGTTAGGGTTCGGGCTAGGGTTAGGGTTAGGGGACGGGGACGGTTTAGGGTCCAGGTGAGGGTACGACAACGCTTTAGGGGGAGCGTACGTGTGAGGGCGCGGGTTAGCGTCAGCGTACGGGTTAGGATTAGGGGACGGGTGAGGGTCAGGCTTCGGAAAGGTTTAGGTTTAGGGTTCGGGGTAGGGTTAGGGTTAGGGGACGGGGACGGTTTAGGGTCCAGGTGAGGGTACGACAACGCTTTAGGGGGAGCGTACGTGTGAGGGCGCGGCTTAGTGTCAGCGTACGGGTTAGGATTAGGGGACGGGTGAGGGTCAGGCTTCGGGGAAGTGTTAGGGTTAGGGTTCGGGCTAGGGTTAGGGTTAGGGGACGGGGACGGTTTAGGGTCCAGGTGAGGGTACGACAACGCTTTAGGGGGAGCGTACGTGTGAGGGCGCGGCTTAGTGTCAGCGTACGGGTTAGGATTAGGGGACGGGTGAGGGTCAGGCTTCGGGAAGGTTTAGGGTTAGGGTTCGGGCTAGGGTTAGGGTTAGGGGACGGGGACGGTTTAGGGTCCAGGTGAGGGTACGACAACGCTTTAGGGGGAGCGTACGTGTGAGGGCGCGGCTTAGTGTCAGCGTACGGGTTAGGATTAGGGTACGGGTGAGGGTCAGGCTTCGGGGAAGGGTTAGGGTTAGGGTTCGGGCTAGGGTTAGGGTTAGGGGACGGGGACGGTTTAGGGTCCAGGTGAGGGTACGACAACGCTTTAGGGGGAGCGTACGTGTGAGGGCGCGGCTTAGTGTCAGCGTACGGGTTAGGATTAGGGGACGGGTGAGGGTCAGGCTTCGGGGAAGGGTTAGGGTTAGGGTTCGGGCTAGGGTTAGGGTTAGGGGACGGGGACGGTTTAGGGTCCAGGTGAGGGTACGACAACGCTTTAGGGGGAGCGTACGTGTGAGGGCGCGGCTTAGTGTCAGCGTACGGGTTAGGATTAGGGGACGGGTGAGGGTCAGGCTTCGGGGAAGGGTTAGGGTTAGGGTTCGGGCTAGGGTTAGGGTTAGGGGACGGTGACGGTTTACGGTCCAGGTGAGGGTACGACAACGCTTTAGGGGGAGCGTACGTGTGAGGGCGTGGCTTAGTGTCAGCGTACGGGTTAGGATTAGGGTACGGGTGAGGGTTAGGCTTTGGGAAGGTTTAGGGTTAGGGTTCGTGCTAGGGTTAGGGTTAGGGGACAGGGACGGTTAAGGGTCCAGGTGAGGGTACGACAACGCTTTAGGGGGAGCGTACGTGTGAGGGCGCGGCTTAGTGTCAGCGTACGGGTTAGGATTAGGGGACAGGTGAGGGTCAGGCTTCGGGGAAGTGTTAGGGTTAGGGTTCGGGCTAGGGTTAGGGTTAGGGGACGGGGACGGTTTAGGGTACAGGTGAGGGTACGACAATGCTTTACGGGGAGCGTACGTGTAAGGGCGCGGCTTAGTGTCAGCGTACGGGTTAGGATTACGGGACGGGTGAGGGTCAGGCTTCGGGGAAGGGTTAGGGTTAGGGTTCGGGCTAGGGTTAGGGTTAGGGGACGGGGATGGTTTAGGGTCCAGGTGAGGGTACGACAACGCTTTAGGGGGAGCGTACGTGTGAGGGCGCGGCTTAGTGTCAGCGTACGGGTTAGGATTAGGGGACGGGTGAGGGTCAGGCTTCGGGGAAGGGTTAGGGTTAGGGTTCGGGCTAGGGTTAGGGTTAGGGGACGGGGACGGTTTAGGGTCCAGGTGAGGGTACGACAACGCTTTAGGGGGAGTGTACGTGTGAGGGCGCGGCTTAGTGTCAGCGTACGGGTTAGGATTAGGGGACGGGTGAGGGTCAGGCTTCGGGAAGGTTTAGGGTTAGGGTTCGGGCTAGGGTTAGGGTTAGGGGACGGGGACGGTTTAGGGTCCAGGTGAGGGTACAACAACGCTTTAGGGGGGGCGTACGTGTGAGGGCGTGGGTTAGTGTCAGCGTACGGGTTAGGATTAGGGGACGGGTGAGGGTCAGGCTTCGGGGAAGGGTTAGGGTTAGGGTTCGGGCTAGGGTTAGGGTTAGGGGACGGGGACGGTTTAGGGTCCAGGTGAGGGTACGACAACGCTTTAGGGGGAGCGTACGTGTGAGGGCGCGGCTTAGTGTCAGCGTACGGGTTAGGATTAGGGGACGGGTGAGGGTCAGGCTTCGGGGAAGGGTTAGGGTTAGGGTTCGGGCTAGGGTTAGGGTTAGGGGACGGGGACGGTTTAGGGTCCAGGTGAGGGTACGACAACGCTTTAGGGGGAGCGTACGTGTGAGGGCGCGGCTTAGTGTCAGCATACGTGTTAGGATTAGGGGACGGGTGAGGGTCAGGCTTCGGGGAAGGGTTAGGGTTAGGGTTCGGGCTAGGGTTAGGGTTAGGGGACGGGGACGGTTTAGGGTCCAGGTGAGGGTACGACAACGCTTTAGGGGGAGCGTACGTGTGAGGGCGTGGCTTAGTGTCAGCGTACGGGTTAGGATTAGGGGACGGGTGAGGGTCAGGCTTCGGGGAAGGGTTAGGGTTAGGGTTCGGGCTAGGGTTAGGGTTAGGGGACGGGGACGGTTTAGGGTCCAGGTGAGGGTACGACAACGCTTTAGGGGGAGCGTACGTGTGAGGGCACGGGTTAGTGTCAGCGTACGGGTTAGGATTATTGGACGGGTGAGGGTCAGGTTTCGGGGAAGGGTTAGGGTTAGGGTTCGGGCTAGGGTTAGGGTTAGGGGACGGGGACGGTTTAGGGTCCAGGTGATTGTACGACAACGCTTTAGGGGGAGCGTACGTGTGAGGGCGCAGGTTAGTGTCAGCGTACGGGTTAGGATTAGGGGACGGGTGAGTGTCAGGCTTCAGGGAAGCGTTAGGGTTAGGGTTCGGGCTAGGGTTAGGGTTAGGGGACGGGGACGGTTTAGGGTCCAGGTGAGGGTACGACAACGCTTTAGGGGGAGCGTACGTGTGAGGGCGCGGGTTAGTGTCAGCGTACGGGTTAGGATTAGGGGACGGGTGAGGGTCAGGCTTCGGGGAAGGGTTAGGGTTAGGGTTCGGGCTAGGGTTAGGGTTAGGGGACGGGGACGGTTTAGGGTCCAGGTGAGGGTACGACAACGCTTTAGGGGGAGCGTACGTGTGAGGGCGCGGGTTAGCGTCAGCGTACGGGTTAGGATTAGGGGACGGGTGAGGGTCAGGCTTCGGAAAGGTTTAGGTTTAGGGTTCGGGGTAGGGTTAGGGTTAGGGGACGGGGACGGTTTAGGGTCCAGGTGAGGGTACGACAACGCTTTAGGGGGAGCGTACGTGTGAGGGCGCGGCTTAGTGTCAGCGTACGGGTTAGGATTAGGGGACGGGTGAGGGTCAGGCTTCGGGGAAGGGTTAGGGTTAGGGTTCGGGCTAGGGTTAGGGTTAGGGGACGGGGACGGTTTAGGGTCCAGGTGAGGGTACGACAACGCTTTAGGGGGCGCGTACGTGTGAGGGCGCGGCTTAGTGTCAGCGTACGGGTTAGGATTAGGGGACGGGTGAGTGTCAGGCTTCGGGAAGGTTTAGGGTTAGGGTTCGGGCTAGGGTTAGGGTTAGGGGACGGGGACGGTTTAGGGTCCAGGTGAGGGTACGACAACGCTTTAGGGGGGGCGTACATGTGAGGGCGTGGGTTAGTGTCAGCGTACGGGTTAGGATTAGGGGACGGGTGAGGGTCAGGCTTCGGGGAAGGGTTAGGGTTAGGGTTCGGGCTAGGGTTAGGGTTAGGGGACGGGGACGGTTTAGGGTCCAGGTGAGGGTACGACAATGCTTTAGGGGGAGCGTACGTGTGAGGGCGCGGCTTAGTGTCAGCGTACGGGTTAGGATTAGGGGACGGGTGAGGGTCAGGCTTCGGGGAAGGGTTAGGTTTAGGGTTCGGGCTAGGGTTAGGGTTAGGGGACGGGGACGGTTTAGGGTCCAGGTGAGGGTACGACAACGCTTTAGGGGGAGCGTACGTGTGAGGGCGCGGCTTAGTGTCAGCGTACGGGTTAGGATTAGGGGACGGGTGAGGGTCAGGCTTCGGGGAAGGGTTAGGGTTAGGGTTCGGGCTAGGGTTAGGGTTAGGGGACGGGGACGGTTTAGGGTCCAGGTGAGGGTACGACAACGCTTTAGGGGGAGCGTACGTGTGAGGGCGCGGCTTAGTGTCAGCGTACGGGTTAGGATTAGGGGACGGGTGAGGGTCAGGCTTCGGGGAAGGGTTAGGTTTAGGGTTCGGGCTAGGGTTAGCGTTAGGGGACGGGGACGGTTTAGGGTCCAGGTGAGGGTACGACAACGCTTTAGGGGGGGCGTACGTGTGAGGGCGTGGGTTAGTGTCAGCGTACGGGTTAGGATTAGGGGACGGGTGAGGGTCAGGCTTCGGGGAAGGGTTAGGGTTAGGGTTCGGGCTAGGGTTAGGGTTAGGGGACGGGGACGGTTTAGGGTCCAGGTGAGGGTACGACAACGCTTTAGGGGGAGCGTACGTGTGAGGGCGCGGCTTAGTGTCAGCGTACGGGTTAGGATTAGGGGACGGGTGAGGGTCAGGCTTCGGGGAAGGGTTAGGGTTAGGGTTCGGGCTAGGGTTAGGGTTAGGGGACGGGGACGGTTTAGGGTCCAGGTGAGGGTACGACAACGCTTTAGGGGGAGCGTACGTGTGAGGGCGCGGCTTAGTGTCAGCATACGGGTTAGGATTAGGGGACGGGTGAGGGTCAGGCTTCGGGGAAGGGTTAGGGTTAGGGTTCGGGCTAGGGTTAGGGTTAGGGGACGGGGACGGTTTAGGGTCCAGGTGAGGGTACGACAACGCTTTAGGGGGAGCGTACGTGTGAGGGCGTGGCTTAGTGTCAGCGTACGGGTTAGGATTAGGGGACGGGTGAGGGTCAGGCTTCGGGGAAGGGTTAGGGTTAGGGTTCGGGCTAGGGTTAGGGTTAGGGGACGGGGACGGTTTAGGGTCCAGGTGAGGGTACGACAACGCTTTAGGGGGAGCGTACGTGTGAGGGCACGGGTTAGTGTCAGCGTACGGGTTAGGATTATGGGACGGGTGAGGGTCAGGTTTCGGGGAAGGGTTAGGGTTAGGGTTCGGGCTAGGGTTAGGGTTAGGGGACGGGGACGGTTTAGGGTCCAGGTGATTGTACGACAACGCTTTAGGGGGAGCGTACGTGTGAGGGCGCAGGTTAGTGTCAGCGTACGGGTTAGGATTAGGGGACGGGTGAGTGTCAGGCTTCAGGGAAGCGTTAGGGTTAGGGTTCGGGCTAGGGTTAGGGTTAGGGGACGGGGACGGTTTAGGGTCCAGGTGAGGGTACGACAACGCTTTAGGGGGAGCGTACGTGTGAGGGCGCGGGTTAGTGTCAGCGTACGGGTTAGGATTAGGGGACGGGTGAGGGTCAGGCTTCGGGGAAGGGTTAGGGTTAGGGTTCGGGCTAGGGTTAGGGTTAGGGGACGGGGACGGTTTAGGGTCCAGGTGAGGGTACGACAACGCTTTAGGGGGAGCGTACGTGTGAGGGCGCGGGTTAGCATCAGCGTACGGGTTAGGATTAGGGGACGGGTGAGGGTCAGGCTTCGGGAAGGTTTAGGTTTAGGGTTCGGGGTAGGGTTAGGGTTAGGGGACGGGGACGGTTTAGGGTCCAGGTGAGGGTACGACAACGCTTTAGGGGGAGCGTACGTGTGAGGGCGCGGCTTAGTGTCAGCGTACGGGTTAGGATTAGGGGACGGGTGAGGGTCAGGCTTCGGGTAAGGGTTAGGGTTAGGGTTCGGGCTAGGGTTAGGGTTAGGGGACGGGGACGGTTTAGGGTCCAGGTGAGGGTACGACAACGCTTTAGGGGGAGCGTACGTTTGAGGGCGCAGCTTAGTGTCAGCGTACGGGTTAGGATTAGGGGACGGGTGAGGGTCAGGCTTCGGGGAAGTGTTAGGGTTAGGGTTCGGGCTAGGCTTAGGGTTAGGGGACGGGGACGGTTTAGGGTCCAGGTGAGGGTACGACAACGCTTTAGGGGGATCGTACGTGTGAGGGCGTGGCTTAGTGTCAGCGTACGGGTTAGGATTAGGGGACGGGTGAGGGTCAGGCTTCGGGAAGGTTTAGGGTTAGGGTTCGGGCTAGGGTTAGGGTTAGGGGACGGGGACGGTTTAGGGTCCAGGTGAGGGTACGACAACGCTTTAGGGGGAGCGTACGTGTGAGGGCGCGGCTTATTGTCAGCGTACGGGTTAGGATTATGGGACGGGTGAGGGTCAGGCTTCGGGAAGGTTTAGTGTTAGGGTTCGGGCTAGGGTTAGGGTTAGGGGACGGGGACGGTTTAGGGTCCAGGTGAGGTTACGACAACGCTTTAGGGGGAGCGTACGTGTGAGGGCGCGGCTTAGTGTCAGCGTACGGGTTAGGATTAGGGGACGGGTGAGGGTCAGGCTTCGGGGAAGGGTTAGGGTTAGGGTTCGGGCTAGGGTTAGGGTTAGGGGACGCGGACCGTTTAGGGTCCAGGTGAGGGTACGACAAGGCTTTAGGGGGAGCGTACGTGTGAGGGCGCGGCTTAGTGTCAGCGTACGGGTTAGGATTAGGGGACGGGTGAGGCTCAGGCTTCGGGGAAGGGTTAGGGTTAGGGTTCGGGCTAGGGTTAGGGTTAGGGGACGGGGACGGTTTAGGGTCCAGGTGAGGGTACGACAACGCTTTAGGGGGAGCGTACGTGTGAGGGCGCGGGTTAGTGTCAGCGTACGGGTTAGGATTAGGGGACGGGTGAGGGTCAGGCTTCGGGGAAGTGTTAGGGTTAGGGTTCGGGCTAGGGTTAGGGTTAGGGGACGGGGACGGTTTAGGGTCCAGGTGAGAGTACGACAACGCTTTAGGGGGAGCGTACGTGTGAGGGCGCGGCGTAGTGTCAGCGTACGGGTTAGGATTAGGGGACGGGTGAGGGTCAGGCTTCGGGGAAGGGTTAGGGTTAGGGTTCGGGCTAGGGTTAGGGTTAGGGGACGGGGACGGTTTAGGGTCCAGGTGAGGGTACGACAACGCATTAGGGGGAGCGTACGTGTGAGGGAGCGGGTTAGTGTCAGCGTACGGGTTAGGATTAGGGGACGGGTGAGGGTCAGGCTTCGGGGAAGGGTTAGGGTTAGGGTTCGGGCTAGGGTTAGGGTTAGGGGACGGGGACGGTTTAGGGTCCAGGTGAGGGTACGACAACGCTTTAGGGGGAGTGTACGTGTGAGGGCGCGGCTTAGTGTCAGCGTACGGGTTAGGATTAGGGGACGGGTGAGGGTCAGGCTTCGGGGAAGGGTTAGGGTTAGGGTTCGGGCTAGGGTTAGGGTTAGGGGACGGGGACGGTTTAGGGTCCAGGTGAGTGTACGACAACGCTTTAGGGGGAGCGTACGTGTGAGGGCGCAGGTTAGTGTCAGCGTACGGGTTAGGATTAGGGGACGGGTGAGTGTCAGGCTTCGGGGAAGGGTTAGGGTTAGGGTTCGGGCTAGGGTTAGGGTTAGGGGACGGGGACGGTTTAGGGTCCAGGTGAGGGTACGACAACGCTTTAGGGGGAGCGTACGTGTGAGGGCGCGGGTTAGCGTCAGCGTACGGGTTAGGATTAGGGGACGGGTGAGGGTCAGGCTTCGGGAAGGTTTAGGTTTAGGTTTCGGGGTAGGGTTAGGGTTAGGGGACGGGGACGGTTTAGGGTCCAGGTGAGGGTACGACAACGCTTTAGGGGGAGCGTACGTGTGAGGGCGCGGGTTAGTGTCAGCGTACGGGTTAGGATTAGGGGACGTGTGAGGGTCAGGCTTCGGGGAAGGGTTAGGGTTAGGGTTCGGGCTAGGGTTAGGGTTAGGGGACGGGGACGGTTTAGGGTCCAGGTGAGGGTACGACAACGCTTTAGGGGGAGCGTACGTGTGAGGGCGCGGGTTAGCGTCAGCGTACGGGTTAGGATTAGGGGACGGGTGAGGGTCAGGCTTCGGGAAGGTTTAGGTTTAGGGTTCGGGCTAGGGTTAGGGTTAGGGGACGGGGACGGTTTAGGGTCCAGGTGAGGGTACGACAACGCTTTAGGGGGAGCGTACGTGTGAGGGCGCGGCTTAGTGTCAGCGTACGGGTTAGGATTAGGGTACGGGTGAGGGTCAGGCTTCGGAAAAGGGTTAGGGTTAGGGTTCGGGCTAGGGTTAGGGTTAGGGGACGGGGACGGTTTAGGGTCCAGGTGAGGGTACGACAACGCTTTAGGGGGAGCGTACGTGTGAGGGCGCGGCTTAGTGTCAGCGTACGGGTTAGGATTAGGGGACGGGTGAGGGTCAGGCTTCGGGGAAGGGTTAGGGTTAGGGTTCGGGCTAGGGTTAGGGTTAGGGGACAGGGACGGTTCAGGGTCCAGGTGAGGGTACGACAACGCTTTAGGGGGAGCGTACGTGTGAGGGCGCGGCTTAGTGTCAGCGTACGGGTTACGATTAGGGGACAGGTGAGGGTCAGGCTTCGGGGAAGTGTTAGGGTTAGGGTTCGGGCTAGGGTTAGGGTTAGGGGACGGGGACGGTTTAGGGTCCAGGTGAGGGTACGACAATGCTTTAGGGGGAGCGTACGTGTGAGGGCGCGGCTTAGTGTCAGCGTACAGGTTAGGATTACGGGACGGGTGAGGGTCAGGCTTCGGGGAAGGGTTAGGGTTAGGGTTCGGGCTAGGGTTAGGGTTAGGGGACGGGGATGGTTTAGGGTCCAGGTGAGGGTACGACAACGCTTTAGGGGGAGCGTACGTGTGAGGGCGCGGCTTAGTGTCAGCGTACGGGTTAGGATTAGGGGACGGGTGAGGGTCAGGCTTCGGGGAAGGGTTAGGGTTAGGGTTCGGGCTAGGGTTAGGGTTAGGGGACGGGGACGGTTTAGGGTCCAGGTGAGGGTACGACAACGCTTTAGGGGGAGCGTACGTGTGAGGGCGCGGCTTAGTGTCAGCGTACGGGTTAGGATTAAGGGACGGGTGAGGGTCAGGCTTCGGGAAGGTTTAGGGTTAGGGTTCGGGCTAGGGTTAGGGTTAGGGGACGGGGACGGTTTAGGGTCCAGGTGAGGGTACGACAACGCTTTAGGGGGGGCGTACGTGTGAGGGCGTGGGTTAGTGTCAGCGTACGGGTTAGGATTAGGGGACGGGTGAGGGTCAGGCTTCGGGGAAGGGTTAGGGTTAGGGTTCGGGCTAGGGTTAGGGTTAGGGGACGGGGACGGTTTAGGGTCCAGGTGAGGGTACGACAACGCTTTAGGGGGAGCGTACGTGTGAGGGCGCGGCTTAGTGTCAGCGTACGGGTTAGGATTAGGGGACGGGTGAGGGTCAGGCTTCGGGGAAGGGTTAGGGTTAGGGTTCGGGCTAGGGTTAGGGTTAGGGGACGGGGACGGTTTAGGGTCCAGGTGAGGGTATGACAACGCTTTAGGGGGAGCGTACGTGTGAGGGCGCGGCTTAGTGTCAGCGTACGGGTTAGGATTAGGGGACGGGTGAGGGTCAGGCTTCGGGGAAGGGTTAGGGTTAGGGTTCGGGCTAGGGTTAGGGTTAAGGGACGGTGACGGTTTACGGTCCAGGTGAGGGTACGACAACGCTTTAGGGGGAGCGTACGTGTGAGGGCGTGGCTTAGTGTCAGCGTACGGGTTAGGATTAGGGTACGGGTGAGGGTTAGGCTTTGGGAAGGTTTAGGGTTAGGGTTCGTGCTAGGGTTAGGGTTAGGGGACAGGGACGGTTAAGGGTCCAGGTGAGGGTACGACAACACTTTAGGGGGAGCGTACGTGTGAGGGCGCAGCTTAGTGTCAGCGTACGGGTTAGGATTAGGGGACAGGTGAGGGTCAGGCTTCGGGGAAGTGTTAGGGTTAGGGTTCGGGCTAGGGTTAGGGTTAGGGGACGGGGACGGTTTAGGGTCCAGGTGAGGGTACGACAATGCTTTAGGGGGAGCGTACGTGTGAGGGCGCAGCTTAGTGTCAGCGTACGGGTTAGGATTACGGGACGGGTGAGGGTCAGGCTTCGGGGAAGGTTTAGGGTTAGGGTTCGGTCTAGGGTTAGGGTTAGGGGACGGGGATGGTTTAGGGTCCAGGTGAGGGTACGACAACGCTTTAGGGGGAGCGTACGTGTGAGGGCGCGGCTTAGTGTCAGCGTACGGGTTAGGATTAGGGGACGGGTGAGGGTCAGGCTTCGGGGAAGGGTTAGGGTTAGGGTTCGGGCTAGGGTTAGGGTTAGGGGACGGGGACGGTTTAGGGTCCAGGTGAGGGTACGACAACGCTTTAGGGGGAGCGTACGTGTGAGGGCGCGGCTTAGTGTCAGCGTACGGTTTAGGATTAGGGGACGGGTGAGGGTCAGGCTTCGGGAAGGTTTAGGGTTAGGGTTCGGGCTAGGGTTAGGGTTAGGGGACGGGGACGGTTTAGGGTCCAGGTGAGGGTACGACAATGCTTTAGGGGGAGCGTACGTGTGAGGGCGCGGGTTAGCGTCAGCGTACGGGTTAGGATTAGGGGACGGGTGAGGGTCAGGCTTCGGGAAGGTTTAGGTTTAGGGTTCGGGCTAGGGTTAGGGTTAGGGGACGGGGACGGTTTAGGGTCCAGGTGAGGGTACGACAACGCTTTAGGGGGAGCGTACGTGTGAGGGCGCGGCTTAGTGTCAGCGTACGGGTTAGGATTAGGGTACGGGTGAGGGTCAGGCTTCGGAAAAGGGTTAGGGTTAGGGTTCGGGCTAGGGTTAGGGTTAGGGGACGGGGACGGTTTAGGGTCCAGGTGAGGGTACGACAACGCTTTAGGGGGAGCGTACGTGTGAGGGCGCGGCTTAGTGTCAGCGTACGGGTTAGGATTAGGGGACGGGTGAGGGTCAGGCTTCGGGGAAGGGTTAGGGTTAGGGTTCGTGCTAGGGTTAGGGTTAGGGGACAGGGACGGTTCAGGGTCCAGGTGAGGGTACGACAACGCTTTAGGGGGAGCGTACGTGTGAGGGCGCGGCTTAGTGTCAGCGTACGGGTTACGATTAGGGGACAGGTGAGGGTCAGGCTTCGGGGAAGTGTTAGGGTTAGGGTTCGGGCTAGGGTTAGGGTTAGGGGACGGGGACGGTTTAGGGTCCAGGTGAGGGTACGACAATGCTTTAGGGGGAGCGTACGTGTGAGGGCGCGGCTTAGTGTCAGCGTACAGGTTAGGATTACGGGACGGGTGAGGGTCAGGCTTCGGGGAAGGGTTAGGGTTAGGGTTCGGGCTAGGGTTAGGGTTAGGGGACGGGGATGGTTTAGGGTCCAGGTGAGGGTACGACAACGCTTTAGGGGGAGCGTACGTGTGAGGGCGCGGCTTAGTGTCAGCGTACGGGTTAGGATTAGGGGACGGGTGAGGGTCAGGCTTCGGGGAAGGGTTAGGGTTAGGGTTCGGGCTAGGGTTAGGGTTAGGGGACGGGGACGGTTTAGGGTCCAGGTGAGGGTACGACAACGCTTTAGGGGGAGCGTACGTGTGAGGGCGCGGCTTAGTGTCAGCGTACGGGTTAGGATTAAGGGACGGGTGAGGGTCAGGCTTCGGGAAGGTTTAGGGTTAGGGTTCGGGCTAGGGTTAGGGTTAGGGGACGGGGACGGTTTAGGGTCCAGGTGAGGGTACGACAACGCTTTAGGGGGGGCGTACGTGTGAGGGCGTGGGTTAGTGTCAGCGTACGGGTTAGGATTAGGGGACGGGTGAGGGTCAGGCTTCGGGGAAGGGTTAGGGTTAGGGTTCGGGCTAGGGTTAGGGTTAGGGGACGGGGACGGTTTAGGGTCCAGGTGAGGGTACGACAACGCTTTAGGGGGAGCGTACGTGTGAGGGCGCGGCTTAGTGTCAGCGTACGGGTTAGGATTAGGGGACGGGTGAGGGTCAGGCTTCGGGGAAGGGTTAGGGTTAGGGTTCGGGCTAGGGTTAGGGTTAGGGGACGGGGACGGTTTAGGGTCCAGGTGAGGGTATGACAACGCTTTAGGGGGAGCGTACGTGTGAGGGCGCGGCTTAGTGTCAGCGTACGGGTTAGGATTAGGGGACGGGTGAGGGTCAGGCTTCGGGGAAGGGTTAGGGTTAGGGTTCGGGCTAGGGTTAGGGTTAAGGGACGGTGACGGTTTACGGTCCAGGTGAGGGTACGACAACGCTTTAGGGGGAGCGTACGTGTGAGGGCGTGGCTTAGTGTCAGCGTACGGGTTAGGATTAGGGTACGGGTGAGGGTTAGGCTTTGGGAAGGTTTAGGGTTAGGGTTCGTGCTAGGGTTAGGGTTAGGGGACAGGGACGGTTAAGGGTCCAGGTGAGGGTACGACAACGCTTTAGGGGGAGCGTACGTGTGAGGGCGCAGCTTAGTGTCAGCGTACGGGTTAGGATTAGGGGACAGGTGAGGGTCAGGCTTCGGGGAAGTGTTAGGGTTAGGGTTCGGGCTAGGGTTAGGGTTAGGGGACGGGGACGGTTTAGGGTCCAGGTGAGGGTACGACAATGCTTTAGGGGGAGCGTACGTGTGAGGGCGCAGCTTAGTGTCAGCGTACGGGTTAGGATTACGGGACGGGTGAGGGTCAGGCTTCGGGGAAGGTTTAGGGTTAGGGTTCGGTCTAGGGTTAGGGTTAGGGGACGGGGATGGTTTAGGGTCCAGGTGAGGGTACGACAACGCTTTAGGGGGAGCGTACGTGTGAGGGCGCGGCTTAGTGTCAGCGTACGGGTTAGGATTAGGGGACGGGTGAGGGTCAGGCTTCGGGGAAGGGTTAGGGTTAGGGTTCGGGCTAGGGTTAGGGTTAGGGGACGGGGACGGTTTAGGGTCCAGGTGAGGGTACGACAACGCTTTAGGGGGAGCGTACGTGTGAGGGCGCGGCTTAGTGTCAGCGTACGGTTTAGGATTAGGGGACGGGTGAGGGTCAGGCTTCGGGAAGGTTTAGGGTTAGGGTTCGGGCTAGGGTTAGGGTTAGGGGACGGGGACGGTTTAGGGTCCAGGTGAGTGTACGACAACGCTTTAGGGGGGGCGTACGTGTGAGGGCGTGGGTTAGTGTCAGCGTACGGGTTAGGATTAGGGGACGGGTGAGGGTCAGGCTTCGGGGAAGGGTTAGGGTTAGGGTTCGGGCTAGGGTTAGGGTTAGGGGACGGGGACGGTTTAGGGTCCAGGTGAGGGTACGACAACGCTTTAGGGGGAGCGTACGTGTGAGGGCGCAGGTTAGTGTCAGCGTACGGGTTAGAATTAGGGGACGGGTGAGTGTCAGGCTTCAGGGAAGCGTTAGGGTTAGGGTTCGGGCTAGGGTTAGGGTTAGGGGACGGGGACGGTTTAGGGTCCAGGTGAGGGTACGACAACGCTTTAGGGGGAGCGTACGTGTGAGGGCGCGGGTTAGTGTCAGCGTACGGGTTAGGATTAGGGGACGGGTGAGGGTCAGGCTTCGGGGAAGGGTTAGGGTTAGGGTTCGGGCTAGGGTTAGGGTTAGGGGACGGGGACGGTTTAGGGTCCAGGTGAGGGTACGACAACGCTTTAGGGGGAGCGTACGTGTGAGGGCGCGGGTTAGCGTCAGCGTACGGGTTAGGATTAGGGGACGGGTGAGGGTCAGGCTTCGGGAAGGTTTAGGTTTAGGGTTCGGGGTAGGGTTAGGGTTAGGGGACGGGGACGGTTTAGGGTCCAGGTGAGGGTACGACAACGCTTTAGGGGGAGCGTACGTGTGAGGGCGCGGCTTAGTGTCAGCGTACGGGTTAGGATTAGGGGACGGGTGAGGGTCAGGCTTCGGGGAAGGGTTAGGGTTAGGGTTCGGGCTAGGGTTAGGGTTAGGGGACGGGGACGGTTTAGGGTCCAGGTGAGGGTACGACAACGCTTTAGGGGGATCGTACGTGTGAGGGCGCGGCTTAGTGTCAGCGTACGGGTTAGGATTAGGGGACGGGTGAGGGTCAGGCTTCGGGAAGGTTTAGGGTTAGGGTTCGGGCTAGGGTTAGGGTTAGGGGACGGGGACGGTTTAGGGTCCAGGTGAGGGTACGACAATGCTTTAGGGGGAGCGTACGTGTGAGGGCGCGGCTTATTGTCAGCGTACGGGTTAGGATTATGGGACGGGTGAGGGTCAGGCTTCGGGAAGGTTTAGGGTTAGGGTTCGGGCTAGGGTTAGGGTTAGGGGACGGGGACGGTTTAGGGTCCAGGTGAGGGTACGACAACGCTTTAGGGGGAGCATACGTGTGAGGGCGCGGCTTAGTGTCAGCGTACGGGTTAGGATTAGGGGACGGGTGAGGGTCAGGCTTCGGGGAAGTGTTAGGGTTAGGGTTCGGGCTAGGGTTAGGGTTAGGGGACGCGGACCGTTTAGGGTCCAGGTGAGGGTACGACAACGCTTTAGGGGGAGCGTACGTGTGAGGGCGCGGCTTAGTGTCAGCGTACGGGTTAGGATTAGGGGACGGGTGAGGGTCAGGCTTCGGGGAAGGGTTAGGGTTAGGGTTCGGGCTAGGGTTAGGGTTAGGGGACGGGGACGGTTTAGGGTCCAGGTGAGGGTACGACAACACTTTAGGGGGAGCGTACGTGTGAGGGCGCGGGTTAGTGTCAGCGTACGGGTTAGGATTAGGGGACGGGTGAGGGTCAGGCTTCAGGGAAGTGTTAGGGTTAGGGTTCGGGCTAGGGTTAGGGTTAGGGGACGGGGACGGTTTAGGGTCCAGGTGAGAGTACGACAACGCTTTAGGGGGAGCGTACGTGTGAGGGCGCGGCGTAGTGTCAGCGTACGGGTTAGGATTAGGGGACGGGTGAGGGTCAGGCTTCGGGGAAGGGTTAGGGTTAGGGTTCGGGCTAGGGTTAGGGTTAGGAGACGGGGACGGTTTAGGGTCCAGGTGAGGGTACGACAACGCATTAGGGGGAGCGTACGTGTGAGGGAGCGGGTTAGTGTCAGCGTACGGGTTAGGATTAGGGGACGGGTGAGGGTCAGGCTTCGGGGAAGGGTTAGGGTTAGGGTTCGGGCTAGGGTTAGGGTTAGGGGACGGGGACGGTTTAGGGTCCAGGTGAGGGTACGACAACGCTTTAGGGGGAGCGTACGTGTGACGGCGCGGCTTAGTGTCAGCGTACGGGTTAGGATTAGGGGACGGGTGAGGGTCAGGCTTCGGGGAAGGGTTAGGGTTAGGGTTCGGGCTAGGGTTAGGGTTAGGGGACGGGGACGGTTTAGGGTCCAGGTGAGTGTACGACAACGCTTTAGGGGGAGCGTACGTGTGAGGGCGCAGGTTAGTATCAGCGTACGGGTTAGGATTAGGGGACGGGTGAGTGTCAGGCTTCGGGGAAGGGTTAGGGTTAGGGTTCGGGCTAGGGTTAGGGTTAGGGGACGGGGACGGTTTAGGGTCCAGGTGAGTGTACGACAACGCTTTAGGGGGAGCGTACGTGTGAGGGCGCGGGTTAGCGTCAGTGTACGGGTTAGGATTAGGGGACGGGTGAGGGTCAGGCTTCGGGAAGGTTTAGGTTTAGGTTTCGGGGTAGGGTTAGGGTTAGGGGACGGGGACGGTTTAGGGTCCAGGTGAGGGTACGACAACGCTTTAGGGGGAGCGTACGTGTGAGGGCGCGGGTTAGCGTCAGCGTACGGGTTAGGATTAGGGGACGTGTGAGGGTCAGGCTTCGGGGAAGGGTTAGGGTTAGGGTTCGGGCTAGGGTTAGGGTTAGGGGACGGGGACGGTTTAGGGTCCAGGTGAGGGTACGACAACGCTTTAGGGGGAGCGTACGTGTGAGGGCGCGGGTTAGCGTCAGCGTACGGGTTAGGATTAGGGGACGGGTGAGGGTCAGGCTTCGGGAAGGTTTAGGTTTAGGGTTCGGGCTAGGGTTAGGGTTAGGGGACGGGGACGGTTTAGGGTCCAGGTGAGGGTACGACAACGCTTTAGGGGGAGCGTACGTGTGAGGGCGCGGCTTAGTGTCAGCGTACGGGTTAGGATTAGGGGACGGGTGAGGGTCAGGCTTCGGGAAGGTTTAGGGTTAGGGTTCGGGCTAGGGTTAGGGTTAGGGGACGGGGACGGTTTAGGGTCCAGGTGAGGGTACGACAACGCTTTAGGGGGAGCGTACGTGTGAGGGCGCGGCTTATTGTCAGCGTATGGGTTAGGATTATGGGACGGGTGAGGGTCAGGCTTCGGGAAGGTTTAGGGTTAGGGTTCGGGCTAGGGTTAGGGTTAGGGGACGGGGACGGTTTAGGGTCCAGGTGAGGGTACGACAACGCTTTAGGGGGAGCATACGTGTGAGGGCGCGGCTTAGTGTCAGCGTACGGGTTAGGATTAGGGGACGGGTGAGGGTCAGGCTTCGGGGAAGTGTTAGGGTTAGGGTTCGGGCTAGGGTTAGGGTTAGGGGACGCGGACCGTTTAGGGTCCAGGTGAGGGTACGACAACGCTTTAGGGGGAGCGTACGTGTGAGGGCGCGGCTTAGTGTCAGCGTACGGGTTAGGATTAGGGGACGGGTGAGGGTCAGGCTTCGGGGAAGGGTTAGGGTTAGGGTTCGGGCTAGGGTTAGGGTTAGGGGACGGGGACGGTTTAGGGTCCAGGTGAGGGTACGACAACACTTTAGGGGGAGCGTACGTGTGAGGGCGCGGGTTAGTGTCAGCGTACGGGTTAGGATTAGGGGACGGGTGAGGGTCAGGCTTCGGGGAAGTGTTAGGGTTAGGGTTCGGGCTAGGGTTAGGGTTAGGGGACGGGGACGGTTTAGGGTCCAGGTGAGAGTACGACAACGCTTTAGGGGGAGCGTACGTGTGAGGGCGCGGCGTAGTGTCAGCGTACGGGTTAGGATTAGGGGACGGGTGAGGGTCAGGCTTCGGGGAAGGGTTAGGGTTAGGGTTCGGGCTAGGGTTAGGGTTAGGAGACGGGGACGGTTTAGGGTCCAGGTGAGGGTACGACAACGCATTAGGGGGAGCGTACGTGTGAGGGAGCGGGTTAGTGTCAGCGTACAGGTTAGGATTAGGGGACGGGTGAGGGTCAGGCTTCGGGGAAGGGTTAGGGTTAGGGTTCGGGCTAGGGTTAGGGTTAGGGGACGGGGACGGTTTAGGGTCCAGGTGAGGGTACGACAACGCTTTAGGGGGAGCGTACGTGTGAGGGCGCGGCTTAGTGTCAGCGTACGGGTTAGGATTAGGGGACGGGTGAGGGTCAGGCTTCGGGGAAGGGTTAGGGTTAGGGTTCGGGCTAGTGTTAGGGATAGGGGACGGGGACGGTTTAGGGTCCAGGTGAGTGTACGACAACGCTTTAGGGGGAGCGTACGTGTGAGGGCGCAGGTTAGTATCAGCGTACGGGTTAGGATTAGGGGACGGGTGAGTGTCAGGCTTCGGGGAAGGGTTAGGGTTAGGGTTCGGGCTAGGGTTAGGGTTAGGGGACGGGGACGGTTTAGGGTCCAGGTGAGGGTACGACAACGCTTTAGGGGGAGCGTACGTGTGAGGGCGCGGGTTAGCGTCAGCGTACGGGTTAGGATTAGGGGACGGGTGAGGGTCAGGCTTCGGGAAGGTTTAGGTTTAGGTTTCGGGGTAGGGTTAGGGTTAGGGGACGGGGACGGTTTAGGGTCCAGGTGAGGGTACGACAACGCTTTAGGGGGAGCGTACGTGTGAGGGCGCGGGTTAGTGTCAGCGTACGGGTTAGGATTAGGGGACGTGTGAGGGTCAGGCTTCGGGGAAGGGTTAGGGTTAGGGTTCGGGCTAGGGTTAGGGTTAGGGGACGGGGACGGTTTAGGGTCCAGGTGAGGGTACGACAACGCTTTAGGGGGAGCGTACGTGTGAGGGCGCGGGTTAGCGTCAGCGTACGGGTTAGGATTAGGGGACGGGTGAGGGTCAGGCTTCGGGAAGGTTTAGGTTTAGGGTTCGGGCTAGGGTTAGGGTTAGGGGACGGGGACGGTTTAGGGTCCAGGTGAGTGTACGACAACGCTTTAGGGGGAGCGTACGTGTGAGGGCGCGGCTTAGTGTCAGCGTACGGGTTAGGATTAGGGGACGGGTGAGGGTTAGGCTTTGGGAAGGTTTAGGGTTAGGGTTCGTGCTAGGGTTAGGGTTAGGGGACAGGGACGGTTAAGGGTCCAGGTGAGGGTACGACAACGCTTTAGGGGGAGCGTACGTGTGAGGGCGCGGCTTAGTGTCAGCGTACGGGTTAGGATTAGGGGACGGGTGAGTGTCAGGCTTCAGGGAAGCGTTAGGGTTAGGGTTCGGGCTAGGGTTAGGGTTAGGGGACGGGGACGGTTTAGGGTCCAGGTGAGGGTACGACAACGCTTTAGGGGGAGCGTGCGTGTGAGGGCGCGGGTTAGTGTCAGCGTACGGGTTAGGATTAGGGGACGGGTGAGGGTCAGGCTTCGGGAAGGTTTAGGTTTAGGTTTCGGGGTAGGGTTAGGGTTAGGGGACGGGGACGGTTTAGGGTCCAGGTGAGGGTACGACAACGCTTTAGGGGGAGCGTACGTGTGAGGGCGCGGGTTAGCGTCAGCGTACGGGTTAGGATTAGGGGACGGGTGAGGGTCAGGCTTCGGGAAGGTTTAGGTTTAGTGTTCGGGCTAGGGTTAGGGTTAGGGGACGGGGACGGTTTAGGGTCCAGGTGAGGGTACGACAACGCTTTAGGGGGAGCGTACGTGTGAGGGCGCAGCTTAGTGTCAGCGTACGGGTTAGGATTAGGGTACGGGTGAGGGTCAGGCTTCGGGGAAGGGTTAGGGTTAGGGTTCGGGCTAGGGTTAGGGTTAGGGGACGGGGACGGTTTAGGGTCCAGGTGAGGGTACGACAACGCTTTAGGGGGAGCGTACGTGTGAGGGCGCGGGTTAGCGTCAGCGTACGGGTTAGGATTAGGGGACGGGTGAGGGTCAGGCTTCGGGGAAGGGTTAGGGTTAGGGTTCGGGCTAGGGTTAGGGTTAGGGGACGGGGACGGTTTAGGGTCCAGGTGAGGGTACGACAACGCTTTAGGGGGAGCGTACGTGTGAGGGCGCGGCTTAGTGTCAGCGTACGGGTTAGGATTAGGGGACGGGTGAGGGTCAGGCTTCGGGGAAGGGTTAGGGTTAGGGTTCGGGCTAGGGTTAGGGTTAGGGGATGGTGACGGTTTACGGTCCAGGTGAGGGTACGACAACGCTTTAGGGGGAGCGTACGTGTGAGGGCGTGGCTTAGTGTCAGCGTACGGGTTAGGATTAGGGTACGGGTGAGGGTTAGGCTTTGGGAAGGTTTAGGGTTAGGGTTCGTGCTAGGGTTAGGGTTAGGGGACAGGGACGGTTAAGGGTCCAGGTGAGGGTACGACAACGCTTTAGGGGGAGCGTACGTGTGAGGGCGTGGCTTAGAGTCAGCGTACGGGTTAGGATTAGGGGACAGGTGAGGGTCAGGCTTCGGGGAAGTGTTAGGGTTAGGGTTCGGGCTAGGGTTAGGGTTAGGGGACGGGGACGGTTTAGGGTCCAGGTGAGGGTACGACAATGCTTTAGGGGGAGCGTACGTGTGAGGGCGCGGCTTAGTGTCAGCGTACGGGTTAGGATTACGGGACGGGTGAGGGTCAGGCTTCGGGGAAGTGTTAGGGTTAGGGTTCGGGCTAGGGTTAGGGTTAGGGGACGGGGATGGTTTAGGGTCCAGGTGAGGGTACGACAACGCTTTAGGGGGAGCGTACGTGTGAGGGCGCGGCTTAGTGTCAGCGTACGGGTTAGGATTAGGGGACGGGTGAGGGTCAGGCTTCGGGGAAGGGTTAGGGTTAGGGTTCAGGCTAGGGTTAGGGTTAGGGGACGGGGACGGTTTAGGGTCCAGGTGAGGGTACGACAACGCTTTAGGGGGAGCGTACGTGTGAGGGCGTGGCTTAGTGTCAGCGTACGGGTTAGGATTAGGGGACGGGTGAGGGTCAGGCTTCGGGAAGGTTTAGGGTTAGGGTTCGGGCTAGGGTTAGGGTTAGGGGACGGGGACGGTTTAGGGTCCAGGTGAGGGTACGACAACGCTTTAGGGGGGGCGTACGTGTGAGGGCGTGGGTTAGTGTCAGCGTACGGGTTAGGATTAGGGGACGGGTGAGGGTCAGGCTTCGGGGAAGGGTTAGGGTTAGGATTCGGGCTAGGGTTAGGGTTAGGGGGCGGGGACGGTTTAGGGTCCAGGTGAGGGTACGACAACGCTTTAGGGGGAGCGTACGTGTGAGGGCGCGGGTTAGCGTCAGCGTACGGGTTAGGATTAGGGGACGGGTGAGGGTCAGGCTTCGGGAAGGTTTAGGTTTAGGGTTCGGGGTAGGGTTAGGGTTAGGGGACGGGGACGGTTTAGGGTCCAGGTGAGGGTACGACAACGCTTTAGGGGGAGCGTACGTGTGAGGGCGCGGCTTAGTGTCAGCGTACGGGTTAGGATTAGGGGACGGGTGAGGGTCAGGCTTCGGGGAAGGGTTAGGGTTAGGGTTCGGGCTAGGGTTAGCGTTAGGGGACGGGGACGGTTTAGGGTCCAGGTGAGGGTACGACAACGCTTTAGGGGGAGCGTACGTGTGAGGGCGTGGCTTAGTGTCAGCGTACGGGTTAGGATTAGGGGACGGGTGAGGGTCAGGCTTCGGGGAAGTGTTAGGGTTAGGGTTCGGGCTAGGCTTAGGGTTAGGGGACGGGGACGGTTTAGGGTCCAGGTGAGGGTACGACAAAGCTTTAGGGGGATCGTACGTGTGAGGGCGCGGCTTAGTGTCAGCGTACGGGTTAGGATTAGGGGACGGGTGAGGGTCAGGCTCCGGGAAGGTTTAGGGTTAGGGTTCGGGCTAGGGTTAGGGTTAGGGGACGGGGACGGTTTAGGGTCCAGGTGAGGGTACGACAACGCTTTAGGGGGAGCGTACGTGTGAGGGAGCGGGTTAGTGTCAGCGTACGGGTTAGGATTAGGGGACGGGTGAGGGTCAGGCTTCGGGGAAGTGTTAGGGTTAGGGTTCGGGCTAGGGTTAGGGTTAGGGGACGGGGACGGTTTAGGGTCCAGGTGAGAGTACGACAACGCTTTAGGGGGAGCGTACGTGTGAGGGCGCGGCGTAGTGTCAGCGTACGGGTTAGGATTAGGGGACGGGTGAGGGTCAGGCTTCGGGGAAGGGTTAGGGTTAGGGTTCGGGCTAGGGTTAGGGTTAGGGGACGGGGACGGTTTAGGGTCCAGGTGAGGGTACGACAACGCATTAGGGGGAGCGTACGTGTGAGGGAGCGGGTTAGTGTCAGCGTACGGGTTAGGATTAGGGGACGGGTGAGGGTCAGGCTTCGGGGAAGTGTTAGGGTTAGGGTTCGGGCTAGGGTTAGGATTAGGGGTCGGGGACGGTTTAGGGTCCAGGTGAGGGTACGACAACGCTTTAGGGGGAGCGTACGTGTGAGGGCGCGGCTTAGTGTCAGCGTACGGGTTAGGATTAGGGGACGGGTGAGGGTCAGGCTTCGGGGAAGGGTTAGGGTTAGGGTTCGGGCTAGGGTTAGGGTTAGGGGACGGGGACGGTTTAGGGTCCAGGTGAGTGTACGACAACGCTTTAGGGGGAGCGTACGTGTGAGGGCGCAGGTTAGTGTCAGCGTACGGGTTAGGATTAGGGGACGGGTGAGTGTCAGGCTTCGGGGAAGGGTTAGGGTTAGGGTTCGGGCTAGGTTTAGGGTTAGGGGACGGGGACGGTTTAGGGTCCAGGTGAGGGTACGACAACGCTTTAGGGGGAGCGTACGTGTGAGGGCGCGGGTTAGCGTCAGCGTACGGGTTAGGATTAGGGGACGGGTGAGGGTCAGGCTTCGGGAAGGTTTAGGTTTAGGTATCGGGGTAGGGTTAGGGTTAGGGGACGGGGACGGTTTAGGGTCCAGGTGAGGGTACGACAACGCTTTAGGGGGAGCGTACATGTGAGGGCGCGGGTTAGTGTCAGCGTACGGGTTAGGATTAGGGGACGTGTGAGGGTCAGGCTTCGGGGAAGGGTTAGGGTTAGGGTTCGGGCTAGGGTTAGGGTTAGGGGACGGGGACGGTTTAGGGTCCAGGTGAGGGTACGACAACGCTTTAGGGGGAGCGTACGTGTGAGGGCGCGGGTTAGCGTCAGCGTACGGGTTAGGATTAGGGGACGGGTGAGGGTCAGGCTTCGGGGAAGGGTTAGGGTTAGGGTTCGGGCTAGGGTTAGGGTTAGGGGACGGGGACGGTTTAGGGTCCAGGTGAGGGTACGACAACGCTTTAGGGGGAGCGTACGTGTGAGGGCGCGGCTTAGTGTCAGCGTACGGGTTAGGATTAGGGGACGGGTGAGGGTCAGGCTTCGGGGAAGGGTTAGGGTTAGGGTTCGGGCTAGGGTTAGGGTTAGGGGACGGTGACGGTTTACGGTCCAGGTGAGGGTACGACAACGCTTTAGGGGGAGCGTACGTGTGAGGGCGTGGCTTAGTGTCAGCGTACGGGTTAGGATTAGGGTACGGGTGAGGGTTAGGCTTTGGGAAGGTTTAGGGTTAGGGTTCGTGCTAGGGTTAGGGTTAGGGGACAGGGACGGTTAAGGGTCCAGGTGAGGGTACGACAACGCTTTAGGGGGAGCGTACGTGTGAGGGCGCGGCTTAGTGTCAGCGTACGGGTTAGGATTAGGGGACAGGTGAGGGTCAGGCTTCGGGGAAGTGTTAGGGTTAGGGTTCGGGCTAGGGTTAGGGTTAGGGGACGGGGACGGTTTAGGGTCCAGGTGAGGGTACGACAATGCTTTAGGGGGAGCGTACGTGTGAGGGCGCGGCTTAGTGTCAGCGTACGGGTTAGGATTACGGGACGGGTGAGGGTCAGGCTTCGGGGAAGGGTTAGGGTTAGGGTTCGGGCTAGGGTTAGGGTTAGGGGACGGGGATGGTTTAGGGTCCAGGTGAGGGTACGACAACGCTTTAGGGGGAGCGTACGTGTGAGGGCGCGGCTTAGTGTCAGCGTACGGGTTAGGATTAGGGGACGGGTGAGGGTCAGGCTTCGGGGAAGGGTTAGGGTTAGGGTTCGGGCTAGGGTTAGGGTTAGGGGACGGGGACGGTTTAGGGTCCAGGTGAGGGTACGACAACGCTTTAGGGGGAGCGTACGTGTGAGGGCGCGGCTTAGTGTCAGCGTACGGGTTAGGATTAGGGGACGGGTGAGGGTCAGGCTTCGGGAAGGTTTAGGGTTAGGGTTCGGGCTAGGGTTAGGGTTAGGGGACGGGGACGGTTTAGGGTCCAGGTGAGGGTACGACAACGCTTTAGGGGGGGCGTACGTGTGAGGGCGTGGGTTAGTGTCAGCGTACGGGTTAGGATTAGGGGACGGGTGAGGGTCAGGCTTCGGGGAAGGGTTAGGGTTAGGGTTCAGGCTAGGGTTAGGGTTAGGGGACGGGGACGGTTTAGGGTCCAGGTGAGGGTACGACAACGCTTTAGGGGGAGCGTACGTGTGAGGGCGCGGCTTAGTGTCAGCGTACGGGTTAGGATTAGGGGACGGGTGAGGGTCAGGCTTCGGGGAAGGGTTAGGGTTAGGGTTCGGGCTAGGGTTAGGGTTAGGGGACGGGGACGGTTTAGGGTCCAGGTGAGGGTACGACAACGCTTTAGGGGGAGCGTAGTTGTGAGGGCGCGGGTTAGTGCCAGCGTACGGGTTAGGATTAGGGGACGGGTGAGGGTCAGGCTTCGGGGAAGTGTTAGGGTTAGGGTTCGGGCTAGGGTTAGGGTTAGGGGACGGGGACGGTTTAGGGTCCAGGTGAGAGTACGACAACGCTTTAGGGGGAGCGTACGTGTGAGGGCGCGGCGTAGTGTCAGCGTACGGGTTAGGATTAGGGGACGGGTGAGGGTCAGGCTTCGGGGAAGGGTTAGGGTTAGGGTTCGGGCTAGGGTTAGGGTTAGGGGACGGGGACGGTTTAGGGTCCAGGTGAGGGTACGACAACGCATTAGGGGGAGCGTACGTGTGAGGGAGCGGGTTAGTGTCAGCGTACGGGTTAGGATTAGGGGACGGGTGAGGGTCAGGCTTCGGGGAAGGGTTAGGGTTAGGGTTCGGGCTAGGGTTAGGATTAGGGGTCGGGGACGGTTTAGGGTCCAGGTGAGGGTACGACAACGCTTTAGGGGGAGCGTACGTGTGAGGGCGCGGCTTAGTGTCAGCGTACGGGTTAGGATTAGGGGACGGGTGAGGGTCAGGCTTCGGGGAAGGGTTAGGGTTAGGGTTCGGGCTAGGGTTAGGGTTAGGGGACGGGGACGGTTTAGGGTCCAGGTGAGTGTACGACAACGCTTTAGGGGGAGCGTACGTGTGAGGGCGCAGGTTAGTGTCAGCGTACGGGTTAGGATTAGGGGACGGGTGAGTGTCAGGCTTCGGGGAAGGGTTAGGGTTAGGGTTCGGGCTAGGTTTAGGGTTAGGGGACGGGGACGGTTTAGGATCCAGGTGAGGGTACGACAACGCTTTAGGGGGAGCGTACGTGTGAGGGCGCGGGTTAGCGTCAGCGTACGGGTTAGGATTAGGGGACGGGTGAGGGTCAGGCTTCGGGAAGGTTTAGGTTTAGGTATCGGGGTAGGGTTAGGGTTAGGGGACGGGGACGGTTTAGGGTCCAGGTGAGGGTACGACAACGCTTTAGGGGGAGCGTACATGTGAGGGCGCGGGTTAGTGTCAGCGTACGGGTTAGGATTAGGGGACGTGTGAGGGTCAGGCTTCGGGGAAGGGTTAGGGTTAGGGTTCGGGCTAGGGTTAGGGTTAGGGGACGGGGACGGTTTAGGGTCCAGGTGAGGGTACGACAACGCTTTAGGGGGAGCGTACGTGTGAGGGCGCGGGTTAGCGTCAGCGTACGGGTTAGGATTAGGGGACGGGTGAGGGTCAGGCTTCGGGGAAGGGTTAGGGTTAGGGTTCGGGCTAGGGTTAGGGTTAGGGGACGGGGACGGTTTAGGGTCCAGGTGAGGGTACGACAACGCTTTAGGGGGAGCGTACGTGTGAGGGCGCGGCTTAGTGTCAGCGTACGGGTTAGGATTAGGGGACGGGTGAGGGTCAGGCTTCGGGGAAGGGTTAGGGTTAGGGTTCGGGCTAGGGTTAGGGTTAGGGGACGGTGACGGTTTACGGTCCAGGTGAGGGTACGACAACGCTTTAGGGGGAGCGTACGTGTGAGGGCGTGGCTTAGTGTCAGCGTACGGGTTAGGATTAGGGTACGGGTGAGGGTTAGGCTTTGGGAAGGTTTAGGGTTAGGGTTCGTGCTAGGGTTAGGGTTAGGGGACAGGGACGGTTAAGGGTCCAGGTGAGGGTACGACAACGCTTTAGGGGGAGCGTACGTGTGAGGGCGCGGCTTAGTGTCAGCGTACGGGTTAGGATTAGGGGACAGGTGAGGGTCAGGCTTCGGGGAAGTGTTAGGGTTAGGGTTCGGGCTAGGGTTAGGGTTAGGGGACGGGGACGGTTTAGGGTCCAGGTGAGGGTACGACAATGCTTTAGGGGGAGCGTACGTGTGAGGGCGCGGCTTAGTGTCAGCGTACGGGTTAGGATTACGGGACGGGTGAGGGTCAGGCTTCGGGGAAGGGTTAGGGTTAGGGTTCGGGCTAGGGTTAGGGTTAGGGGACGGGGATGGTTTAGGGTCCAGGTGAGGGTACGACAACGCTTTAGGGGGAGCGTACGTGTGAGGGCGCGGCTTAGTGTCAGCGTACGGGTTAGGATTAGGGGACGGGTGAGGGTCAGGCTTCGGGGAAGGGTTAGGGTTAGGGTTCGGGCTAGGGTTAGGGTTAGGGGACGGGGACGGTTTAGGGTCCAGGTGAGGGTACGACAACGCTTTAGGGGGAGCGTACGTGTGAGGGCGCGGCTTAGTGTCAGCGTACGGGTTAGGATTAGGGGACGGGTGAGGGTCAGGCTTCGGGAAGGTTTAGGGTTAGGGTTCGGGCTAGGGTTAGGGTTAGGGGACGGGGACGGTTTAGGGTCCAGGTGAGGGTACGACAACGCTTTAGGGGGGGCGTACGTGTGAGGGCGTGGGTTAGTGTCAGCGTACGGGTTAGGATTAGGGGACGGGTGAGGGTCAGGCTTCGGGGAAGGGTTAGGGTTAGGGTTCAGGCTAGGGTTAGGGTTAGGGGACGGGGACGGTTTAGGGTCCAGGTGAGGGTACGACAACGCTTTAGGGGGAGCGTACGTGTGAGGGCGCGGCTTAGTGTCAGCGTACGGGTTAGGATTAGGGGACGGGTGAGGGTCAGGCTTCGGGGAAGGGTTAGGGTTAGGGTTCGGGCTAGGGTTAGGGTTACGGGACGGGGACGGTTTAGGGTCCAGGTGAGGGTACGACAACGCTTTAGGGGGAGCGTACGTGTGAGGGCGCGGCTTAGTGTCAGCGTACGGGTTAGGATTAGGGGACGGGTGAGGGTCAGGCTTCGGGGAAGGGTTAGGGTTAGGGTTCGGGCTAGGGTTAGGGTTAGGGGACGGGGACGGTTTAGGGTCCAGGTGAGGGTACGACAACGATTTAGGGGGAGCGTACGTGTGAGGGCGCGGCTTAGTGTCAGCGTACGGGTTAGGATTAGGGGACGGGTGAGGGTCAGGCTTCGGGGAAGGGTTAGGGTTAGGGTTCGGGCTAGGGTTAGGGTTAGGGGACGGGGACGGTTTAGGGTCCAGGTGAGGGTACGACAACGCTTTAGGGGGAGCGTACGTGTGAGGGCACGGGTTAGTGTCAGCGTACGGCTTAGGATTATGGGACGGGTGAGGGTCAGGCTTCGGGGAAGGGTTAGGGTTAGGGTTCGGGCTAGGGTTAGGGTTAGGGGACGGGGACGGTTTAGGGTCCAGGTGAGTGTACGACAACGCTTTAGGGGGAGCGTACGTGTAAGGGCGCAGGTTAGTGTCAGCGTACGGGTTAGGATTAGGGGACGGGTGAGTGTCAGGCTTCAGGGAAGCGTTAGGGTTAGGGTTCGGGCTAGGGTTAGGGTTAGGGGACGGGGACGGTTTAGGGTCCAGGTGAGGGTACGACAACGCTTTAGGGGGAGCGTACGTGTGAGGGCGCGGGTTAGTGTCAGCGTACGGGTTAGGATTAGGGGACGGGTGAGGGTCAGGCTTCGGGGAAGGGTTAGGGTTAGGGTTCGGGCTAGGTTTAGGGTTAGGGGACGGGGACGGTTTAGGGTCCAGGTGAGGGTACGACAACGCTTTAGGGGGAGCGTACGTGTGAGGGCGCGGGTTAGCGTCAGCGTACGGGTTAGGATTAGGGGACGGGTGAGGGTCAGGCTTCGGGAAGGTTTAGGTTTAGGGTTCGGGGTAGGGTTAGGGTTAGGGGACGGGGACGGTTTAGGGTCCAGGTGAGGGTACGACAACGCTTTAGGGGGAGCGTACGTGTGAGGGCGCGGCTTAGTGTCAGCGTACGGGTTAGGATTAGGGGACGGGTGAGGGTCAGGCTTCGGGGAAGGGTTAGGGTTAGGGTTCGGGCTAGGGTTAGGGTTAGGGGACGGGGACGGTTTAGGGTCCAGGTGAGGGTACGACAACGCTTTAGGGGGAGCGTACGTGTGAGGGCGCGGCTTAGTGTCAGCGTACGGGTTAGGATTAGGGGACGGGTGATGGTCAGGCTTCGGGGAAGTGTTAGGGTTAGGGTTCGGGCTAGGCTTAGGGTTAGGGGACGGGGACGGTTTAGGGTCCAGGTGAGGGTACGACAACGCTTTAGGGGGATCGTACGTGTGAGGGCGTGGCTTAGTGTCAGCGTACGGGTTAGGATTAGGGGACGGGTGAGGGTCAGGCTTCGGGAAGGTTTAGGGTTAGGGTTCGGGCTAGGGTTAGGGTTAGGGGACGGGGACGGTTTAGGGTCCAGGTGAGGGTACGACAACGCTTTAGGGGGAGCGTACGTGTGAGGGAGCGGCTTATTGTCAGCGTACGGGTTAGGATTATGGGACGGGTGAGGGTCAGGCTTCGGGAAGGTTTAGGGTTAGGGTTCGGGCTAGGGTTAGGGTTAGGGGACGGGGACGGTTTAGGGTCCAGGTGAGGGTACGACAACGCTTTAGGGGGAGCATACGTGTGAGGGCGCGGCTTAGTGTCAGCGTACGGGTTAGGATTAGGGGACGGGTGAGGGTCAGGCTTCGGGGAAGGGTTAGGGTTAGGGTTCGGGCTAGGGTTAGGGTTAGGGGACGGGGACGGTTTAGGGTCCAGGTGAGGGTACGACAACGCTTTAGGGGGAGCGTACGTGTGAGGGAGCGGGTTAGTGTCAGCGTACGGGTTAGGATTAGGGGACGGGTGAGGGTCAGGCTTCGGGGAAGTGTTAGGGTTAGGGTTCGGGCTAGGGTTAGGGTTAGGGGACGGGGACGGTTTAGGGTCCAGGTGAGAGTACGACAACGCTTTAGGGGGAGCGTACGTGTGAGGGCGCGGCGTAGTGTCAGCGTACGGGTTAGGATTAGGGGACGGGTGAGGGTCAGGCTTCGGGGAAGGGTTAGGGTTAGGGTTCGGGCTAGGGTTAGGGTTAGGGGACGGGGACGGTTTAGGGTCCAGGTGAGGGTACGACAACACATTAGGGGGAGCGTACGTGTGAGGGAGCGGGTTAGTGTCAGCGTACGGGTTAGGATTAGGGGACGGGTGAGGGTCAGGCTTCGGGGAAGGGTTAGTGTTAGGGTTCGGGCTAGGGTTAGGGTTAGGGGACGGGGACGGTTTAGGGTCCAGGTGAGGGTACGACAACGCTTTAGGGGGAGCGTACGTGTGAGGGTGCGGCTTAGTGTCAGCGTACGGGTTAGGATTAGGGGACGGGTGAGGGTCAGGCTTCGGGGAAGGGTTAGGGTTAGGGTTCGGGCTAGGGTTAGGGTTTGGGGACGGGGACGGTTTAGGGTCCAGGTGAGTGTACGACAACGCTTTAGGGGGAGCGTACGTGTGAGGGCGCAGGTTAGTGTCAGCGTACGGGTTAGGATTAGGGGACGGGTGAGGGTCAGGCTTCGGGAAGGTTTAGGTTTAGGGTTCGGGGTAGGGTTAGGGTTAGGGGACGGGGACGGTTTAGGGTCCAGGTGAGGGTACGACAACGCTTTAGGGGGAGCGTACGTGTGAGGGCGCGGCTTAGTGTCAGCGTACGGGTTAGGATTAGGGGACGGGTGAGGGTCAGGCTTCGGGGAAGGGTTAGGGTTAGGGTTCGGGCTAGGGTTAGGGTTAGGGGATGGGGACGGTTTAGGGTCCAGGTGAGGGTACGACAACGCTTTAGGGGGAGCGTACGTGTGAGGGCGCGGCTTAGTGTCAGCGTACGGGTTAGGATTAGGGGACGGGTGATGGTCAGGCTTCGGGGAAGTGTTAGGGTTAGGGTTCGGGCTAGGCTTAGGGTTAGGGGACGGGGACGGTTTAGGGTCCAGGTGAGGGTACGACAACGCTTTAGGGGGATCGTACGTGTGAGGGCGCGGCTTAGTGTCAGCGTACGGGTTAGGATTAGGGGACGGGTGAGGGTCAGGCTTCGGGAAGGTTTAGGGTTAGGGTTCGGGCTAGGGTTAGGGTTAGGGGACGGGGACGGTTTAGGGTCCAGGTGAGGGTACGACAACGCTTTAGGGGGAGCGTACGTGTGAGGGCGCGGCTTATTGTCAGCGTACGGGTTAGGATTATGGGACGGGTGAGGGTCAGGCTTCGGGAAGGTTTAGGGTTAGGGTTCGGGCTAGGGTTAGGGTTAGGGGACGGGGACGGTTTAGGGTCCAGGTGAGGGTACGACAACGCTTTAGGGGGAGCATACGTGTGAGGGCGCGGCTTAGTGTCAGCGTACGGGTTAGGATTAGGGGACGGGTGAGGGTCAGGCTTCGGGGAAGGGTTAGGGTTAGGGTTCGGGCTAGGGTTAGGGTTAGGGGACGGGGACGGTTTAGGGTCCAGGTGAGGGTACGACAACGCTTTAGGGGGAGCGTACGTGTGAGGGAGCGGGTTAGTGTCAGCGTACGGGTTAGGATTAGGGGACGGGTGAGGGTCAGGCTTCGGGGAAGTGTTAGGGTTAGGGTTCGGGCTAGGGTTAGGGTTAGGGGACGGGGACGGTTTAGGGTCCAGGTGAGAGTACGACAACGCTTTAGGGGGAGCGTACGTGTGAGGGCGCGGCGTAGTGTCAGCGTACGGGTTAGGATTAGGGGACGGGTGAGGGTCAGGCTTCGGGGAAGGGTTAGGGTTAGGGTTCGGGCTAGGGTTAGGGTTAGGGGACGGGGACGGTTTAGGGTCCAGGTGAGGGTACGACAACACATTAGGGGGAGCGTACGTGTGAGGGAGCGGGTTAGTGTCAGCGTACGGGTTAGGATTAGGGGACGGGTGAGGGTCAGGCTTCGGGGAAGGGTTAGTGTTAGGGTTCGGGCTAGGGTTAGGGTTAGGGGACGGGGACGGTTTAGGGTCCAGGTGAGGGTACGACAACGCTTTAGGGGGAGCGTACGTGTGAGGGTGCGGCTTAGTGTCAGCGTACGGGTTAGGATTAGGGGACGGGTGAGGGTCAGGCTTCGGGGAAGGGTTAGGGTTAGGGTTCGGGCTAGGGTTAGGGTTTGGGGACGGGGACGGTTTAGGGTCCAGGTGAGTGTACGACAACGCTTTAGGGGGAGCGTACGTGTGAGGGCGCAGGTTAGTGTCAGCGTACGGGTTAGGATTAGGGGACGGGTGAGTGTCAGGCTTCGGGGAAGGGTTAGGGTTAGGGTTCGGGGTAGGGTTAGGGTTAGGGGACGGGGACGGTTTAGGGTCCAGGTGAGGGTACGACAACGCTTTAGGGGGAGCGTACGTGTGAGGGCGCGGGTTAGCGTCAGCGTACGGGTTAGGATTAGGGGACGGGTGAGGGTCAGGCTTCGGGAAGGTTTAGGTTTAGGTTTCGTGGTAGGGTTAGGGTTAGGGGACGGGGACGGTTTAGGGTCCAGGTGAGGGTACGACAACGCTTTACGGGGAGCGTACGTGTGAGGGCGCGGGTTAGGGTCAGCGTACGGGTTAGGATTAGGGGACGTGTGAGGGTCAGGCTTCGGGGAAGGGTTAGGGTTAGGGTTCGGGCTAGGGTTAGGGTTAGGGGACGGGGACGGTTTAGGGTCCAGGTGAGGGTACGACAACGCTTTAGGGGGAGCGTACGTGTGAGGGCGCGGGTTAGCGTCAGCGTACGGGTTAGGATTAGGGGACGGGTGAGGGTCAGGCTTCGGGAAGGTTTAGGTTTAGGGTTCGGGCTAGGGTTAGGGTTAGGGGACGGGGACGGTTTAGGGTCCAGGTGAGGGTACGACAACGCTTTAGGGGGAGCGTACGTGTGAGGGCGCGGCTTAGTGTCAGCGTACGGGTTAGGATTAGGGTACGGGTGAGGGTCAGGCTTCGGGGAAGGGTTAGGGTTAGGGTTCGGGCTAGGGTTAGGGTTAGGGGACGGGGACGGTTTAGGGTCCAGGTGAGGGTACGACAACGCTTTAGGGGGAGCGTACGTGTGAGGGCGCGGCTTAGTGTCAGCGTACGGGTTAGGATTAGGGGACGGGTGAGGGTCAGGCTTCGGGGAAGGGTTAGGGTTAGGGTTCGGGCTAGGGTTAGGGTTAGGGGACGGGGACGGTTTAGGGTCCAGGTGAGGGTACGACAACGCTTTAGGGGAAGCGTACGTGTGAGGGCGCGGCTTAGTGTCAGCGTACGGGTTAGGATTAGGGGACGGGTGAGGGTCAGGCTTCGGGGAAGGGTTAGGGTTAGGGTTCGGGCTAGGGTTAGGGTTAGGGGACGGGGACGGTTTACGGTCCAGGTGAGGGTACGACAACGCTTTAGGGGGAGCGTACGTGTGAGGGCGTGGCTTAGTGTCAGCGTACGGGTTAGGATTAGGGTACGGGTGAGGGTTAGGCTTTGGGAAGGTTTAGGGTTAGGGTTCGTGCTAGGGTTAGGGTTAGGGGACTGGGACGGTTAAGGGTCCAGGAGAGGGTACGACAACGCTTTAGGGGGAGCGTACGTGTGAGGGCGCGGGTTAGCGTCAGCGTACGGGTTAGGATTAGGGGACGGGTGAGGGTCAGGCTTCGGGAAGGTTTAGGTTTAGGTTTCGTGGTAGGGTTAGGGTTAGGGGACGGGGACGGTTTAGGGTCCAGGTGAGGGTACGACAACGCTTTAGGGGGAGCGTACGTGTGAGGGCGCGGGTTAGTGTCAGCGTACGGGTTAGGATTAGGGGACGTGTGAGGGTCAGGCTTCGGGGAAGGGTTAGGGTTAGGGTTCGGGCTAGGGTTAGGGTTAGGGGACGGGGACGGTTTAGGGTCCAGGTGAGGGTACGACAACGCTTTAGGGGGAGCGTACGTGTGAGGGCGCGGGTTAGCGTCAGCGTACGGGTTAGGATTAGGGGACGGGTGAGGGTCAGGCTTCGGGAAGGTTTAGGTTTAGGGTTCGGGCTAGGGTTAGGGTTAGGGGACGGGGACGGTTTAGGGTCCAGGTGAGGGTACGACAACGCTTTAGGGGGAGCGTACGTGTGAGGGCGCGGCTTAGTGTCAGCGTACGGGTTAGTATTAGGGTACGGGTGAGGGTCAGGCTTCGGGGAAGGGTTAGGGTTAGGGTTCGGGCTAGGGTTAGGGTTAGGGGACGGGGACGGTTTAGGGTCCAGGTGAGGGTACGACAACGCTTTAGGGGGAGCGTACGTGTGAGGGCGCGGCTTAGTGTCAGCGTACGGGTTAGGATTAGGGGACGGGTGAGGGTCAGGCTTCGGGGAAGGGTTAGGGTTAGGGTTCGGGCTAGGGTTAGGGTTAGGGGACGGGGACGGTTTAGGGTCCAGGTGAGGGTACGACAACGCTTTAGGGGAAGCGTACGTGTGAGGGCGCGGCTTAGTGTCAGCGTACGGGTTAGGATTAGGGGACGGGTGAGGGTCAGGCTTCGGGGAAGGGTTAGGGTTAGGGTTCGGGCTAGGGTTAGGGTTAGGGGACGGGGACGGTTTACGGTCCAGGTGAGGGTACGACAACGCTTTAGGGGGAGCGTACGTGTGAGGGCGTGGCTTAGTGTCAGCGTACGGGTTAGGATTAGGGTACGGGTGAGGGTTAGGCTTTGGGAAGGTTTAGGGTTAGGGTTCGTGCTAGGGTTAGGGTTAGGGGACAGGGACGGTTAAGGGTCCAGGAGAGGGTACGACAACGCTTTAGGGGGAGCGTACTTGTGAGGGCGCGGCTTAGTGTCAGCGTACGGGTTAGGATTAGGGGACAGGTGAGGGTCAGGCTTCGGGGAAGTGTTAGGGTTAGGGTTCGGGCTAGGGTTAGGGTTAGGGGACGGGGACGGTTTAGGGTCCAGGTGAGGGTACGACAATGCTTTAGGGGGAGCGTACGTGTGAGGGCGCGGCTTAGTGTCAGCGTACGGGTTAGGATTACGGGACGGGTGAGGGTCAGGCTTCGGGGAAGGGTTAGGGTTAGGGTTCGGGCTAGGGTTAGGGTTAGGGGACGGGGATGGTTTAGGGTCCAGGTGAGGGTACGACAACGCTTTAGGGGGAGCGTACGTGTGAGGGCGCGGCTTAGTGTCAGCGTACGGGTTAGGATTAGGGGACGGGTGAGGGTCAGGCTTCGGGGAAGGGTTAGGGTTAGGGTTCGGGCTAGGGTTAGGGTTAGGGGACGGGGACGGTTTAGGGTCCAGGTGAGGGTACGACAACGCTTTAGGGGGAGCGTACGTGTGAGGGCGCGGCTTAGTGTCAGCGTACGGGTTAGGATTAGGGGACGGGTGAGGGTCAGGCTTCGGGAAGGTTTAGGGTTAGGGTTCGGGCTAGGGTTAGGGTTAGGGGACGGGGACGGTTTAGGGTCCAGGTGAGGGTACGACAACGCTTTAGGGGGGGCGTACGTGTGAGGGCGTGGGTTAGTGTCAGCGTACGGGTTAGGATTAGGGGACGGGTGAGGGTCAGGCTTCGGGGAAGGGTTAGGGTTAGGGTTCGGGCTAGTGTTAGGGTTAGGGGACGGCGACGGTTTAGGGTCCAGGTGAGGGTACGACAACGCTTTAGGGGGAGCGTACGTGTGAGGGCGCGGCTTAGTGTCAGCGTACGGGTTAGGATTAGGGGACGGGTGAGGGTCAGGCTTCGGGGAAGGGTTAGGGTTAGGGTTCGGGCTAGGGTTAGGGTTAGGGGACGGGGACGGTTTAGGGTCCAGGTGAGGGTACGACAACGCTTTAGGGGGAGCGTACGTGTGAGGGCGCGGCTTAGTGTCAGCGTACGGGTTAGGATTAGGGGACGGGTGAGGGTCAGGCTTCGGGGAAGGCTTAGGGTTAGGGTTCGGGCTAGGGTTAGGGTTAGGGGACGGTGACGGTTTACGGTCCAGGTGAGGGTACGACAACGCTTTAGGGGGAGCGTACGTGTGAGGGCGTGGCTTAGTGTCAGCGTACGGGTTAGGATTAGGGTACGGGTGAGGGTTAGGCTTTGGGAAGGTTTAGGGTTAGGGTTCGTGCTAGGGTTAGTGTTAGGGGACAGGGACGGTTAAGGGTCCAGGTGAGGGTACGACAACGCTTTAGGGGGAGCGTACGTGTGAGGGCGCGGCTTAGTGTCAGCGTACGGGTTAGGATTAGGGGACAGGTGAGGGTCAGGCTTCGGGGAAGTGTTAGGGTTAGGGTTCGGGCTAGGGTTAGGGTTAGGGGACGGGGACGGTTTAGGGTCCAGGTGAGGGTACGACAATGCTTTAGGGGGAGCGTACGTGTGAGGGCGCGGCTTAGTGTCAGCGTACGGGTTAGGATTACGGGACGGGTGAGGGTCAGGCTTCGGGGAAGGGTTAGGGTTAGGGTTCGGGCTAGGGTTAGGGTTAGGGGACGGGGACGGTTTAGGGTCCAGGTGAGGGTACGACAACGCTTTAGGGGGAGCGTACGTGTGAGGGCGCGGGTTAGTGTCAGCGTACGGGTTAGGATTAGGGGACGGGTGAGGGTCAGGCTTCGGGGAAGGGTTAGGGTTAGGGTTCGGGCTAGGGATAGGGTTAGGGGACGGGGACGGTTTAGGGTCCAGGTGAGGGTACGACAACGCTTTAGGGGGAGCGTACGTGTGAGGGCGCGGGTTAGCGTCAGCGTACGGGTTAGGATTAGGGGACGGGTGAGGGTCAGGCTTCGGGAAGGTTTAGGTTTAGGGTTCGGGGTAGGGTTAGGGTTAGGGGACGGGGACGGTTTAGGGTCCAGGTGAGGGTACGACAACGCTTTAGGGGGAGCGTACGTGTGAGGGCGCGGCTTAGTGTCAGCGTACGGGTTAGGATTAGGGGACGGGTGAGGGTCAGGCTTCGGGGAAGGGTTAGGGTTAGGGTTCGGGCTAGGGTTAGGGTTAGGGGACGGGGACGGTTTAGGGTCCAGGTGAGGGTACGACAACGCTTTAGGGGGAGCGTACGTGTGAGGGCGCGGCTTAGTGTCAGCGTACGGGTTAGGATTAGGGGACGGGTGAGGGTCAGGCTTCGGGGAAGTGTTAGGGTTAGGGTTCGGGCTAGGCTTAGGGTTAGGGGACGGGGACGGTTTAGGGTCCAGGTGAGGGTACGACAACGCTTTAGGGGGATCGTACGTGTGAGGGCGCGGCTTAGTGTCAGCGTATGGGTTAGGATTAGGGGACGGGTGAGGGTCAGGCTTCGGGAAGGTTTAGGGTTAGGGTTCGGGCTAGGGTTAGGGTTAGGGGACGGGGACGGTTTAGGGTCCAGGTGAGAGTACGACAACGCTTAAGGGGGAGCGTACGTGTGAGGGCGCGGCGTAGTGTCAGCGTACGGGTTAGGATTAGGGGACGGGTGAGGGTCAGGCTTCGGGGAAGGGTTAGGGTTAGGGTTCGGGCTAGGGTTAGGGTTAGGGGACGGGGACGGTTTAGGGTCCAGGTGAGGGTACGACAACGCATTAGGGGGAGCGTACGTGTGAGGGAGCGGGTTAGTGTCAGCGTACGGGTTAGGATTATGGGACGGGTGAGGGTCAGGCTTCGGGGAAGGGTTAGGGTTAGGGTTCGGGCTAGGGTTAGGGTTAGGGGACGGGGACGGTTTAGGGTCCAGGTGAGGGTACGACAACGCTTTAGGGGGAGCGTACGTGTGAGGGCGCGGCTTAGTGTCAGCGTACGGGTTAGGATTAGGGGACGGGTGAGTGTCAGGCTTCGGGGAAGGGTTAGGGTTAGGGTTCGGGCTAGGGTTAGGGTTAGGGGACGGGGACGGTTTAGGGTCCAGGTGAGTGTACGACAAGGCTTTAGGGGGAGCGTACGTGTGAGGGCGCGGGTTAGTGTCAGCGTACGGGTTACGATTAGGGGACGGGTGAGTGTCAGGCTTCGGGGAAGGGTTAGGGTTAGGGTTCGGGCTAGGGTTAGGGTTAGGGGACGGGGACGGTTTAGGGTCCAGGTGAGGGTACGACAACGCTTTAGGGGGAGCATACGTGTGAGGGCGCGGGTTAGCGTCAGCGTACGGGTTAGGATTAGGGGACGGGTGAGGGTCAGGCTTCGGGAAGGTTTAGGTTTAGGTTTCGGGGTAGGGTTAGGGTTAGGGGACGGGGACGGTTTAGGGTCCAGGTGAGGGTACGACAACGCTTTAGGGGGAGCGTACGTGTGAGGGCGCGGCTTAGTGTCAGCGTACGGGTTAGGATTAGGGGACGGGTGAGGGTCAGGCTTCGGGGAAGTGTTAGGTTTAGGGTTCGGGCTAGGCTTAGGGTTAGGGGACGGGGACGGTTTAGGGTCCAGGTGAGGGTACGACAACGCTTTAGGGGGATCGTACGTGTGAGGGCGCGGCTTAGTGTCAGCGTACGGGTTAGGATTAGGGGACGGGTGAGGGTCAGGCTTCGGGAAGGTTTAGGGTTAGGGTTCGGGCTAGGGTTAGGGTTAGGGGACGGGGACGGTTTAGGGTCCAGGTGAGAGTACGACAACGCTTAAGGGGGAGCGTACGTGTGAGGGCGCGGCGTAGTGTCAGCGTACGGGTTAGGATTAGGGGACGGGTGAGGGTCAGGCTTCGGGGAAGGGTTAGGGTTAGGGTTCGGGCTAGGGTTAGGGTTAGGGGACGGGGACGGTTTAGGGTCCAGGTGAGTGTACGACAACGCTTTAGGGGGAGCGTACGTGTGAGGGCGCGGGTTAGTGTCAGCGTACGGGTTAGGATTAGGGGACGGGTGAGTGTCAGGCTTCGGGGAAGGGTTAGGGTTAGGGTTCGGGCTAGGGTTAGGGTTAGGGGACGGGGACGGTTTAGGGTCCAGGTGAGGGTACGACAACGCTTTAGGGGGAGCATACGTGTGAGGGCGCGGGTTAGCGTCAGCGTACGGGTTAGGATTAGGGGACGGGTGAGGGTCAGGCTTCGGGAAGGTTTAGGTTTAGGTTTCGGGGTAGGGTTAGGGTTAGGGGACGGGGACGGTTTAGGGTCCAGGTGAGGGTACGACAATGCTTTAGGGGGAGCGTACGTGTGAGGGCGCGGGTTAGTGTCAGCGTACGGGTTAGGATTAGGGGACGTGTGAGGGTCAGGCTTCGGGGAAGGGTTAGGGTTAGGGTTCGGGCTAGGGTTAGGGTTAGGGGACGGGGACGGTTTAGGGTCCAGGTGAGGGTACGACAACGCTTTAGGGGGAGCGTACGTGTGAGGGCGCGGGTTAGCGTCAGCGTACGGGTTAGGATTAGGGGACGGGTGAGGGTCAGGCTTCGGGAAGGTTTAGGTTTAGGGTTCGGGCTAGGGTTAGGGTTAGGGGACGGGGACGGTTTAGGGTCCAGGTGAGGGTACGACAACGCTTTAGGGGGAGCGTACGTGTGAGGGCGCGGCTTAGTGTCAACGTACGGGTTAGGATTAGGGGACGGGTGAGGGTCAGGCTTCGGGGAAGGGTTAGGGTTAGGGTTCGGGCTAGGGTTAGGGTTAGGGGACGGTGACGGTTTACGGTCCAGGTGAGGGTACGACAACGCTTTAGGGGGAGCGTACGTGTGAGGGCGTGGCTTAGTGTCAGCGTACGGGTTAGGATTAGGGTACGGGTGAGGGTTAGGCTTTGGGAAGGTTTAGGGTTAGGGTTCGTGCTAGGGTTAGGGTTAGGGGACAGGGACGGTTAAGGGTCCAGGTGAGGGTACGACAACGCTTTAGGGGGAGCGTACGTGTGAGGGCGCGGCTTAGTGTCAGCGTACGGGTTAGGATTAGGGGACAGCTGAGGGTCAGGCTTCGGGGAAGTGTTAGGGTTAGGGTTCGGGCTAGGGTTAGGGTTAGGGGACGGGGACGGTTTAGGGTCCAGGTGAGGGTACGACAACGCTTTAGGGGGAGCGTACGAGTGAGGGCGCGGCTTAGTGTCAGCGTACGGGTTAGGATTACGGGACGGGTGAGGGTCAGGCTTCGGGGAAGGGTTAGGGTTAGGGTTCGGGCTAGGGTTAGGGTTAGGGGACGGGGATGGTTTAGGGTCCAGGTGAGGGTACGACAACGCTTTAGGGGGAGCATACGTGTGAGGACGCGGCTTAGTGTCAGCGTACGGGTTAGGATTAGGGGACGGGTGAGGGTCAGGCTTCGGGGAAGGGTTAGGGTTAGGGTTCGGGCTAGGGTTAGGGTTAGGGGACGGGGACGGTTTAGGGTCCAGGTGAGGGTACGACAACGCTTTAGGGGGAGCGTACGTGTGAGGGCGCGGCTTAGTGTCAGCGTACGGGTTAGGATTAGGGGACGGGTGAGGGTCAGGCTTCGGGAAGGTTTAGGGTTAGGGTTCGGGCTAGGGTTAGGGTTAGGGGACGGGGACGGTTTAGGGTCCAGGTGAGGGTACGACAACGCTTTAGGGGGGGCGTACGTGTGAGGGCGTGGGTTAGTGTCAGCGTACGGGTTAGGATTAGGGGACGGGTGAGGGTCAGGCTTCGGGGAAGGGTTAGGGTTAGGGTTCGGGCTAGGGTTAGGGTTAGGGGACGGGGACGGTTTAGGGTCCAGGTGAGGGTACGACAACGCTTTAGGGGGAGCGTACGTGTGAGGGCGCGGCTTAGTGTCCACGTACGGGTTAGGATTAGGGGACGGGTGAGGGTCAGGCTTCGGGGAAGGGTTAGGGTTAGGGTTCGGGCTAGGGTTAGGGTTAGGGGACGGGGACGGTTTAGGGTCCAGGTGAGGGTACGACAACGCTTTAGGGGGAGCGTACGTGTGAGGGCGCGGCTTAGTGTCAGCGTACGGGTTAGGATTAGGGGACGGGTGAGGGTCAGGCTTCGGGGAAGGGTTAGGGTTAGGGTTCGGGCTAGGGTTAGGGTTAGGGGACGGGGAGGGTTTAGGGTCCAGGTGAGGGTACGACAACGCTTTAGGGGGAGCGTACGTGTGAGGGCGCGGCTTAGTGTCAGCGTACGGTTTAGGATTAGGGGACGGGTGAGGGTCAGGCTTCGAGGAAGGGTTAGGGTTAGGGTTCGGGCTAGGGTTAGGGTTAGGGGACGGGGACGGTTTAGGGTCCAGGTGAGGGTACGACAACGCTTTAGGGGGAGCGTACGTGTGAGGGCACGGGTTAGCGTCAGCGTACGGGTTAGGATTATGGGACGGTGAGGGTCAGGCTTCGGGGAAGGGTTAGGGTTAGGGTTCGGGCTAGGGTTAGGGTTAGGGGACGGGGACGGTTTAGGGTCCAGGTGAGTGTACGACAACGCTTTAGGGGGAGCGTACGTGTGAGGGCGCAGGTTAGTGTCAGCGTACGGTTTAGGATTAGGGGACGGGTGAGTGTCAGGCTTCAGGGAAGCGTTAGGGTTAGGGTTCGGGCTAGGGTTAGGGTTAGGGGACGGGGACGGTTTAGGGTCCAGGTGAGGGTACGACAACGCTTTAGGGGGAGCGTACGTGTGAGGGCGCGGGTTAGTGTCAGCGTACGGGTTAGGATTAGGGGACGGGTGAGGGTCAGGCTTCGGGGAAGGGTTAGGGTTAGGGTTCGGGCTAGGGTTAGGGTTAGGGGACGGGGACGGTTTAGGGTCCAGGTGAGGGTACGACAACGCTTTAGGAGGAGCGTACGTGTGAGGGCGGGGGTTAGCGTCAGCGTACGGGTTAGGATTAGGGGACGGGTGAGGGTCAGGCTTCGGGAAGGTTTAGGTTTAGGGTTCGGGGTAGGATTAGGGTTAGGGGACGGGGACGGTTTAGGGTCCAGGTGAGGGTACGACAACGCTTTAGGGGGAGCGTACGTGTGAGGGCGCGGCTTAGTGTCAGCGTACGGGTTAGGATTAGGGGACGGGTGAGGGTCAGGCTTCGGGGAAGGGTTAGGGTTAGGGTTCGGGCTAGGGTTAGGGTTAGGGGACGGGGACGGTTTAGGGTCCAGGTGAGGGTACGACAACGCTTTAGGGGGAGCGTACGTGTGAGGGCGCGGCTTATTGTCAGCGTACGGGTTAGGATTATGGGACGGGTGAGGGTCAGGCTTCGGGAAGGTTTAGGGTTAGGGTTCGGGCTAGGGTTAGGGTTAGGGGACGGGGACGGTTTAGGGTCCAGGTGAGGGTACGACAACGCTTTAGGGGGAGCATACGTGTGAGGGCGCGGCTTAGTGTCAGCGTACGGGTTAGGATTAGGGGACGGGTGAGGGTCAGGCTTCGGGGAAGGGTTAGGGTTAGGGTTCGGGCTAGGGTTAGGGTTAGGGGACGCGGACCGTTTAGGGTCCAGGTGAGGGTACGACAACGCTTTAGGGGGAGCGTACATGTGAGGGCGCGGCTTAGTGTCAGCGTACGGGTTAGGATTAGGGGACGTGTGAGGGTCAGGCTTCGGGGAAGGGTTAGGGTTAGGGTTCGGGCTAGGGTTAGGGTTAAGGGACGGGGACGGTTTAGGGTCCAGGTGAGGGTACGACAACGCTTTAGGGGGAGCGTACGTGTGAGGGCGCGGGTTAGTGTCAGCGTACGGGTTAGGTTTAGGGGACGGGTGAGGGTCAGGCTTCGGGGAAGTGTTAGGGTTAGGGTTCGGGCTAGGGTTAGGGTTAGGGGACCGGGACGGTTTAGGGTCCAGGTGAGAGTACGACAACGCTTTAGGGGGAGCGTACGTGTGAGGGCACGGCGTAGTGTCAGCGTACGGGTTAGGATTAGGGGACGGGTGAGGGTCAGGCTTCGGGGAAGGGTTAGGGTTAGGGTTCGGGCTAGGGTTAGGGTTAGGGGACGGGGACGGTTTAGGGTCCAGGTGAGGGTACGACAACGCATTAGGGGGAGCGTACGTGTGAGGGAGCGGGTTAGTGTCAGCGTACGGGTTAGGATTAGGGGACGGGTGAGGGTCAGGCTTCGGGGAAGGGTTAGGGTTAGGGTTCGGGCTAGGGTTAGGGTTAGGGGACGGGGACGGTTTAGGGTCCAGGTGAGGGTACGACAACGCTTTAGGGGGAGCGTACGTGTGAGGGCGCGGCTTAGTGTCAGCGTACGGGTTAGGATTAGGGGACGGGTGAGGGTCAGGCTTCGGGGAAGGGTTAGGGTTAGGGTTCGGGCTAGGGTTAGGGTTAGGGGACGGGGTCGGTTTAGGGTCCAGGTGAGGGTACGACAACGCTTTAGGGGGAGCGTACGTGTGAGGGCGCGGGTTAGCGTCAGCGTACGGGTTAGGATTAGGGGACGGGTGAGGGTCAGGCTTCGGGAAGGTTTAGGGTTAGGGTTCGGGCTAGGGTTAGGGTTAGGGGACGGGGACGGTTTAGGGTCCAGGTGAGGGTACGACAACGCTTTAGGGGGAGCGTACGTGTGAGGGCGCGGCTTAGTGTCAGCGTACGGGTTAGGATTAGGGTACGGGTGAGGGTCAGGCTTCGGGGAAGGGTTAGGGTTAGGGTTCGGGCTAGGGTTAGGGTTAGGGGACGGGGACGGTTTAGGGTCCAGGTGAGGGTACGACAACGCTTTAGGGGGAGCGTACGTGTGAGGGCGCGGCTTAGTGTCAGCGTACGGGTTAGGATTAGGGGACGGGTGAGGGTCAGGCTTCGGGGAAGGGTTAGGGTTAGGGTTCGGGCTAGGGTTAGGGTTAGGGGACGGGGACGGTTTAGGGTCCAGGTGAGGGTACGACAACGCTTTAGGGGGAGCGTACGTGTGAGGGCGCGGCTTAGTGTCAGCGTACGGTTTAGGATTAGGGGACGGGTGAGGGTCAGGCTTCGGGGAAGGGTTAGGGTTAGGGTTCGGGCTAGGGTTAGGGTTAGGGGACGGTGACGGTTTATGGTCCAGGTGAGGGTACGACAACGCTTTAGGGGGAGCGTACGTGTGAGGGCGTGGTTTAGTGTCAGCGTACGGGTTAGGATTAGGGTACGGGTGAGGGTTAGGCTTTGGGAAGGTTTAGGGTTAGGGTTCGTGCTAGGGTTAGGGTTAGGGGACAGGGACGGTTAAGGGTCCAGGTGAGGGTACGACAACGCTTTAGGGGGAGCGTACGTGTGAGGGCGCGGCTTAGTGTCAGCGTACGGGTTAGGATTAGGGGACAGGTGAGGGTCAGGCTTCGGGGAAGTGTTAGGGTTAGGGTTCGGGCTAGGGTTAGGGTTAGGGGACGGGGACGGTTTAGGGTCCAGTTGAGGGTACGACAATGCTTTAGGGGGAGCGTACGTGTGAGGGCGCGGCTTAGTGTCAGCGTACGGGTTAGGATTAGGGGACGGGTGAGGGTCAGGCTTCGGGGAAGGGTTAGGGTTAGGGTTCGGGCTAGGGTTAGGGTTAGGGGACGGGGATGGTTTAGGGTCCAGGTGAGGGTACGACAACGCTTTAGGGGGAGCGTACGTGTGAGGGCGCGGCTTAGTGTCAGCGTACGGGTTAGGATTAGGGGACGGGTGAGGGTCAGGCTTCGGGGAAGGGTTAGGGTTAGGGTTCGGGCTAGGGTTAGGGTTAGGGGACGGGGACGGTTTAGGGTCCAGGTGAGGGTACGACAACGCTTTAGGGGGAGCGTACGTGTGAGGGCGCGGCTTAGTGTCAGCGTACGGGTTACGATTAGGGGACGGGTGAGGGTCAGGCTTCGGGAAGGTTTAGGGTTAGGGTTCGGGCTAGGGTTAGGGTTAGGGGACGGGGACGGTTTAGGGTCCAGGTGAGGGTACGACAACGCTTTAGGGGGAGCGTACGTGTGAGGGCGCAGGTTAGTGTCAGCGTACGGGTTAGGATTAGGGGACGGGTGAGTGTCAGGCTTCGGGGAAGGGTTAGGGTTAGGGTTCGGGCTAGGGTTAGGGTTAGGGGACGGGGACGGTTTAGGGTCCAGGTGAGGGTACGACAACGCTTTAGGGGGAGCGTATGTGTGAGGGCGCGGGTTAGCGTCAGCGTACGGGTTAGGATTAGGGGACGGGTGAGGGTCAGGCTTCGGGAAGGTTTAGGTTTAGGTTTCGGGGTAGGGTTAGGGTTAGGGGACGGGGACGGTTTAGGGTCCAGGTGAGGGTACGACAACGCTTTAGGGGGAGCGTACGTGTGAGGGCGCGGGTTAGTGTCAGCGTCCGGGTTAGGATTAGGGGACGTGTGAGGGTCAGGCTTCGGGGAAGGGTTAGGGTTAGGGTTCGGGCTAGGGTTAGGGTTAGGGGACGGGGACGGTTTAGGGTCCAGGTGAGGGTACGACAACGCTTTAGGCGGAGCGTACGTGTGAGGGCGCGGGTTAGCGTCAGCGTACGGTTTAGGATTAGGGGACGGGTGAGGGTCAGGCTTCGGGAAGGTTTAGGTTTAGGGTTCGGGCTAGGGTTAGGGTTAGGGGACGGGGACGGTTTAGGGTCCAGGTGAGGGTACGACAACGCTTTAGGGGGAGCGTACGTGTGAGCGCGCGGCTTAGTGTCAGCGTACGGGTTAGGATTAGGGGCGGGTGAGGGTCAGGCTTCGGGAAGGTTTAGGGTTAGGGTTCGGGCTAGGGTTAGGGTTAGGGGACGGGGACGGTTTAGGGTCCAGGTGAGGGTACGACAACGCTTTAGGGGGAGCGTACGTGTGAGGGCGCAGGTTAGTGTCAGCGTACGGGTTAGGATTACGGGACGGGTGAGTGTCAGGCTTCGGGGAAGGGTTAGGGTTAGGGTTCGGGCTAGGGTTAGGGTTAGGGGACGGGGACGGTTTAGGGTCCAGGTGAGGGTACGACAACGCTTTAGGGGGAGCGTATGTGTGAGGGCGCGGGTTAGCGTCAGCGTACGGGTTAGGATTAGGGGACGGGTGAGGGTCAGGCTTCGGGAAGGTTTAGGTTTAGGTTTCGGGGTAGGGTTAGGGTTAGGGGACGGGGACGGTTTAGGGTCCAGGTGAGGGTACGACAACGCTTTAGGGGGAGCGTACGTGTGAGGGCGCGGGTTAGTGTCAGCGTCCGGGTTAGGATTAGGGGACGTGTGAGGGTCAGGCTTCGGGGAAGGGTTAGGGTTAGGGTTCGGGCTAGGGTTAGGGTTAGGGGACGGGGACGGTTTAGGGTCCAGGTGAGGGTACGACAACGCTTTAGGGGGAGCGTACGTGTGAGGGCGCGGGTTAGCGTCAGCGTACGGTTTAGGATTAGGGGACGGGTGAGGGTCAGGCTTCGGGAAGGTTTAGGTTTAGGGTTCGGGCTAGGGTTAGGGTTAGGGGACGGGGACGGTTTAGGGTCCAGGTGAGGGTACGACAACGCTTTAGGGGGAGCGGACGTGTGAGCGCGCGGCTTAGTGTCAGCGTACGGGTTAGGATTAGGGTACGGGTGAGGGTCAGGCTTCGGGGAAGGGTTAGGGTTAGGGTTCGGGCTAGGGTTAGGGTTAGGGGACGGGGACGGTTTAGGGTCCAGGTGAGGGTACGACAACGCTTTAGGGGGAGCGTACGTGTGAGGGCGCGGGTTAGCGTCAGCGTATGGTTTAGGATTAGGGGACGGGTGAGGGTCAGGCTTCGGGAAGGTTTAGGTTTAGGGTTCGGGCTAGGGTTAGGGTTAGGGGACGGGGACGGTTTAGGGTCCAGGTGAGGGTACGACAACGCTTTAGGGGGAGCGTACGTGTGAGCGCGCGGCTTAGTGTCAGCGTATGGGTTACGATTAGGGGCGGGTGAGGGTCAGGCTTCGGGAAGGTTTAGGGTTAGGGTTCGGGCTAGGGTTAGGGTTAGGGGACGGGGACGGTTTAGGGTCCAGGTGAGGGTACGACAACGCTTTAGGGGGAGCGTACGTGTGAGGGCGCAGGTTAGTGTCAGCGTACGGGTTAGGATTAGGGGACGGGTGAGTGTCAGGCTTCGGGGAAGGGTTAGGGTTAGGGTTCGGGCTAGGGTTAGGGTTAGGGGACGGGGACGGTTTAGGGTCCAGGTGAGGGTACGACAACGCTTTAGGGGGAGCGTATGTGTGAGGGCGCGGGTTAGCGTCAGCGTACGGGTTAGGATTAGGGGACGGGTGAGGGTCAGGCTTCGGGAAGGTTTAGGTTTAGGTTTCGGGGTAGGGTTAGGGTTAGGGGACGGGGACGGTTTAGGGTCCAGGTGAGGGTACGACAACGCTTTAGGGGGAGCGTACGTGTGAGGGCGCGGGTTAGTGTCAGCGTCCGGGTTAGGATTAGGGGACGTGTGAGGGTCAGGCTTCGGGGAAGGGTTAGGGTTAGGGTTCGGGCTAGGGTTAGGGTTAGGGGACGGGGACGGTTTAGGGTCCAGGTGAGGGTACGACAACGCTTTAGGGGGAGCGTACGTGTGAGGGCGCGGGTTAGCGTCAGCGTACGGTTTAGGATTAGGGGACGGGTGAGGGTCAGGCTTCGGGAAGGTTTAGGTTTAGGGTTCGGGCTAGGGTTAGGGTTAGGGGACGGGGACGGTTTAGGGTCCAGGTGAGGGTACGACAACGCTTTAGGGGGAGCGTACGTGTGAGCGCGCGGCTTAGTGTCAGCGTACGGGTTAGGATTAGGGGCGGGTGAGGGTCAGGCTTCGGGAAGGTTTAGGGTTAGGGTTCGGGCTAGGGTTAGGGTTAGGGGACGGGGACGGTTTAGGGTCCAGGTGAGGGTACGACAACGCTTTAGGGGGAGCGTACGTGTGAGGGCGCAGGTTAGTGTCAGCGTACGGGTTAGGATTAGGGGACGGGTGAGTGTCAGGCTTCGGGGAAGGGTTAGGGTTAGGGTTCGGGCTAGGGTTAGGGTTAGGGGACGGGGACGGTTTAGGGTCCAGGTGAGGGTACGACAACGCTTTAGGGGGAGCGTATGTGTGAGGGCGCGGGTTAGCGTCAGCGTACGGGTTAGGATTAGGGGACGGGTGAGGGTCAGGCTTCGGGAAGGTTTAGGTTTAGGTTTCGGGGTAGGGTTAGGGTTAGGGGACGGGGACGGTTTAGGGTCCAGGTGAGGGTACGACAACGCTTTAGGGGGAGCGTACGTGTGAGGGCGCGGGTTAGTGTCAGCGTCCGGGTTAGGATTAGGGGACGTGTGAGGGTCAGGCTTCGGGGAAGGGTTAGGGTTAGGGTTCGGGCTAGGGTTAGGGTTAGGGGACGGGGACGGTTTAGGGTCCAGGTGAGGGTACGACAACGCTTTAGGGGGAGCGTACGTGTGAGGGCGCGGGTTAGCGTCAGCGTACGGTTTAGGATTAGGGGACGGGTGAGGGTCAGGCTTCGGGAAGGTTTAGGTTTAGGGTTCGGGCTAGGGTTAGGGTTAGGGGACGGGGACGGTTTAGGGTCCAGGTGAGGGTACGACAACGCTTTAGGGGGAGCGGACGTGTGAGCGCGCGGCTTAGTGTCAGCGTACGGGTTAGGATTAGGGTACGGGTGAGGGTCAGGCTTCGGGGAAGGGTTAGGGTTAGGGTTCGGGCTAGGGTTAGGGTTAGGGGACGGGGACGGTTTAGGGTCCAGGTGAGGGTACGACAACGCTTTAGGGGGAGCGTACGTGTGAGGGCGCGGGTTAGCGTCAGCGTACGGTTTAGGATTAGGGGACGGGTGAGGGTCAGGCTTCGGGAAGGTTTAGGTTTAGGGTTCGGGCTAGGGTTAGGGTTAGGGGACGGGGACGGTTTAGGGTCCAGGTGAGGGTACGACAACGCTTTAGGGGGAGCGTACGTGTGAGCGCGCGGCTTAGTGTCAGCGTACGGGTTAGGATTAGGGGCGGGTGAGGGTCAGGCTTCGGGAAGGTTTAGGGTTAGGGTTCGGGCTAGGGTTAGGGTTAGGGGACGGGGACGGTTTAGGGTCCAGGTGAGGGTACGACAACGCTTTAGGGGGAGCGTACGTGTGAGGGCGCAGGTTAGTGTCAGCGTACGGGTTAGGATTAGGGGACGGGTGAGTGTCAGGCTTCGGGGAAGGGTTAGGGTTAGGGTTCGGGCTAGGGTTAGGGTTAGGGGACGGGGACGGTTTAGGGTCCAGGTGAGGGTACGACAACGCTTTAGGGGGAGCGTATGTGTGAGGGCGCGGGTTAGCGTCAGCGTACGGGTTAGGATTAGGGGACGGGTGAGGGTCAGGCTTCGGGAAGGTTTAGGTTTAGGTTTCGGGGTAGGGTTAGGGTTAGGGGACGGGGACGGTTTAGGGTCCAGGTGAGGGTACGACAACGCTTTAGGGGGAGCGTACGTGTGAGGGCGCGGGTTAGTGTCAGCGTCCGGGTTAGGATTAGGGGACGTGTGAGGGTCAGGCTTCGGGGAAGGGTTAGGGTTAGGGTTCGGGCTAGGGTTAGGGTTAGGGGACGGGGACGGTTTAGGGTCCAGGTGAGGGTACGACAACGCTTTAGGGGGAGCGTACGTGTGAGGGCGCGGGTTAGCGTCAGCGTACGGTTTAGGATTAGGGGACGGGTGAGGGTCAGGCTTCGGGAAGGTTTAGGTTTAGGGTTCGGGCTAGGGTTAGGGTTAGGGGACGGGGACGGTTTAGGGTCCAGGTGAGGGTACGACAACGCTTTAGGGGGAGCGGACGTGTGAGCGCGCGGCTTAGTGTCAGCGTACGGGTTAGGATTAGGGTACGGGTGAGGGTCAGGCTTCGGGGAAGGGTTAGGGTTAGGGTTCGGGCTAGGGTTAGGGTTAGGGGACGGGGACGGTTTAGGGTCCAGGTGAGGGTACGACAACGCTTTAGGGGGAGCGTACGTGTGAGGGCGCGGCTTAGTGTCAGCGTACGGGTTAGGATTAGGGGATGGGTGAGGGTCAGGCTTCAGGGAAGGGTTAGGGTTAGGGTTCGGGCTAGGGTTAGGGTTAGGGGACGGGGACGGTTTAGGGTTCAGGTGAGGGTACGACAACGCTTTAGGGGGAGCGTACGTGTGAGGGCGCGGCTTAGTGTCAGCGTACGGGTTAGGATTAGGGGACGGGTGAGGTTCAGGCTTCGGGAAGGTTTAGGGTTAGGGTTCGGGCTAGGGTTAGGGTTAGGGGACGGGGACGGTTTAGGGTCCAGGTGAGGGTACGACAACGCTTTAGGGGGAGCGTACGTGTGAGGGCGCGGCTTAGTGTCAGCGTACGGGTTAGGATTAGGGGACGGGTGAGGGTCAGGCTTCGGGGAAGGGTTAGGGTTAGGGTTCGGGCTAGGGTTAGGGTTAGGGGACGGGGACGGTTTAGGGTCCAGGTGAGGGTACGACAACGCTTTAGGGGGAGCGTACGTGTGAGGGCGCGGGTTAGTGTCAGCGTACGGGTTAGGATTAGGGGACGGGTGAGGGTCAGGCTTCGGGGAAGTGTTAGGGTTAGGGTTCGGGCTAGGGTTAGGGTTAGGGGACGGGGACGGTTTAGGGTCCAGGTGAGAGTACGACAACGCTTTAGGGGGAGCGTACGTGTGAGGGCACGGCGTAGTGTCAGCGTACGGGTTAGGATTAGGGGACGGGTGAGGGTCAGGCTTCGGGGAAGGGTTAGGGTTAGGGTTCGGGCTAGGGTTAGGGTTAGGGGACGGGGACGGTTTAGGGTCCAGGTGAGGGTACGACAACGCATTAGGGGGAGCGTACGTGTGAGGGAGCGGGTTAGTGTCAGCGTATGGGTTAGGATTAGGGGACGGGTGAGGGTCAGGCTTCGGGGAAGCGTTAGGGTTAGGGTTCGGGCTAGGGTTAGGGTTAGGGGACGGGGACGGTTTAGGGTCCAGGTGAGAGTACGACAACGCTTTAGGGGGAGCGTACGTGTGAGGGCGCGGCGTAGTGTCAGCGTACGGGTTAGGATTAGGGGACGGGTGAGGGTCAGGCTTCGGGGAAGGGTTAGGGTTAGGGTTCGGGCTAGGGTTAGGGTTAGGGGACGGGGACGGTTTAGGGTCCAGGTGAGGGTACGACAACGCATTAGGGGGAGCGTACGTGTGAGGGAGCAGGTTAGTGTCAGCGTATGGGTTAGGATTAGGGGACGGGTGAGGGTCAGGCTTCGGGGAAGGGTTAGGGTTAGGGTTCGGGCTAGGGTTAGGGTTAGGGTACGGGGACGGTTTAGGGTCCAGGTGAGGGTACGACAACGCTTTAGGGGTAGCGTACGTGTGAGGGCGCGGCTTAGTGTCAGCGTACGGGTTAGGATTAGGGGACGGGTGAGGGTCAGGCTTCGGGGAAGGGTTAGGGTTAGGGTTCGGGCTAGGGTTAGGGTTAGGGGACGGGGACGGTTTAGGGTCCATGTGAGGGTACGACAACGCATTAGGGGGAGCGTACGTGTGAGGGAGCGGGTTAGTGTCAGCGTATGGGTTAGGATTAGGGGACGGGTGAGGGTCAGGCTTCGGGGAAGGGTTAGGGTTAGGGTTCGGGCTAGGGTTAGGGTTAGGGTACGGGGACGGTTTAGGGTCCAGGTGAGGGTACGACAACGCTTTAGGGGGAGCGTACGTGTGAGGGCGCGGCTTAGTGTCAGCGTACGGGTTAGGATTAGGGGACGGGTGAGGGTCAGGCTTCGGGGAAGGGTTAGGGTTAGGGTTCGGGCTAGGGTTAGGGTTAGGGTACGGGGACGGTTTAGGGTCCAGGTGAGGGTACGACAACGCTTTAGGGGGAGCGTACGTGTGAGGGCGCGGCTTAGTGTCAGCGTACGGGTTAGGATTAGGGGACGGGTGAGGGTCAGGCTTCGGGGAAGTGTTAGGGTTAGGGTTCGGGCTAGGCTTAGGGTTAGGGGACGGGGACGGTTTAGGTTCCAGGTGAGGGTACGACAACGCTTTAGGGGGATCGTACGTGTGAGGGCGCGGCTTAGTGTCAGCGTACGGGTTAGGTTTAGGGGACGGGTGAGGGTCAGGCTTCGGGAAGGTTTAGGGTTAGGGTTCGGGCTAGGGTTAGGGTTAGGGGACGGGGACGGTTTAGGGTCCAGGTGAGGGTACGACAACGCTTTAGGGGGAGCGTACGTGTGAGGGCACGGCTTATTGTCAGCGTACGGGTTAGGATTATGGGACGGGTGAGGGTCAGGCTTCGGGAAGGTTTAGGGTTAGGGTTCGGGCTAGGGTTAGGGTTAGGGGACGGGGACGGTTTAGGGTCCAGGTGAGGGTACGACAACGCTTTAGGGGGAGCATACGTGTGAGGGCGCGGCTTAGTGTCAGCGTACGGGTTAGGATTAGGGGACGGGTGAGGGTCAGGCTTCGGGGAAGGGTTAGGGTTAGGGTTCGGGCTAGGGTTAGGTTTAGGGGACGGGGACGGTTTAGGGTCCAGGTGAGGGTACGACAACGCTTTAGGGGGAGCGTACGTGTGAGGGCGCGGGTTAGTGTCAGCGTACGGGTTAGGATTAGGGGACGGGTGAGGGTCAGGCTTCGGGGAAGTGTTAGGGTTAGGGTTCGTGCTAGGGTTAGGGTTAGGGGACGGGGACGGTTTAGGGTCCAGGTGAGAGTACGACAACTCTTTAGGGGGAGCGTACGTGTGAGGGGCGGCGTAGTGTCAGCGTACGGGTTAGGATTAGGGGACGGGTGAGGGTCAGGCTTCGGGGAAGGGTTAGGGTTAGGGTTCGGGCTAGGTTTAGGGTTAGGGGACGGGGACGGTTTAGGGTCCAGGTGAGGGTACGACAACGCATTAGGGGGAGCGTACGTGTGAGGGAGCGGGTTAGTGTCAGCGTATGGGTTAGGATTAGGGGACGGGTGAGGATCAGGCTTCGGGGAAGGGTTAGGGTTAGGGTTCGGGCTAGGGTTAGGGTTAGGGGACGGGGACGGTTTAGGGTCCAGGTGAGGGTACGACAACGCTTTAGGGGGAGCGTACGTGTGAGGGCGCGGGTTAGCGTCAGCGTACGGGTTAGGATTAGGGGACGGGTGAGGGTCAGGCTTCGGGAAGGTTTAGGTTTAGGGTTCGGGCTAGGGTTAGGGTTAGGGGACGGGGACGGTTTAGGGTCCAGGTGAGGGTACGACAACGCTTTAGGGGGAGCGTACGTGTGAGGGCGCGGCTTAGTGTCAGCGTACGGGTTAGGATTAGGGTACGGGTGAGGGTCAGGCTTCGGGGAAGGGTTAGGGTTAGGGTTCGGGCTAGGGTTAGGGTTAGGGGACGGGGACGGTTTAGGGTCCAGGTGAGGGTACGACAACGCTTTAGGGGGAGCGTACGTGTGAGGGCGCGGCTTAGTGTCAGCGTACGGGTTAGGATTAGGGGACGGGTGAGGGTCAGGCTTCGGGGAAGGGTTAGGGTTAGGGTTCGGGCTAGGGTTAGGGTTAGGGGACGGGGACGGTTTAGGGTCCAGGTGAGGGTACGACAACGCTTTAGGGGGAGCGTACGTGTGAGGGCGCGGCTTAGTGTCAGCGTACGGGTTAGGATTAGGGGACGGGTGAGGGTCAGGCTTCGGGGAAGGGTTAGGGTTAGGGTTCGGGCTAGGGTTAGGGTTAGGGGACGGTGACGGTTTACGGTCCAGGTGAGGGTACGACAACGCTTTAGGGGGAGCGTACGTGTGAGGGCGTGGCTTAGTGTCAGCGTACGGGTTAGGATTAGGGTACGGGTGAGGGTTAGGCTTTGGGAAGGTTTAGGGTTAGGGTTCGTGCTAGGGTTAGGGTTAGGGGACAGGGACGGTTAAGGGTCCAGGTGAGGGTACGACAACGCTTTAGGGGGAGCGTACGTGTGAGGGCGTGGCTTAGTGTCAGCGTACGGGTTAGGATTAGGGGACAGGTGAGGGTCAGGCTTCGGGGAAGTGTTAGGGTTAGGGTTCGGGCTAGGGTTAGTGTTAGGGGACGGGGACGGTTTAGGGTCCAGGTGAGGGTACGACAATGCTTTAGGGGGAGCGTACGTGTGAGGGCGCGGCTTAGTGTCAGCGTACGGGTTAGGATTACGGGACGGGTGAGGGTCAGGCTTCGGGGAAGGGTTAGGGTTAGGGTTCGGGCTAGGGTTAGGGTTAGGGGACGGGTATGGTTTAGGGTCCAGGTGAGGGTACGACAACGCTTTAGGGGGAGCGTACGTGTGAGGGTGCGGCTTAGTGTCAGCGTACGGGTTAGGATTAGGGGACGGGTGAGGGTCAGGCTTCGGGGAAGGGTTAGGGTTAGGGTTCGGGCTAGGGTTAGGGTTAGGGGACGGGGACGGTTTAGGGTCCAGGTGAGGGTACGACAACGCTTTAGGGGGAGCGTACGTGTGAGGGCGCGGCTTAGTGTCAGCGTACGGGTTAGGATTAGGGGACGGGTGAGTGTCAGGCTTCGGGAAGGTTTAGGGTTAGGGTTCGGGCTAGGGTTAGGGTTAGGGGACGGGGACGGTTTAGGGTCCAGGTGAGGGTACGACAACGCTTTAGGGGGGGCGTACGTGTGAGGGCGCAGGTTAGTGTCAGCGTACGGGTTAGGATTAGGGGACGGGTGAGGGTCAGGCTTCGGGGAAGGGTTAGGGTTAGGGTTCGGGCTAGGGTTAGGGTTAGGGGACGGGGACGGTTTAGGGTCCAGGTGAGGGTACGACAACGCTTTAGGGGGAGCGTACGTGTGAGGGCGCGGCTTAGTGTCAGAGTACGGGTTAGGATTAGGGGACGGGTGAGGGTCAGGCTTCGGGGAAGGGTTAGGGTTAGGGTTCGGGCTAGGGTTAGGGTTAGGGGACGGGGACGGTTTAGGGTCCAGGTGAGGGTACGACAACGCTTTAGGGGGAGCGTACGTGTGAGGGCGCGGCTTAGTGTCAGCGTACGGGTTACGATTAGGGGACGGGTGAGGGTCAGGCTTCGGGGAAGGGTTAGGGTTAGGGTTCGGGCTAGGGTTAGGGTTAGGGGACGGTGACGGTTTACGGTCCAGGTGAGGGTACGACAACGCTTTAGGGGGAGCGTACGTGTGAGGGCGTGGCTTAGTGTCAGCGTACGGGTTAGGATTAGGGTACGGGTGAGGGTTAGGCTTTGGGAAGGTTTAGGGTTAGGGTTCGTGCTAGGGTTAGGGTTAGGGGACAGGGACGGTTAAGGGTCCAGGTGAGGGTACGACAACGCTTTAGGGGGAGCGTACGTGTGAGGGCGCGGCTTAGTGTCAGCGTACGGGTTAGGATTAGGGGACAGGTGAGGGTCAGGCTTCGGGGAAGTGTTAGGGTTAGGGTTCGGGCTAGGGTTAGTGTTAGGGGACGGGGACGGTTTAGGGTCCAGGTGAGGGTACGACAATGCTTTAGGGGGAGCGTACGTGTGAGGGCGCGGCTTAGTGTCAGCGTACGGGTTAGGATTAGGGGACGGGTGAGGGTCAGGCTTCGGGAAGGTTTAGGGTTAGGGTTCGGGCTAGGGTTAGGGTTAGGGGACGGGGACGGTTTAGGGTCCAGGTGAGGGTACGACAACGCTTTAGGGGGAGCGTACGTGTGAGGGCGCGGGTTAGTGTCAGCGTACGGGTTAGGATTAGGGGACGGGTGAGGGTCAGGCTTCGGGGAAGTGTTAGGGTTAGGGTTCGGGCTAGGGTTAGGGTTAGGGGACGGGGACGGTTTAGGGTCCAGGTGAGAGTACGACAACGCTTTAGGGGGAGCGTACGTGTGAGGGCACGGCGTAGTGTCAGCGTACGGGTTAGGATTAGGGGACGGGTGAGGGTCAGGCTTCGGGGAAGGGTTAGGGTTAGGGTTCGGGCTAGGGTTAGGGTTAGGGGACGGGGACGGTTTAGGGTCCAGGTGAGGGTACGACAACGCATTAGGGGGAGCGTACGTGTGAGGGAGCGGGTTAGTGTCAGCGTATGGGTTAGGATTAGGGGACGGGTGAGGGTCAGGCTTCGGGGAAGCGTTAGGGTTAGGGTTCGGGCTAGGGTTAGGGTTAGGGGACGGGGACGGTTTAGGGTCCAGGTGAGAGTACGACAACGCTTTAGGGGGAGCGTACGTGTGAGGGCGCGGCGTAGTGTCAGCGTACGGGTTAGGATTAGGGGACGGGTGAGGGTCAGGCTTCGGGGAAGGGTTAGGGTTAGGGTTCGGGCTAGGGTTAGGGTTAGGGGACGGGGACGGTTTAGGGTCCAGGTGAGGGTACGACAACGCATTAGGGGGAGCGTACGTGTGAGGGAGCAGGTTAGTGTCAGCGTATGGGTTAGGATTAGGGGACGGGTGAGGGTCAGGCTTCGGGGAAGGGTTAGGGTTAGGGTTCGGGCTAGGGTTAGGGTTAGGGTACGGGGACGGTTTAGGGTCCAGGTGAGGGTACGACAACGCTTTAGGGGTAGCGTACGTGTGAGGGCGCGGCTTAGTGTCAGCGTACGGGTTAGGATTAGGGGACGGGTGAGGGTCAGGCTTCGGGGAAGGGTTAGGGTTAGGGTTCGGGCTAGGGTTAGGGTTAGGGGACGGGGACGGTTTAGGGTCCATGTGAGGGTACGACAACGCATTAGGGGGAGCGTACGTGTGAGGGAGCGGGTTAGTGTCAGCGTATGGGTTAGGATTAGGGGACGGGTGAGGGTCAGGCTTCGGGGAAGGGTTAGGGTTAGGGTTCGGGCTAGGGTTAGGGTTAGGGTACGGGGACGGTTTAGGGTCCAGGTGAGGGTACGACAACGCTTTAGGGGGAGCGTACGTGTGAGGGCGCGGCTTAGTGTCAGCGTACGGGTTAGGATTAGGGGACGGGTGAGGGTCAGGCTTCGGGGAAGGGTTAGGGTTAGGGTTCGGGCTAGGGTTAGGGTTAGGGTACGGGGACGGTTTAGGGTCCAGGTGAGGGTACGACAACGCTTTAGGGGGAGCGTACGTGTGAGGGCGCGGCTTAGTGTCAGCGTACGGGTTAGGATTAGGGGACGGGTGAGGGTCAGGCTTCGGGGAAGTGTTAGGGTTAGGGTTCGGGCTAGGCTTAGGGTTAGGGGACGGGGACGGTTTAGGTTCCAGGTGAGGGTACGACAACGCTTTAGGGGGATCGTACGTGTGAGGGCGCGGCTTAGTGTCAGCGTACGGGTTAGGTTTAGGGGACGGGTGAGGGTCAGGCTTCGGGAAGGTTTAGGGTTAGGGTTCGGGCTAGGGTTAGGGTTAGGGGACGGGGACGGTTTAGGGTCCAGGTGAGGGTACGACAACGCTTTAGGGGGAGCGTACGTGTGAGGGCACGGCTTATTGTCAGCGTACGGGTTAGGATTATGGGACGGGTGAGGGTCAGGCTTCGGGAAGGTTTAGGGTTAGGGTTCGGGCTAGGGTTAGGGTTAGGGGACGGGGACGGTTTAGGGTCCAGGTGAGGGTACGACAACGCTTTAGGGGGAGCATACGTGTGAGGGCGCGGCTTAGTGTCAGCGTACGGGTTAGGATTAGGGGACGGGTGAGGGTCAGGCTTCGGGGAAGGGTTAGGGTTAGGGTTCGGGCTAGGGTTAGGTTTAGGGGACGGGGACGGTTTAGGGTCCAGGTGAGGGTACAACAACGCTTTAGGGGGAGCGTACGTGTGAGGGCGCGGGTTAGTGTCAGCGTACGGGTTAGGATTAGGGGACGGGTGAGGGTCAGGCTTCGGGGAAGTGTTAGGGTTAGGGTTCGTGCTAGGGTTAGGGTTAGGGGACGGGGACGGTTTAGGGTCCAGGTGAGAGTACGACAACGCTTTAGGGGGAGCGTACGTGTGAGGGGCGGCGTAGTGTCAGCGTACGGGTTAGGATTAGGGGACGGGTGAGGGTCAGGCTTCGGGGAAGGGTTAGGGTTAGGGTTCGGGCTAGGTTTAGGGTTAGGGGACGGGGACGGTTTAGGGTCCAGGTGAGGGTACGACAACGCATTAGGGGGAGCGTACGTGTGAGGGAGCGGGTTAGTGTCAGCGTATGGGTTAGGATTAGGGGACGGGTGAGGGTCAGGCTTCGGGGAAGGGTTAGGGTTAGGGTTCGGGCTAGGGTTAGGGTTAGGGGACGGGGACGGTTTAGGGTCCAGGTGAGGGTACGACAACGCTTTAGGGGGAGCGTACGTGTGAGGGCGCGGGTTAGCGTCAGCGTACGGGTTAGGATTAGGGGACGGGTGAGGGTCAGGCTTCGGGAAGGTTTAGGTTTAGGGTTCGGGCTAGGGTTAGGGTTAGGGGACGGGGACGGTTTAGGGTCCAGGTGAGGGTACGACAACGCTTTAGGGGGAGCGTACGTGTGAGGGCGCGGCTTAGTGTCAGCGTACGGGTTAGGATTAGGGTACGGGTGAGGGTCAGGCTTCGGGGAAGGGTTAGGGTTAGGGTTCGGGCTAGGGTTAGGGTTAGGGGACGGGGACGGTTTAGGGTCCAGGTGAGGGTACGACAACGCTTTAGGGGGAGCGTACGTGTGAGGGCGCGGCTTAGTGTCAGCGTACGGGTTAGGATTAGGGGACGGGTGAGGGTCAGGCTTCGGGGAAGGGTTAGGGTTAGGGTTCGGGCTAGGGTTAGGGTTAGGGGACGGGGACGGTTTAGGGTCCAGGTGAGGGTACGACAACGCTTTAGGGGGAGCGTACGTGTGAGGGCGCGGCTTAGTGTCAGCGTACGGGTTAGGATTAGGGGACGGGTGAGGGTCAGGCTTCGGGGAAGGGTTAGGGTTAGGGTTCGGGCTAGGGTTAGGGTTAGGGGACGGTGACGGTTTACGGTCCAGGTGAGGGTACGACAACGCTTTAGGGGGAGCGTACGTGTGAGGGCGTGGCTTAGTGTCAGCGTACGGGTTAGGATTAGGGTACGGGTGAGGGTTAGGCTTTGGGAAGGTTTAGGGTTAGGGTTCGTGCTAGGGTTAGGGTTAGGGGACAGGGACGGTTAAGGGTCCAGGTGAGGGTACGACAACGCTTTAGGGGGAGCGTACGTGTGAGGGCGTGGCTTAGTGTCAGCGTACGGGTTAGGATTAGGGGACAGGTGAGGGTCAGGCTTCGGGGAAGTGTTAGGGTTAGGGTTCGGGCTAGGGTTAGTGTTAGGGGACGGGGACGGTTTAGGGTCCAGGTGAGGGTACGACAATGCTTTAGGGGGAGCGTACGTGTGAGGGCGCGGCTTAGTGTCAGCGTACGGGTTAGGATTAGGGGACGGGTGAGGGTCAGGCTTCGGGAAGGTTTAGGGTTAGGGTTCGGGCTAGGGTTAGGGTTAGGGGACGGGGACGGTTTAGGGTCCAGGTGAGGGTACGACAACGCTTTAGGGGGGGCGTACGTGTGAGGGCGCAGGTTAGTGTCAGCGTACGGGTTAGGATTAGGGGACGGGTGAGGGTCAGGCTTCGGGGAAGGGTTAGGGTTAGGGTTCGGGCTAGGGTTAGGGTTAGGGGACGGGGACGGTTTAGGGTCCAGGTGAGGGTACGACAACGCTTTAGGGGGAGCGTACGTGTGAGGGCGCGGCTTAGTGTCAGAGTACGGGTTAGGATTAGGGGACGGGTGAGGGTCAGGCTTCGGGGAAGGGTTAGGGTTAGGGTTCGGGCTAGGGTTAGGGTTAGGGGACGGGGACGGTTTAGGGTCCAGGTGAGGGTACGACAACGCTTTAGGGGGAGCGTACGTGTGAGGGCGCGGCTTAGTGTCAGCGTACGGGTTACGATTAGGGGACGGGTGAGGGTCAGGCTTCGGGGAAGGGTTAGGGTTAGGGTTCGGGCTAGGGTTAGGGTTAGGGGACGGTGACGGTTTACGGTCCAGGTGAGGGTACGACAACGCTTTAGGGGGAGCGTACGTGTGAGGGCGTGGCTTAGTGTCAGCGTACGGGTTAGGATTAGGGTACGGGTGAGGGTTAGGCTTTGGGAAGGTTTAGGGTTAGGGTTCGTGCTAGGGTTAGGGTTAGGGGACAGGGACGGTTAAGGGTCCAGGTGAGGGTACGACAACGCTTTAGGGGGAGCGTACGTGTGAGGGCGCGGCTTAGTGTCAGCGTACGGGTTAGGATTAGGGGACAGGTGAGGGTCAGGCTTCGGGGAAGTGTTAGGGTTAGGGTTCGGGCTAGGGTTAGTGTTAGGGGACGGGGACGGTTTAGGGTCCAGGTGAGGGTACGACAATGCTTTAGGGGGAGCGTACGTGTGAGGGCGCGGCTTAGTGTCAGCGTACGGGTTAGGATTACGGGACGGGTGAGGGTCAGGCTTCGGGGAAGGGTTAGGGTTAGGGTTCGGGCTAGGGTTAGGGTTAGGGGACGGGGATGGTTTAGGGTCCAGGTGAGGGTACGACAACGCTTTAGGGGGAGCGTACGTGTGAGGGCGCGGCTTAGTGTCAGCGTACGGGTTAGGATTAGGGGACGGGTGAGGGTCAGGCTTCGGGGAAGTGTTAGGGTTAGGGTTCGGGTTAGGCTTAGGGTTAGGGGACGGGGACGGTTTAGGGTCCAGGTGAGGGTACGACAACGCTTTAGGGGGATCGTACGTGTGAGGGCGCGGCTTAGTGTCAGCGTACGGGTTAGGATTAGGGGACGGGTGAGGGTCAGGCTTCGGGAAGGTTTAGGGTTAGGGTTCGGGCTAGGGTTAGGGTTAGGGGACGGGGACGGTTTAGGGTCCAGGTGAGGGTACGACAACGCTTTAGGGGGAGCGTACGTGTGAGGGCGCGGCTTATTGTCAGCGTACGGGTTAGGATTATGGGACGGGTGAGGGTCAGGCTTCGGGAAGGTTTAGGGTTAGGGTTCGGGCTAGGGTTAGGGTTATGGGACGGGGACGGTTTAGGGTCCAGGTGAGGGTACGACAACGCTTTAGGGGGAGCATACGTGTGAGGGCGCGGCTTAGTGTCAGCGTACGGGTTAGGATTAGGGGACGGGTGAGGGTCAGGCTTCGGGGAAGGGTTAGGGTTAGGGTTCGGGCTAGGGTTAGGGTTAGGGGACGCGGACCGTTTAGGGTCCAGGTGAGGGTACGACAACGCTTTAGGGGGATCGTACGTGTGAGGGCGTGGCTTATTGTCAGCGTACGGGTTAGGATTAGGGGACGGGTGAGGGTCAGGCTTCGGGAAGGTTTAGGGTTACGGTTCGGGCTAGGGTTAGGGTTAGGGGACGGGGACGGTTTAGGGTCCAGGTGAGGGTACGACAACGCTTTAGGGGGAGCGTACGTGTCAGGGCGCGGCTTATTGTCAGCGTACGGGTTAGGATTATGGGACGGGTGAGGGTCAGGCTTCGGGAAGGTTTAGGGTTAGGGTTCGGGCTAGGGTAAGGGTTAGGGGACGGGGACGGTTTAGGGTCCAGGTGAGGGTACGACAACGCTTTAGGGGGGGCGTACGTGTGAGGGCGTGGGTTAGTGTCAGCGTACGGGTTAGGATTAGGGGACGGGTGAGGGTCAGGCTTCGGGGAAGGGTTAGGGTTAGGGTTCGGGCTAGGGTTAGGGTTAGGGGACGGGGACGGTTTAGGGTCCAGGTGAGGGTACGACAACGCTTTAGGGGGAGCGTACGTGTGAGGGCGCGGCTTAGTGTCAGAGTACGGGTTAGGATTAGGGGACGGGTGAGGGTCAGGCTTCGGGGAAGGGTTAGGGTTAGGGTTCGGGCTAGGGTTAGGGTTAGGGGACGGGGACGGTTTAGGGTCCAGGTGAGGGTACGACAACGCTTTAGGGGGAGCGTACGTGTGAGGGCGCGGCTTAGTGTCAGCGTACGGGTTAGGATTAGGGGACGGGTGAGGGTCAGGCTTCGGGGAAGGGTTAGGGTTAGGGTTCGGGCTAGGGTTAGGGTTAGGGGACGGTGACGGTTTACGGTCCAGGTGAGGGTACGACAACGCTTTAGGGGGAGCGTACGTGTGAGGGCGTGGCTTAGTGTCAGCGTACGGGTTAGGATTAGGGTACGGGTGAGGGTTAGGCTTTGGGAAGGTTTAGGGTTAGGGTTCGTGCTAGGGTTAGGGTTAGGGGACAGGGACGGTTAAGGGTCCAGGTGAGGGTACGACAACGCTTTAGGGGGAGCGTACGTGTGAGGGCGCGGCTTAGTGTCAGCGTACGGGTTAGGATTAGGGGACAGGTGAGGGTCAGGCTTCGGGGAAGTGTTAGGGTTAGGGTTCGGGCTAGGGTTAGGGTTAGGGGACGGGGACGGTTTAGGGTCCAGGTGAGGGTACGACAATGCTTTAGGGGGAGCGTACGTGTGAGGGCGCGGCTTAGTGTCAGCGTACGGGTTAGGATTACGGGACGGGTGAGGGTCAGGCTTCGGGGAAGGTTAAGGGTTAGGGTTCGGGCTAGGGTTAGGGTTAGGGGACGGGGATGGTTTAGGGTCCAGGTGAGGGTACGACAACGCTTTAGGGGGAGCGTACGTGTGAGGGCGCGGCTTAGTGTCAGCGTACGGGTTAGGATTAGGGGACGGGTGAGGGTCAGGCTTCAGGGAAGCGTTAGGGTTAGGGTTCGGGCTAGGGTTAGGGTTAGGGGACGGGGACGGTTTAGGGTCCAGGTGAGTGTACGACAACGCTTTAGGGGGAGCGTACGTGTGAGGGCGCAGGTTAGTGTCAGCGTACGGGTTAGGATTAGGGGACGGGTGAGTGTCAGGCTTCAGGGAAGCGTTAGGGTTAGGGTTCGGGCTAGGGTTAGGGTTAGGGGACGGGGACGGTTTAGGGTCCAGGTGAGGGTACGACAACGCTTTAGGGGGAGCGTACGTGTGAGGGCGCGGGTTAGTGTCAGCGTACGGGTTAGGATTAGGGGACGGGTGAGGGTCAGGCTTCGGGGAAGGGTTAGGGTTAGGGTTCGGGCTAGGGTTAGGGTTAGGGGACGGGGACGGTTTAGGGTTCAGGTGAGGGTACGACAACGCTTTAGGGGGAGCGTACGTGTGAGGGCGCGGGTTAGCGTCAGCGTACGGGTTAGGATTAGGGGACGGGTGAGGGTCAGGCTTCGGGAAGGTTTAGGTTTAGGGTTCGGGGTAGGGTTAGGGTTAGGGGACGGGGACGGTTTAGGGTCCAGGTGAGGGTACGACAACACTTTAGGGGGAGCGTACGTGTGAGGGCGCGGCTTAGTGTCAGCGTACGGGTTAGGATTAGGGGACGGGTGAGGGTCAGGCTTCGGGGAAGGGTTAGGGTTAGGGTTCGGGCTAGGGTTAGGGTTAGGGGACGGGGACGGTTTAGGGTCCAGGTGAGGGTACGACAACGCTTTAGGGGGAGCGTACGTGTGAAGGCGCGGCTTAGTGTCAGCGTACGGGTTAGGATTAGGGGACGGGTGAGGGTCAGGCTTCGGGGAAGTGTTAGGGTTAGGGTTCGGGCTAGGCTTAGGGTTAGGGGACGGGGACGGTTTAGGGTCCAGGTTAGGGTACGACAACGCTTTAGGGGGATCGTACATGTGAGGGCGCGGCTTAGTGTCAGCGTACGGGTTAGGATTAGGGGACGGGTGAGGGTCAGGCTTCGGGAAGGTTTAGGGTTAGGGTTCGGGCTAGGGTTAGGGTTAGGGGACGGGGACGGTTTAGGGTCCAGGTGAGGGTACGACAACGCTTTAGGGGGAGCGTACGTGTGAGGGCGCGGCTTATTGTCAGCGTACGGGTTAGGATTATGGGACGGGTGAGGGTCAGGCTTCGGGAAGGTTTAGGGTTAGGGTTCGGGCTAGGGTTAGGGTTAGGGGACGGGGACGGTTTAGGGTCCAGGTGAGGGTACGACAACGCTTTAGGGGGAGCATACGTGTGAGGGCGCGGCTTAGTGTCAGCGTACGGGTTAGGATTAGGGGACGGGTGAGGGTCAGGCTTCGGGGAAGGGTTAGGGTTAGGGTTCGGGCTAGGGTTAGGGTTAGGGGACGCGGACCGTTTAGGGTCCAGGTGAGGGTACGACAACGCTTTAGGGGGAGCGTACGTGTGAGGGCGCGGCTTAGTGTCAGCGTACGGGTTAGGATTAGGGGACGGGTGAGGGTCAGGCTTCGGGGAAGTGTTAGGGTTAGGGTTCGGGCTAGGGTTAGGGTTAGGGGACGGGGACGGTTTAGGGTCCAGGTGAGAGTACGACAACGCTTTAGGGGGAGCGTACGTGTGAGGGCGCGGCGTAGTGTCAGCGTACGGGTTAGGATTAGGGGACGGGTGAGGGTCAGGCTTCGGGGAAGGGTTAGGGTTAGGGTTCGGGCTAGGGTTAGGGTTAGGGGACGGGGACGTTTTAGGGTCCAGGTGAGGGTACGACAACGCATTAGGGGGAGCGTACGTGTGAGGGAGCGGGTTAGTGTCAGCGTACGGATTAGGATTAGGGGACGGGTGAGGGTCAGGCTTCGGGGAAGGGTTAGGGTTAGGGTTTGGGCTAGGGTTAGGGTTAGGGGACGGGGACGGTTTAGGGTCCAGGTGAGGGTACGACAACGCTTTAGGGGGAGCGTACGTGTGAGGGCGCGGCTTAGTGTCAGCGTACGGGTTAGGATTAGGGGACGGGTGAGGGTCAGGCTTCGGGGAAGGGTTAGGGTTAGGGTTCGGGTTAGGGTTAGGGTTAGGGGACGGGGACGGTTTAGGGTCCAGGTGAGTGTACGACAACGCTTTAGGGGGAGCGTACGTGTGAGGGCACAGGTTAGTGTCAGCGTACGGGTTAGGATTAGGGGACGGGTGAGGGTCAGGCTTCGGGAAGGTTTAGGTTTAGGTTTCGGGGTAGGGTTAGGGTTAGGGGACGGGGACGGTTTAGGGTCCAGGTGAGGGTACGACAACGCTTTAGGGGGAGCGTACGTGTGAGGGCGTGGGTTAGTGTCAGCGTACGGGTTAGGATTAGGGGACGTGTGAGGGTCAGGCTTCGGGGAAGGGTTAGGGTTAGGGTTCGGGCTAGGGTTAGGGTTAGGGGACGGGGACGGTTTAGGGTCCAGGTGAGGGTACGACAACGCTTTAGGGGGAGCGTACGTGTGAGGGCGCGGGTTAGTGTCAGCGTACGGGTTAGGATTAGGGGACGGGTGAGGGTCAGGCTTCGGGGAAGGGTTAGGGTTAGGGTTCGGGCTAGGGTTAGGGTTAGGGGACGGGGACGGTTTAGGGTCCAGGTGAGGGTACGACAACGCTTTAGGGGGAGCGTACGTGTGAGGGCGCGGGTTAGCGTAAGCGTACGGGTTAGGATTAGGGGACGGGTGAGTGTCAGGCTTCGGGAAGGTTTAGGTTTACGGTTCGGGGTAGGGTTAGGGTTAGGGGACGGGGACGGTTTAGGGTCCAGGTGAGGGTACGACAACGCTTTAGGGGGAGCGTACGTGTGAGGGCGCGGCTTAGTGTCAGCGTACGGGTTAGGATTAGGGGACGGGTGAGGGTCAGGCTTCGGGGAAGGGTTAGGGTTAGGGTTCGGGCTAGGGTTAGGGTTAGGGGACGGGGACGGTTTAGGGTCCAGGTGAGGGTACGACAACGCTTTAGGGGGAGCGTACGTGTGAGGGCGCGGCTTAGTGTCAGCGTACGGGTTAGGATTAGGGGACGGGTGAGGGTCAGGCTTCGGGGAAGTGTTAGGGTTAGGGTTCGGGCTAGGCTTAGGGTTAGGGGACGGGGACGGTTTAGGGTCCAGGTGAGGGTACGACAACGCTTTAGGGGGATCGTACGTGTGAGGGCGCGGCTTAGTGTCAGCGTACGGGTTAGGATTAGGGGACGGGTGAGGGTCAGGTTTCGGGAAGGTTTAGGGTTAGGGTTCGGGCTAGGGTTAGGGTTAGGGGACGGGGACGGTTTAGGGTCCAGGTGAGGGTACGACAACGCTTTAGGGGGAGCGTACGTGTGAGGGCGCGGCTTATTGTCAGCGTACGGTTTAGGATTATGGGACGGGTGAGGGTCAGGCTTCGGGAAGGTTTAGGGTTAGGGTTCGGGCTAGGGTTAGGGTTAGGGGACGGGGACGGTTTAGGGTCCAGGTGAGGGTACGACAACGCTTTAGGGGGAGCATACGTGTGAGGGCGCGGCTTAGTGTCAGCGTACGGGTTAGGATTAGGGGACGGGTGAGGGTCAGGCTTCGGGGAAGGGTTAGGGTTAGGGTTCGGGCTAGGGTTAGGGTTAGGGGACGCGGACCGTTTAGGGTCCAGGTGAGGGTACGACAACGCTTTAGGGGGAGCGTACGTGTGAGGGCGCGGCTTAGTGTCAGCGTACGGGTTAGGATTAGGGGACGGGTGAGGGTCAGGCTTCGGGGAAGGGTTAGGGTTAGGGTTCGGGCTAGGGTTAGGGTTAGGGGACGGGGACGGTTTAGGGTCCAGGTGAGGGTACGACAACGCTTTAGGGGGAGCGTACGTGTGAGGGCGCGGGTTAGTGTCAGCGTACGGGTTAGGATTAGGGGACGGGTGAGGGTCAGGCTTCGGGGAAGTGTTAGGGTTAGGGTTCGGGCTAGGGTTAGGGTTAGGGGACGGGGACGGTTTAGGGTCCAGGTGAGAGTACGACAACGCTTTACGGGGAGCGTACGTGTGAGGGCGCGGCGTAGTGTCAGCGTACGGGTTAGGATTAGGGGACGGGTGAGGGTCAGGCTTCGGGGAAGGGTTAGGGTTAGGGTTCGGGCTAGGGTTAGGGTTAGGGGACGGGGACGGTTTAGGGTCCAGGTGAGGGTACGACAACGCTTTAGGGGGAGCGTACGTGTGAGGGCGCGGCTTAGTGTCAGCGTACGGGTTAGGATTAGGGGACGGGTGAGGGTCAGGCTTCGGGGAAGTGTTAGGGATAGGGTTCGGGCTAGGGTTAGGGTTAGGGGACGGGGACGGTTTAGGGTCCAGGTGAGGGTACGACAACGCTTTAGGGGGAGCGTACGTGTGAGGGCGCGGCTTAGTGTCAGCGTACGGGTTAGGATTAGGGGACGGGTGAGGGTCAGGCTTCGGGGAAGTGTTAGGGTTAGGGTTCGGGCTAGGCTTAGGGTTAGGGGACGGGGACGGTTTAGGGTCCAGGTGAGGGTACGACAACGCTTTAGGGGGATCGTACGTGTGAGGGCGCGGCTTAGTGTCAGCGTACGGGTTAGGATTAGGGGACGGGTGAGGGTCAGGCTTCGGGGAAGTGTTAGGGTTAGGGTTCGGGCTAGGGTTAGGGTTAGGGGACGGGGACGGTTTAGGCTCCAGGTGAGAGTACGACAACGCTTTAGGGGGAGCGTACGTGTGAGGGCGCGGCGTAGTGTCAGCGTACGGGTTAGGATTAGGGGACGGGTGAGGGTCAGGCTTCGGGGAAGGGTTAGGGTTAGGGTTCGGGCTAGGGTTAGGTTTAGGGGACAGGGACGGTTTAGGGTCCAGGTGAGGGTACGACAACGCATTAGGGGGAGCGTACGTGTGAGGGAGCGGGTTAGTGTCAGCGTACGGATTAGGATTAGGGGACGGGTGAGGGTCAGGCTTCGGGGAAGGGTTAGGGTTAGGGTTCGGGCTAGGGTTAGGGTTAGGGGACGGGGACGGTTTAGGGTCCAGGTGAGGGTACGACAACGCTTTAGGGGGAGCGTACGTGTGAGGGCGCGGCTTAGTGTCAGCGTACGGGTTAGGATTAGGGGACGGGTGAGGGTCAGGCTTCGGGGAAGGGTTAGGGTTAGGGTTCGGGTTAGGGTTAGGGTTAGGGGACGGGGACGGTTTAGGGTCCAGGTGAGTGTACGACAACGCTTTAGGGGGAGCGTACGTGTGAGGGCACAGGTTAGTGTCAGCGTACGGGTTAGGATTAGGGGACGGGTGAGGGTCAGGCTTCGGGAAGGTTTAGGTTTAGGTTTCGGGGTAGGGTTAGGGTTAGGGGACGGGGACGGTTTAGGGTCCAGGTGAGGGTACGACAACGCTTTAGGGGGAGCGTACGTGTGAGGGCGTGGGTTAGTGTCAGCGTACGGGTTAGGATTAGGGGACGTGTGAGGGTCAGGCTTCGGGGAAGGGTTAGGGTTAGGGTTCGGGCTAGGGTTAGGGTTAGGGGACGGGGACGGTTTAGGGTCCAGGTGAGGGTACGACAACGCTTTAGGGGGAGCGTACGTGTGAGGGCGCGGGTTAGTGTCAGCGTACGGGTTAGGATTAGGGGACGGGTGAGTGTCAGGCTTCGGGGAAGTGTTAGGGTTAGGGTTCGGGCTAGGGTTAGGGTTAGGGGACGGGGACGGTTTAGGGTCCAGGTGAGGGTACGACAACGCTTTAGGGGGAGCGTACGTGTGAGGGCGCGGGTTAGCGTAAGCGTACGGGTTAGGATTAGGGGACGGGTGAGGGTCAGGCTTCGGGAAGGTTTAGGTTTACGGTTCGGGGTAGGGTTAGGGTTAGGGGACGGGGACGGTTTAGGGTCCAGGTGAGGGTACGACAACGCTTTAGGGGGAGCGTACGTGTGAGGGCGCGGCTTAGTGTCAGCGTACGGGTTAGGATTAGGGGACGGGTGAGGGTCAGGCTTCGGGGAAGGGTTAGGGTTAGGGTTCGGGCTAGGGTTAGGGTTAGGGGACGGGGACGGTTTAGGGTCCAGGTGAGGGTACGAGAACGCTTTAGGGGGAGCGTACGTGTGAGGGCGCGGCTTAGTGTCAGCGTACGGGTTAGGATTAGGGGACGGGTGAGGGTCAGGCTTCGGGGAAGTGTTAGGGTTAGGGTTCGGGCTAGGCTTAGGGTTAGGGGACGGGGACGGTTTAGGGTCCAGGTGAGGGTACGACAACGCTTTAGGGGGATCGTACGTGTGAGGGCGCGGCTTAGTGTCAGCGTACGGGTTAGGATTAGGGGACGGGTGAGGGTCAGGCTTCGGGAAGGTTTAGGGTTAGGGTTCGGGCTAGGGTTAGGGTTAGGGGACGGGGACGGTTTAGGGTCCAGGTGAGGGTACGACAACGCTTTAGGGGGAGCGTACGTGTGAGGGCGCGGCTTATTGTCAGCGTACGGGTTAGGATTAGGGGACGGGTGAGGGTCAGGCTTCGGGAAGGTTTAGGGTTAGGGTTCGGGCTAGGGTTAGGGTTAGGGGACGGGGACGGTTTAGGGTCCAGGTGAGGGTACGACAACGCTTTAGGGGGAGCATACGTGTGAGGGCGCAGCTTAGTGTCAGCGTACGGGTTAGGATTAGGGGACGGGTGAGGGTCAGGCTTCGGGGAAGGGTTAGGGTTAGGGTTCGGGCTAGGGTTAGGGTTAGGGGACGCGGACCGTTTAGGTTCCAGGTGAGGGTACGACAACGCTTTAGGGGGAGCGTACGTGTGAGGGCGCGGCTTAGTGTCAGCGTACGGGTTAGGATTAGGGGACGGGTGAGGGTCAGGCTTCGGGGAAGGGTTAGGGTTAGGGTTCGGGCTAGGGTTAGGGTTAGGGGACGGGGACGGTTTAGGGTCCAGGTGAGGGTACGACAACGCTTTAGGGGGAGCGTACGTGTGAGGGCGCGGGTTAGTGTCAGCGTACGGGTTAGGATTAGGGGACGGGTGAGGGTCAGGCTTCGGGGAAGTGTTAGGGTTAGGGTTCGGGCTAGGGTTAGGGTTAGGGGACGGGGACGGTTTAGGGTCCAGGTGAGAGTACGACAACGCTTTAGGGGGAGCGTACGTGTGAGGGCGCGGCGTAGTGTCAGCGTACGGGTTAGGATTAGGGGACGGGTGAGGGTCAGGCTTCGGGGAAGGGTTAGGGTTAGGGTTCGGGCTAGGGTTAGGGTTAGGGGACGGGGACGGTTTAGGGTTCAGGTGAGGGTACGACAACGCATTAGGGGGAGCGTACGTGTGAGGGAGCGGGTTAGTGTCAGCGTACGGGTTAGGATTAGGGGACGGGTGAGGGTCAGGCTTCGGGGAAGGGTTAGGGTTAGGGTTCGGGCTAGGGTTAGGGTTAGGGGACGGGGACGGTTTAGGGTCCAGGTGAGGGTACGACAACGCTTTAGGGGGAGCGTACGTGTGAGGGCGTGGCTTAGTGTCAGCGTACGGGTTAGGATTAGGGGACGGGTGAGGGTCAGGCTTCGGGGAAGGGTTAGGGTTAGGGTTCGGGCTAGGGTTAGGGTTAGGGGACGGGGACGGTTTAGGGTCCAGGTGAGGGTACGACAACGCTTTAGGGGGAGCGTACGTGTGAGGGCGCGGGTTAGTGTCAGCGTACGGGTTAGGATTAGGGGACGGGTGAGGGTCAGGTTTCGGGGAAGGGTTAGGGTTAGGGTTCGGGCTAGGGTTAGGGTTAGGGGACGGGGACGGTTTAGGGTCCAGGTGAGAGTACGACAACGCTTTAGGGGGAGCGTACGTGTGAGGGCGCGGGTTAGTGTCAGCGTACGGGTTAGGATTAGGGGACGGGTGAGGGTCAGGCTTCGGGGAAGGGTTAGGGTTAGGGTTCGGGCTAGGGTTAGGGTTAGGGGACGGGGACGGTTTAGGGTCCAGGTGAGGGTACGACAACGCTTTAGGGGGAGCGTACCTGTGAGGGAGCGTGTTAGTGTCAGCGTACGGGTTAGGATTAGGGGACGGGTGAGGGTCAGGCTTCGGGGAAGTGTTAGGGTTAGGGTTCGGGCTGGGGTTAGGGATAGGGTACGGGGACGGTTTAGGGTCCAGGTGAGGGTACGACAACGCTTTAGGGGGAGCGTACGTGTGAGGGCGCGGCTTATTGTCAGCGTACGGGTTAGGATTAGGGGACGGGTGAGGGTCAGGCTTCGGGGAAGGGTTAGGGTTAGGGTTCGGGCTAGGGTTAGGGTTAGGGGACGGGGACGGTTTAGGGTCCAGGTGAGGGTACGACAACGCTTTAGGGGGAGCGTACGTGTGAGGGCGTGGCTTAGTGTCAGCGTACGGGTTAGGATTAGGGGACGGGTGACGGTCAGGCTTCGGGAAGGTTTAGGGTTAGGGTTCGGGCTAGGGTTAGGGTTAGGGGACGGGGACGGTTTAGGGTCCAGGTGAGGGTACGACAACGCTTTAGGGGGAGCGTACGTGTGAGGGCGCGGCTTAGTGTCAGCGTACGGGTTAGGATTAGGGGACGGGTGAGGGTCAGGCTTCGGGAAGGTTTAGGGTTAGGGTTCGGGCTAGGGTTAGGGTTAGGGGACGGGGACGGTTTAGGGTCCAGGTGAGGGTACGACAACGCTTTAGGGGGAGTGTACGTGTGAGGGCGCGGCTTAGTGTCAGCGTGCGGGTTAGGATTAGAGGACGGGTGAGGGTCAGGCTTCGGGGAAGGGTTAGGGTTAGGGTTCGGGCTAGGGTTAGGGTTAGGGGACGGGGACGGTTTAGGGTCCAGGTGAGGGTACGACAACGCTTTAGGGGGAGCGTACGTGTGAGGGAGCGTGTCAGTGTCAGCGTACGGGTTAGGATTAGGGGACGGGTGAGTGTCAGGCTTCGGGGAAGTGTTAGGGTTAGGGTTCGGGCTATGGTTAGGGATAGGGGACGGGGACGGTTTAGGGTCCAGGTGAGGGTACGACAACGCTTTAGGGGGAGCGTACGTGTGAGGGCGCGGCTTAGTGTCAGCGTACGGGTTAGGATTAGGGGACGGGTGAGGGTCAGGCTTCGGGGAAGGGTTAGGGTTAGGGTTCGGGCTAGGGTTAGGGTTAGGGGACGGGGACGGTTTAGGGTCCAGGTGAGGGTACGACAACGCTTTAGGGGGAGCATACGTGTGAGGGCGCGGCTTAGTGTCAGCGTACGGGTTAGGATTAGGGGACGGGTGAGGGTCAGGCTTCGGGAAGGTTTAGGGTTAGGGTTCGGGCTAGGGTTAGGGTTAGGGGACGGGGACGGTTTAGGGTCCAGGTGAGGGTACGACAACGCTTTAGGGGGAGCGTACGTGTGAGGGCGCGGCTTAGTGTCAGAGTACGGGTTAGGATTAGGGGACGGGTGAGGGTCAGGCTTCGGGGAAGGGTTAGGGTTAGGGTTCGGGCTAGGGTTAGGGTTAGGTGACGGGGAAGGTTTAGGGTCCAGGTGAGGGTACGACAACGCTTTAGGGGGAGCGTACGTGTGAGGGCGCGGCTTAGTGTCAGCGTACGGGTTAGGATTAGGGGACGGGTGAGGTTCAGGCTTCGGGGAAGGGTTAGGGTTAGGGTTCGTGCTAGGGTTAAGGTTAGGGGACGGAGACGGTTTAGGGTCCAGGTGAGGGTACGACAACGCTTTAGGGGGAGCGTACGTGTGAGGGCGCGGCTTAGTGTCAGCGTACGGGTTAGGATTAGGGGACGGGTGAGGGTCAGGCTTCGGGGAAGGGTTAGGGTTAGGGTTCGGGCTAGGGTTAGGGTTAGGGGACGGGGACGGTTTAGGGTCCAGGTGAGGGTACGACAACGCATTAGGGGGAGCGTACGTGTGAGGGCGCGGATTAGTGTCAGCGTACGGGTTAGGATTAGGGGACGGGTGAGGGTCAGGCTTCGGGGAAGTGTTAGGGTTAGGGTTCGGTCTAGGGTTAGGGTTAGGGGACGGGGACGGTTTAGGGTCCAGGTGAGGGTACGACAACGCTTTAGGGGGAGCGTACGTGTGAGGGAGCGGGTTAGTGTCAGCGTACGGGTTAGGATTAGGGGACGGGTGAGGGTCAGGCTTCGGGGAAGTGTTAGGGGTAGGGTTCGGGCTAGGGTTAGGGTTAGGGGACGGGGACGGTTTAGGGTCCAGGTGAGGGTATGACAACGCTTTAGGGGGAGCGTACGTGTGAGGGCGCGGCTTAGTGTCAGCGTACGGGTTAGGATTAGGGGACGGGTGAGGGTCAGGCTTCGGGAAGGTTTAGGGTTAGGGTTCGGGCTAGGGTTAGGGTTAGGGGACGGGGATGGTTTAGGGTCCAGGTGAGGGTACGACAACGCTTTAGGGGGAGCGTATGTGTGAGGGCGCGGCTTTAGTGTCAGCGTACGGGTTAGGATTAGGGGACGGGTGAGGGTCAGGCTTCGGGAAGGTTTAGGGTTAGGGTTCGGGCTAGGGTTAGGGTTAGGGGACGGGGACGGTTTAGGGTCCAGGTGAGGGTACGACAACGCTTTAGGGGGAGCGTACGTGTGAGGGCGCGGCTTAGTGTCAGCGTACGGGTTAGGATTAGGGGACGGGTGAGGGTCAGGCTTCGGGGAAGGGTTAGGGTTAGGGTTCGGGCTAGGGTTAGGGTTAGGGGACGGGGACGGTTTAGGGTCCAGGTGAGGGTACGACAACGCTTTAGGGGGAGCGTACGTGTGAGGGCGCGGGTTAGTGTCAGCGTACGGGTTAGGATTAGGGGACGGGTGAGGGTCAGGTTTCGGGGAAGGGTTAGGGTTAGGGTTCGGGCTAGGGTTAGGGTTAGGGGACGGGGACGGTTTAGGGTCCAGGTGAGAGTACGACAACGCTTTAGGGGGAGCGTACGTGTGAGGGCGCGGGTTAGTGTCAGCGTACGGGTTAGGATTAGGGGACGGGTGAGGGTCAGGCTTCGGGGAAGGGTTAGGGTTAGGGTTCGGGCTAGGGTTAGGGTTAGGGGACGGGGACGGTTTAGGGTCCAGGTGAGGGTACGACAACGCTTTAGGGGGAGCGTACGTGTGAGGGAGCGTGTCAGTGTCAGCGTACGGGTTAGGATTAGGGGACGGGTGAGGGTCAGGCTTCGGGGAAGTGTTAGGGTTAGGGTTCGGGCTATGGTTAGGGATAGGGGACGGGGACGGTTTAGGGTCCAGGTGAGGGTACGACAACGCTTTAGGGGGAGCGTACGTGTGAGGGCGCGGCTTAGTGTCATTGAACGGGTTAGGATTAGGGGACGGGTGAGGGTCAGGCTTCGGGGAAGGGTTAGGGTTAGGGTTCGGGCTAGGGTTAGGGTTAGGGGACGGGGATGGTTTAGGGTCCAGGTGAGGGTACGACAACGCTTTAGGGGGAGCATACGTGTGAGGGCGCGGCTTAGTGTCAGCGTACGGGTTAGGATTAGGGGACGGGTGAGGGTCAGGCTTCGGGAAGGTTTAGGGTTAGGGTTCGGGCTAGGGTTAGGGTTAGGGGACGGGGACGGTTTAGGGTCCAGGTGAGGGTACGACAACGCTTTAGGGGGAGCGTACGTGTGAGGGCGTGGGTTAGTGTCAGCGTACGGTTTAGGATTAGGGGACGGGTGAGGGTCAGGCTTCGGGGAAGGGTTAGGGTTAGGGGACGGGGACGGTTTAGGGTCCAGGTGAGGGTACGACAACGCTTTAGGGGGAGCGTACGTGTGAGGGCGCGGGTTAGCGTCAGCGTACGGGTTAGGATTAGGGGACGGGTGAGGGTCAGGCTTCGGGAAGGTTTAGGTTTAGGGTTCGGGGTAGGGTTAGGGTTAGGGGACGGGGACGGTTTAGGGTCCAGGTGAGGGTACGACAACGCTTTAGGGGGAGCGTACGTGTGAGGGCGCGGCTTAGTGTCAGCGTACGGGTTAGGATTAGGGGACGGGTGAGGGTCAGGCTTCGGGGAAGGGTTAGGGTTAGGGTTCGGGCTAGGGTTAGGGTTAGGGGACGGGGACGGTTTAGGGTCCAGGTGAGGGTACGACAACGCTTTAGGGGGAGCGTACGTGTGAGGGCGCGGCTTAGTGTCAGCGTACGGGTTAGGATTAGGGGACGGGTGAGGGTCAGGCTTCGGGGAAGTGTTAGGGTTAGGGTTCGGGCTAGGCTTAGGGTTAGGGGACGGGGACGGTTTAGGGTCCAGGTGAGGGTACGACAACGCTTTAGGGGGATCGTACGTGTGAGGGCGCGGCTTAGTGTCAGTGTACGGGTTAGGATTAGGGGACGGGTGAGGGTCAGGCTTCGGGAAGGTTTAGGGTTAGGGATCGGGCTAGGGTTAGGGTTAGGGGACGGGGACGGTTTAGGGTCCAGGTGAGGGTACGACAACGCTTTAGGGGGAGCGTACGTGTGAGGGCGCGGCTTATTGTCAGCGTACGGGTTAGGATTATGGGACGGGTGAGGGTCAGGCTTCGGGAAGGTTTAGGGTTAGGGTTCGGGCTAGGGTTAGGGTTAGGGGACGGGGACGGTTTAGGGTCCACGTGAGGGTACGACAACGCTTTAGGGGGAGCATACGTGTGAGGGCGCGGCTTAGTGTCAGCGTACGGGTTAGGATTAGGGGACGGGTGAGGGTCAGGCTTCGGGGAAGGGTTAGGGTTAGGGTTCGGGCTAGGGTTAGGGTTAGGGGACGCGGACCGTTTAGGGTCCAGGTGAGGGTACGACAACGCTTTAGGGGGAGCGTACGTGTGAGGGCGCGGCTTAGTGTCAGCGTACGGGTTAGGATTAGGGGACGGGTGAGGGTCAGGCTTCGGGGAAGGGTTAGGGTTAGGGTTCGGGCTAGGGTTAGGGTTAGGGGACGGGGACGGTTTAGGGTCCAGGTGAGGGTACGACAACGCTTTAGGGGGAGCGTACGTGTGAGGGCGCGGGTTAGTGTCAGCGTACGGGTTAGGATTAGGGGACGGGTGAGGGTCAGGCTTCGGGAAGGTTTAGGGTTAGGGTTCGGGCTAGGGTTAGGGTTAGGGGACGGGGACGGTTTAGGGTCCAGGTGAGAGTACGACAACGCTTTAGGGGGAGCGTACGTGTGAGGGCGCGGCGTAGTGTCAGCGTACGGGATAGGATTAGGGGACGGGTGAGGGTCAGGCTTCGGGGAAGGGTTAGGGTTAGGGTTCGGGCTAGGGTTAGGGTTAGGGGACGGGGACGGTTTAGGGTCCAGGTGAGGGTACGACAACGCATTAGGGGGAGCGTACGTGTGAGGGAGCGGGTTAGTGTCAGCGTACGGATTAGGATTAGGGGACGGGTGAGGGTCAGGCTTCGGGGAAGGGTTAGGGTTAGGGTTCGGGCTAGGGTTAGTGTTAGGGGACGGGGACGGTTTAGGGTCCAGGTGAGGGTACGACAACGCTTTAGGGAGAGCGTACGTGTGAGGGCGCGGCTTAGTGTCAGCGTACGGGTTAGGATTAGGGGACGGGTGAGGGTCAGGCTTCGGGGAAGGGTTAGGGTTAGGGTTCGGGTTAGGGTTAGGGTTAGGGGACGGGGACGGTTTAGGGTCCAGGTGAGTGTACGACAACGCTTTAGGGGGAGCGTACGTGTGAGGGCGCAGGTTAGTGTCAGCGTACGGGTTAGGATTAGGGGACGGGTGAGGGTCAGGCTTCGGGAAGGTTTAGGTTTAGGTTTCGGGGTAGGGTTAGGGTTAGGGGACGGGGACGGTTTAGGGTCCAGGTGAGGGTACGACAACGCTTTAGGGGGAGCGTACGTGTGAGGGCGTGGGTTAGTGTCAGCGTACGGGTTAGGATTAGGGGACGTGTGAGGGTCAGGCTTTGGGGAAGTGTTAGGGTTAGGGTTCGGGCTAGGGTTAGGGTTAGGGGACGGGGACGGTTTAGGGTCCAGGTGAGGGTACGACAACGCTTTAGGGGGAGCGTACGTGTGAGGGCGCGGGTTAGTGTCAGCGTACGGGTTAGGATTAGGGGACGGGTGAGGGTCAGGCTTCGGGGAAGGGTTAGGGTTAGGGTTCGGGCTAGGGTTAGGGTTAGGGGACGGGGACGGTTTAGGGTCCAGGTGAGGGTACGACAACGCTTTAGGGGGAGCGTACGTGTGAGGGCGCGGGTTAGCGTAAGCGTACGGGTTAGGATTAGGGGACGGGTGAGGGTCAGGCTTCGGGAAGGTTTAGGTTTACGGTTCGGGGTAGGGTTAGGGTTAGGGGACGGGGACGGTTTAGGGTCCAGGTGAGGGTACGACAACGCTTTAGGGGGAGCGTACGTGTGAGGGCGCGGCTTAGTGTCAGCGTACGGGTTAGGATTAGGGGACGGGTGAGGGTCAGGCTTCGGGGAAAGGTTAGGGTTAGGGTTCGGGCTAGGGTTAGGGTTAGGGGACGGGGACGGTTTAGGGTCCAGGTGAGGGTACGACAACGCTTTAGGGGGAGCGTACGTGTGAGGGCGCGGCTTAGTGTCAGCGTACGGGTTAGGATTAGGGGACGGGTGAGGGTCAGGCTTCGGGGAAGTGTTAGGGTTAGGGTTCGGGCTAGGCTTAGGGTTAGGGGACGGGGACGGTTTAGGGTCCAGGTGAGGGTACGACAACGCTTTAGGGGGATCGTACGTGTGAGGGCGCGGCTTAGTGTCAGCGTACGGGTTAGGATTAGGGGACGGGTGAGGGTCAGGCTTCGGGAAGGTTTAGGGTTAGGGTTCGGGCTAGGGTTAGGGTTAGGGGACGGGGACGGTTTAGGGTCCAGGTGAGGGTACGACAACGCTTTAGGGGGAGCGTACGTGTGAGGGCGCGGCTTATTGTCAGCGTACGGGTTAGGATTATGGGACGGGTGAGGGTCAGGCTTCGGGAAGGTTTAGGGTTAGGGTTCGGGCTAGGGTTAGGGTTAGGGGACGGGGACGGTTTAGGGTCCAGGTGAGGGTACGACAACGCTTTAGGGGGAGCATACGTGTGAGGACGCGGCTTAGTGTCAGCGTACGGGTTAGGATTAGGGGACGGGTGAGGGTCAGGCTTCGGGGAAGGGTTAGGGTTAGGGTTCGGGCTAGGGTTAGGGTTAGGGGACGCGGACCGTTTAGGGTCCAGGTGAGGGTACGACAACGCTTTAGGGGGAGCGTACGTGTGAGGACGCGGCTTAGTGTCAGCGTACGGGTTAGGATTAGGGGACGGGTGAGGGTCAGGCTTTGGGGAAGTGTTAGGGTTAGGGTTCGGGCTAGGGTTAGGGTTAGGGGACGGGGACGGTTTAGGGTCCAGGTGAGGGTACGACAACGCTTTAGGGGGAGCGTACGTGTGAGGGCGCGGGTTAGTGTCAGCGTACGGGTTAGGATTAGGGGACGGGTGAGGGTCAGACTTCGGGGAAGTGTTAGGGTTAGGGTTCGGGCTAGGGTTAGGGTTAGGGGATGGGGACGCTTTAGGGTCCAGGTGAGAGTACGACAACGCTTTAGGGGGAGCGTACGTGTGAGGGCGCGGCGTAGTGTCTGCGTACGGGTTAGGATTAGGGGACGGGTGAGGGTCAGGCTTCGGGGAAGGTTTAGGGTTAGGGTTCGGGCTAGGGTTAGGGTTAGGGGACGGGGACGGTTTAGGGTCCAGGTGAGGGTACGACAACGCTTTAGGGGGAGCGTACGTGTGAGGGAGCGGGTTAGTGTCAGCGTACGGGTTAGGATTAGGGGACGGGTGAGGGTCAGGCTTCGGGGAAGGGTTAGGGTTAGGGTTCGGGCTAGGGTTAGGGTTAGGGGACGGGGACGGTTTAGGGTCCAGGTGAGGGTACGACAACGCTTTAGGGGGAGCGTACGTGTGAGGGCGCGGCTTAGTGTCAGCGTACGTGTTAGGATTAGGGGACGGGTGAGGGTCAGGCTTCGGGGAAGGGTTAGGGTTAGGGTTCGGGCTAGGGTTAGGGTTAGGGGACGGGGACGGTTTAGGGTCCAGGTGAGGGTACGACAACGCTTTAGGGGGAGCGTACGTGTGAGGGCGCGGCTTAGTGTCAGCGTACGGGTTAGGATTAGGGTACGGGTGAGTGTCAGGCTTCAGGGAAGGGTTAGGGTTAGGGTTCGGGCTAGGGTTAGGGTTAGGGGACGGGGACGGTTTAGGGTCCAGGTGAGGGTACGACAACGCTTTAGGGGGAGCGTACGTGTGAGGGCGCGGCTTAGTGTCAGCGTACGGGTTAGGATTAGGGGACGGGTGAGGGTCAGGCTTCGGGGAAGGGTTAGGGTTAGGGTTCGGGCTAGGGTTAGGGTTAGGGGACGGGGACGGTTTAGGGTCCAGGTGAGGGTACGACAACGCTTTAGGGGGAGCGTACGTGTGAGGGCGCGGGTTAGTGTCAGCGTACGGGTTAGGATTAGGGGACGGGTGAGTGTCAGGTTTCGGGGAAGGGTTAGGGTTAGGGTTCGGGCTAGGGTTAGGGTTAGGGGACGGGGACGGTTTAGGGTCCAGGTGAGAGTACGACAACGCTTTAGGGGGAGCGTACGTGTGAGGGCGCGGGTTAGTGTCAGCGTACGGGTTAGGATTAGGGGACGGGTGAGGGTCAGGCTTCGGGGAAGGGTTAGGGTTAGGGTTCGGGCTAGGGTTAGGGTTAGGGGACGGGGACGGTTTAGGGTCCAGGTGAGGGTACGACAACGCTTTAGGGGGAGCGTACGTGTGAGGGAGCGTGTCAGTGTCAGCGTACGGGTTAGGATTAGGGGACGGGTGAGGGTCAGGCTTCGGGGAAGTGTTAGGGTTAGGGTTCGGGCTATGGTTAGGGATAGGGGACGGGGACGGTTTAGGGTCCAGGTGAGGGTACGACAACGCTTTAGGGGGAGCGTACGTGTGAGGAGGCGGCTTAGTGTCAGCGTACGGGTTAGGATTAGGGGACGGGTGAGGGTCAGGCTTCGGGGAAGGGTTAGGGTTAGGGTTCGGGCTAGGGTTAGGGTTAGGGGACGGGGACGGTTTAGGGTCCAGGTGAGGGTACGACAACGCTTTAGGGGGAGCGTACGTGTGAGGGCGCGGATTAGTGTCAGCGTACGGGTTAGGATTAGGGGACGGGTGAGGGTCAGGTTTCGGGGAAGGGTTAGGGTTAGGGTTCGGGCTAGGGTTAGGGTTAGGGGACGGGGACGGTTTAGGGTCCAGGTGAGAGTACGACAACGCTTTAGGGGGAGCGTACGTGTGAGGGCGCGGGTTAGTGTCAGCGTACGGGTTAGGATTAGGGGACGGGTGAGGGTCAGGCTTCGGGGAAGTGTTAGGGTTAGGGTTCGGGCTAGGGTTAGGGTTAGGGGACGGGGACGGTTTAGGGTCCAGGTGAGGGTACGACAACGCTTTAGGGGGAGCGTACGTGTGAGGGCGCGGCTTAGTGTCAGCGTACGGGTTAGGATTAGGGGACGGGTGAGGTTCAGGCTTCGGGGAAGGGTTAGGGTTAGGGTTCGGGCTAGGGTTAAGGTTAGGGGACGGGGACGGTTTAGGGTCCAGGTGAGGGTACGACAACGCTTTAGGGGGAGCGTACGTGTGAGGGCGCGGCTTAGTGTCAGCGTACGGGTTAGTATTAGGGGACGGGTGAGGGTCAGGCTTCGGGGAAGGGTTAGGGTTAGGGTTCGGGCTAGGGTTAGGGTTAGGGGACGGGGACGGTTTAGGGTCCAGGTGAGAGTACGACAACGCTTTAGGGGGAGCGTACGTGTGAGGGCGCGGCGTAGTGTCAGCGTACGGGTTAGGATTAGGGGACGGGTGAGGGTCAGGCTTCGGGGAAGGGTTAGGGTTAGGGTTCGGGCTAGGGTTAGGGTTAGGGGACGGGGACGGTTTAGGGTCCAGGTGAGGGTACGACAACGCTTTAGGGGGAGCGTACGTGTGAGGGAGTGGGTTAGTGTCAGCGTACGGGTTAGGATTAGGGGACGGGTGAGGGTCAGGCTTCGGGGAAGGTTTAGGGTTAGGGTTCGGGCTAGGGTTAGGGTTAGGGGACGGGGACGGTTTAGGGTCCAGGTGAGGGTACGACAACGCTTTAGGGGGAGCGTACGTGTGAGGGCGCGGCTTAGTGTCAGCGTGCGGGTTAGGATTAGAGGACGGGTGAGGGTCAGGCTTCGGGGAAGGGTTAGGGTTAGGGTTCGGGCTAGGGTTAGGGTTAGGGGACGGGGACGGTTTAGGGTCCAGGTGAGGGTACGACAACGCTTTAGGGGGAGCGTACGTGTGAGGGCGCGGCTTAGTGTCAGCGTACGGGTTAGGATTAGGGGACGGGTGAGGGTCAGGCTTCGGGGAAGGGTTAGGGTTAGGGTTCGGGCTAGGGTTAGGGTTAGGGGACGGGGACGGTTTAGGGTCCAGGTGAGGGTACGACAACGCTTTAGGGGGAGCGTACGTGTGAGGGCGCGGCTTAGTGTCAGCGTACGGGTTAGGATTAGGGGACGGGTGAGGGTCAGGCTTCGGGGAAGGGTTAGGGTTAGGGTTCGGGCTAGGGTTAGGGTTAGGGGACGGGGACGGTTTAGGGTCCAGGTGAGGGTACGACAACGCTTTAGGGGGAGCGTACGTGTGAGGGCGCGGGTTAGTGTCAGCGTACGGGTTAGGATTAGGGGACGGGTGAGGGTCAGGTTTCGGGGAAGGGTTAGGGTTAGGGTTCGGGCTAGGGTTAGGGTTAGGGGACGGGGACGGTTTAGGGTCCAGGTGAGAGTACGACAACGCTTTAGGGGGAGCGTACGTGTGAGGGAGCGGGTTAGTGTCAGCGTACGGGTTAGGATTAGGGGACGGGTGAGGGTCAGGCTTCGGGGAAGGGTTAGGGTTAGGGTTCGGGCTAGGGTTAGGGTTAGGGGACGGGGACGGTTTAGGGTCCAGGTGAGGGTACGACAACGCTTTAGGGGGAGCATACGTGTGAGGGCGCGGCTTAGTGTCAGCGTACGGGTTAGGATTAGGGGACGGGTGAGGGTCAGGCTTCGGGAAGGTTTAGGGTTAGGGTTCGGGCTAGGGTTAGGGTTAGGGGACGGGGACGGTTTAGGGTCCAGGTGAGGGTACGACAACGCTTTAGGGGGAGCGTACGTGTGAGGGCGCGGCTTAGTGTCAGAGTACGGGTTAGGATTAGGGGACGGGTGAGGGTCAGGCTTCGGGGAAGTGTTAGGGTTAGGGTTCGGGCTAGGGTTAGGGTTAGGTGACGGGGAAGGTTTAGGGTCCAGGTGAGGGTACGACAACGCTTTAGGGGGAGCGTACGTGTGAGGGCGCGGCTTAGTGTCAGCGTACGGGTTAGGATTAGGGGACGGGTGAGGTTCAGGCTTCGGGGAAGGGTTAGGGTTAGGGTTCGGGCTAGGGTTAAGGTTAGGGGACGGGGACGGTTTAGGGTCCAGGTGAGGGTACGACAACGCTTTAGGGGGAGCGTACGTGTGAGGGCGCGGCTTAGTGTCAGCGTACGGGTTAGGATTAGGGGACGGGTGAGGGTCAGGCTTCGGGGAAGGGTTAGGGTTAGGGTTCGGGCTAGGGTTAGGGTTAGGGCACGGGGACGGTTTAGGGTCCAGGTGAGGGTACGACAACGCATTAGGGGGAGCGTACGTGTGAGGGCGCGGATTAGTGTCAGCGTACGGGTTAGGATTAGGGGACGGGTGAGGGTCAGGCTTCGGGGAAGTGTTAGGGTTAGGGTTCAGTCTAGGGTTAGGGTTGGGGACGGGGACGGTTTAGGGTCCAGGTGAGGGTACGACAACGCTTTAGGGGGAGCGTACGTGTGAGGGAGCGGGTTAGTGTCAGCGTACGGGTTAGGATTAGGGGACGGGTGAGGGTCAGGCTTCGGGGAAGTGTTAGGGTTAGGGTTCGGGCTAGGGTTAGGGTTAGGGGACGGGGACGGTTTAGGGTCCAGGTGAGGGTACGACAACGCTTTAGGGGGAGCGTACGTGTGAGGGCGCGGCTTAGTGTCAGCGTACGGGTTAGGATTAGGGGACGGGTGAGGGTCAGGCTTCGGGGAAGATTTAGGGTTAGGGTTCGGGCTAGGGTTAGGGTTAGGGGACGGGGACGGTTTAGGGTCCAGTTGAGGGTACGACAACGCTTTAGGGGGAGCGTACGTGTGAGGGCGCGGCTTAGTGTCAGCGTACGGGTTAGGATTAGGGGACGGGTGAGGGTCAGGTTTCGGGGAAGGGTTAGGGTTAGGGTTCGGGCTAGGGTTAGGGTTAGGGGACGGGGACGGTTTAGGGTCCAGGTGAGGGTACGACAACGCTTTAGGGGGGGCGTACGTGTGAGGGCGCGGCTTAGTGTCAGCGTACGGGTTAAGATTAGGGGACGGGTGAGGGTCAGGCTTCGGGGAAGGTTTAGGGTTAGGGTTCGGGCTAGGGTTAGGGTTAGGGGACGGGGACGGTTTAGGGTCCAGGTGAGGGTACGACAACGCTTTAGGGGGAGCGTACGTGTGAGGGCACGGGTTAGTGTCAGCGTACGGGTTAGGATTATGGGACGGGTGAGGGTCAGGCTTCGGGGAAGGGTTAGGGTTAGGGTTCGGGCTAGGGTTAGGGTTAGGGGACGGGGATGGTTTAGGGTCCAGGTGAGTGTACGACAACGCTTTAGGGGGAGCGTACGTGTGAGGGCGCAGGTTAGTGTCAGCGTACGGGTTAGGATTAGGGGACGGTGAGTGTCAGGCTTCAGGGAAGCGTTAGGGTTAGGGTTCGGGCTAGGGTTAGGGTTAGGGGACGGGGACGGTTTAGGGTCCAGGTGAGGGTACGACAACGCTTTAGGGGGAGCGTACGTGTGAGGGCGCGGCTTAGTGTCAGCGTACGGGTTAGGATTAGGGGACGGGTGAGGGTCAGGCTTCGGGGAAGGGTTAGGGTTAGGGTTCGGGCTAGGGTTAGGGTTAGGGGACGGGGACGGTTTAGGGTCCAGGTGAGGGTACGACAACGCTTTAGGGGGAGCGTACGTGTGAGGGCGCGGCTTAGTGTCAGCGTACGGGTTAGGATTAGGGGACGGGTGAGGGTCAGGCTTCGGGAAGGTTTAGGGTTAGGGTTCGGGCTAGGGTTAGGGTTAGGGGACGGGGACGGTTTAGGGTCCAGGTGAGGGTACAACAACGCTTTAGGGGGGGCGTACGTGTGAGGGCGTGGGTTAGTGTCAGCGTACGGGTTAGGATTAGGGGACGGGTGAGGGTCAGGCTTCGGGGAAGGGTTAGGGTTAGGGTTCGGGCTAGGGTTAGGGTTAGGGGACGGGGACGGTTTAGGGTCCAGGTGAGGGTACGACAACGCTTTAGGGGGAGCGTACGTGTGAGGGCGCGGCTTAGTGTCAGCGTACGGGTTAGGATTAGGGGACGGGTGAGGGTCAGGCTTCGGGGAAGGGTTAGGGTTAGGGTTCGGGCTAGGGTTAGGGTTAGGGGACGGGGACGGTTTAGGGTCCAGGTGAGGGTACGACAACGCTTTAGGGGGAGCGTACGTGTGAGGGCGCGGCTTAGTGTCAGCGTACGGGTTAGGATTAGGGGACGGGTGAGGGTCAGGCTTCGGGGAAGGGTTAGGGTTAGGGTTCGGGCTAGGGTTAGGGTTAGGGGACGGGGACGGTTTAGGGTCCAGGTGAGGGTACGACAACGCTTTAGGGGGAGCGTACGTGTGAGGGCGCGGCTTAGTGTCAGCGTACGGGTTAGGATTAGGGGACGGGTGAGGGTCAGGCTTCGGGGAAGGGTTAGGGTTAGGGTTCGGGCTAGGGTTAGGGTTTGGGGACGGGGACGGTTTAGGGTCCCGGTGAGGGTACGACAACGCTTTAGGGGGAGCGTACGTGTGAGGGCACGGGTTAGTGTCAGCGTACGGGTTAGGATTATGGGACGGGTGAGGGTCAGGCTTCGGGGAAGGGTTAGGGTTAGGGTTCGGGCTAGGGTTAGGGTTAGGGGACGGGGACGGTTTAGGGTCCAGGTGAGTGTACGACAAAGCTTTAGGGGGAGCGTACGTGTGAGGGCGCAGGTTAGTGTCAGCGTACGGGTTAGGATTAGGGGACGGGTGAGTGTCAGGCTTCAGGGAAGCGTTAGGGTTAGGGTTAGGGCTAGGGTTAGGGTTAGGGGACGGGGACGGTTTAGGGTCCAGGTGAGGGTACGACAACGCTTTAGGGGGAGCGTACGTGTGAGGGCGCGGGTTAGTGTCAGCGTACGGGTTAGGATTAGGGGACGGGTGAGGGTCAGGCTTCGGGGAAGGGTTAGGGTTAGGGTTCGGGCTAGGGTTAGGGTTAGGGGACGGGGACGGTTTAGGGTCCAGGTGAGGGTACGACAACGCTTTAGGGGGAGCGTACGTGTGAGGGCGCGGGTTAGCGTCAGCGTACGGGTTAGGATTAGGGGACGGGTGAGGGTCAGGCTTCGGGAAGGTTTAGGTTTAGGGTTCGGGGTAGGGTTAGGGTTAGGGGACGGGGACGGTTTAGGGTCCAGGTGAGGGTACGACAACGCTTTAGGGGGAGCGTACGTGTGAGGGCGCGGCTTAGTGTCAGCGTACGGGTTAGGATTAGGGGACGGGTGAGGGTCAGGCTTCGGGGAAGGGTTAGGGTTAGGGTTCGGGCTAGGGTTAGGGTTAGGGGACGGGGACGGTTTAGGGTCCAGGTGAGGGTACGACAACGCTTTAGGGGGAGCGTACGTGTGAGGGCGCGGCTTAGTGTCAGCGTACGGGTTAGGATTAGGGGACGGGTGAGGGTCAGGCTTCGGGAAGGTTTAGGGTTAGGGTTCGGGCTAGGGTTAGGGTTAGGGGACGGGGACGGTTTAGGGTCCAAGTGAGGGTACGACAACGCTTTAGGGGGGGCGTACGTGTGAGGGCGTGGGTTAGTGTCAGCGTACGGGTTAGGATTAGGGGACGGGTGAGGGTCAGGCTTCGGGGAAGGGTTAGGGTTAGGGTTCGGGCTAGGGTTAGGGTTAGGGGACGGGGACGGTTTAGGGTCCAGGTGAGGGTACGACAACGCTTTAGGGGGAGCGTACGTGTGAGGGCGCGGCTTAGTGTCAGCGTACGGGTTAGGATTAGGGGACGGGTGAGGGTCAGGCTTCGGGGAAGGGTTAGGGTTAGGGTTCGGGCTAGGGTTAGGGTTAGGGGACGGGGACGGTTTAGGGTCCAGGTGAGGGTACGACAACGCTTTAGGGGGAGCGTACGTGTGAGGGCACGGCTTAGTGTCAGCGTACGGGTTAGGATTAGGGGACGGGTGAGGGTCAGGCTTCGGGGAAGGGTTAGGGTTAGGGTTCGGGCTAGGGTTAGGGTTAGGGGACGGGGACGGTTTAGGGTCCAGGTGAGGGTACGACAACGCTTTAGGGGGAGCGTACGTGTGAGGGTGCGGGTTAGTGTCAGCGTACGGGTTAGGATTAGGGGACGGGTGAGGGTCAGGCTTCGGGGAAGGGTTAGGGTTAGGGTTCGGGCTAGGGTTAGGGTTAGGGGACGGGGACGGTTTAGGGTCCAGGTGAGGGTACGACAACGCTTTAGGGGGAGCGTACGTGTGAGGGCGCGGGTTAGCGTCAGCGTACGGGTTAGGATTAGGGGACGGGTGAGGGTCAGGCTTCGGGAAGGTTTAGGTTTAGGGTTCGGGGTAGGGTTAGGGTTAGGGGACGGGGACGGTTTAGGGTCCAGGTGAGGGTACGACAACGCTTTAGGGGGAGCGTACGTGTGAGGGCGCGGCTTAGTGTCAGCGTACGGGTTAGGATTAGGGGACGGGTGAGGGTCAGGCTTCGGGGAAGGGTTAGGGTTAGGGTTCGGGCTAGGGTTAGGGTTAGGGGACGGGGACGGTTTAGGGTCCAGGTGAGGGTACGACAACGCTTTAGGGGGAGCGTACGTGTGAGGGCGCGGCTTAGTGTCAGCGTACGGGTTAGGATTAGGGGACGGGTGAGGGTCAGGCTTCGGGAAGGGTTAGGGTTAGGGTTCGGGCTAGGGTTAGGGTTAGGGGACGGGGACGGTTTAGGGTCCAGGTGAGGGTACGACAACGCTTTAGGGGGAGCGTACGTGTGAGGGCGCGGCTTAGTGTCAGCGTACGGGTTAGGATTAGGGGACGGGTGAGGGTCAGGCTTCGGGAAGGGTTAGGGTTAGGGTTCGGGCTAGGGTTAGGGTTAGGGGACGGGGACGGTTTAGGGTCCAGGTGAGGGTACGACAACGCTTTAGGGGGAGCGTACGTGTGAGGGCGCGGCTTAGTGTCAGCGTACGGGTTAGGATTAGGGGACGGGTGAGGGTCAGGCTTCGGGGAAGGGTTAGGGTTAGGGTTCGGGCTAGGGTTAGGGTTAGGTGACGGGGAAGGTTTAGGGTCCAGGTGAGGGTACGACAACGCTTTAGGGGGAGCGTACGTGTGAGGGCGCGGCTTAGTGTCAGCGTACGGGTTAGGATTAGGGGACGGGTGAGGTTCAGGCTTCGGGGAAGGGTTAGGGTTAGGGTTCGGGCTAGGGTTAAGGTTAGGGGACGGGGACGGTTTAGGGTCCAGGTGAGGGTACGACAACGCTTTAGGGGGAGCGTACGTGTGAGGGCGCGGCTTAGTGTCAGCGTACGGGTTAGGATTAGGGGACGGGTGAGGGTCAGGCTTCGGGGAAGGGTTAGGGTTAGGGTTCGGGCTAGGGTTAGGGTTAGGGGACGGGGACGGTTTAGGGTCCAGGTGAGGGTACGACAACGCATTAGGGGGAGCGTACGTGTGAGGGCGCGGATTAGTGTCAGCGTACGGGTTAGGATTAGGGGACGGGTGAGGGTCAGGCTTCGGGGAAGTGTTAGGGTTAGGGTTCGGTCTAGGGTTAGGGTTAGGGGACGGGGACGGTTTAGGGTCCAGGTGAGGGTACGACAACGCTTTAGGGGGAGCGTACGTGTGAGGGAGCGGGTTAGTGTCACCGTACGGGTTAGGATTAGGGGACGGGTGAGGGTCAGGCTTCGGGGAAGTGTTAGGGTTAGGGTTCGGGCTAGGGTTAGGGTTAGGGGACGGGGACGGTTTAGGGTCCAGGTGAGGGTACGACAACGCTTTAGGGGGAGCGTACGTGTGAGGGCGCGGCTTAGTGTCAGCGTATGGGTTAGGATTAGGGGACGGGTGAGGGTCAGGCTTCGGGAAGGTTTAGGGTTAGGGTTCGGGCTAGGGTTAGGGTTAGGGGACGGGGATGGTTTAGGGTCCAGGTGAGGGTACGACAACGCTTTAGGGGGAGCGTATGTGTGAGGGCTCGGCTTAGTGTCAGCGTACGGGTTAGGATTAGGGGACGGGTGAGGGTCAGGCTTCGGGAAGGTTTAGGGTTAGGGTTCGGGCTAGGGTTAGGGTTAGGGGACAGGGACGGTTTAGGGTCCAGGTGAGGGTACGACAACGCTTTAGGGGGAGCATACTTGTGAGGGAGCGGGTTAGTGTCAGCGTACAGGTTAGGATTAGGGGACGGGTGAGGGTCAGGCTTCGGGGAAGTGTTAGGGTTAGGGTTCGGGCTAGGGTTAGGGTTAGGGGACGGGGACGGTTTAGGGTCCAGGTGAGGGTACGACAACGCTTTAGGGGGAGCGTAAGTGTGAGAAAGCGGGTTAGTGTCAGCGTACGGGTTAGGATTAGGGGACGGGTGAGGGTCAGGCTTTGGGGAAGTGTTAGGGTTAGGGTTCGGGCTAGGGTTAGGGTTAGGGGACGGGGACGGTTTAGGGTCCAGGTGAGGGTACGACAACGCTTTAGGGGAAGCGTACGTGTGAGGGCGCGGCTTAGTGTCAGCGTACGTGTTAGGATTAGGGGACGGGTGAGGGTCAGGCTTCGGGAAGGTTTAGGGTTAGGGTTCGGGCTAGGGTTAGGGTTAGGGGACGGGGATGGTTTAGGGTCCAGGTGAGGGTACGACAACGCTTTAGGGGGAGCGTACGTGTGAGGGCGCGGCTTAGTGTCAGCGTACGGGTTATGATTAGGGGACGGGTGAGGGTCAGGCTTCGGGAAGGTTTAGGGTTAGGGTTCGGGCTAGGGTTAGGGTTAGGGGACGGGGACGGTTTAGGGTCCAGGTGAGGGTACGACAACGCTTTAGGGGGAGCGTACGTGTGAGGGCGCGGCTTAGTGTCAGCGTACGGGTTAGGATTAGGGGACGGGTGAGGGTCAGGCTTCGGGGAAGATTTAGGGTTAGGGTTCGGGCTAGGGTTAGGGTTAGGGGACGGGGACGGTTTAGGGTCCAGTTGAGGGTACGACAACGCTTTAGGGGGAGCGTACGTGTGAGGGCGCGGCTTAGTGTCAGCGTACGGGTTAGGATTAGGGGACGGGTGAGGGTCAGGTTTCGGGGAAGGGTTAGGGTTAGGGTTCGGGCTAGGGTTAGGGTTAGGGGACGGGGACGGTTTAGGGTCCAGGTGAGGGTACGACAACGCTTTAGGGGGGGCGTACGTGTGAGGGCGCGGCTTAGTGTCAGCGTACGGGTTAAGATTAGGGGACGGGTGAGGGTCAGGCTTCGGGGAAGGTTTAGGGTTAGGGTTCGGGCTAGGGTTAGGGTTAGGGGACGGGGACGGTTTAGGGTCCAGGTGAGGGTACGACAACGCTTTAGGGGGAGCGTACGTGTGAGGGCACGGGTTAGTGTCAGCGTACGGGTTAGGATTATGGGACGGGTGAGGGTCAGGCTTCGGGGAAGGGTTAGGGTTAGGGTTCGGGCTAGGGTTAGGGTTAGGGGACGGGGATGGTTTAGGGTCCAGGTGAGTGTACGACAACGCTTTAGGGGGAGCGTACGTGTGAGGGCGCAGGTTAGTGTCAGCGTACGGGTTAGGATTAGGGGACGGTGAGTGTCAGGCTTCAGGGAAGCGTTAGGGTTAGGGTTCGGGCTAGGGTTAGGGTTAGGGGACGGGGACGGTTTAGGGTCCAGGTGAGGGTACGACAACGCTTTAGGGGGAGCGTACGTGTGAGGGCGCGGCTTAGTGTCAGCGTACGGGTTAGGATTAGGGGACGGGTGAGGGTCAGGCTTCGGGGAAGGGTTAGGGTTAGGGTTCGGGCTAGGGTTAGGGTTAGGGGACGGGGACGGTTTAGGGTCCAGGTGAGGGTACGACAACGCTTTAGGGGGAGCGTACGTGTGAGGGCGCGGCTTAGTGTCAGCGTACGGGTTAGGATTAGGGGACGGGTGAGGGTCAGGCTTCGGGAAGGTTTAGGGTTAGGGTTCGGGCTAGGGTTAGGGTTAGGGGACGGGGACGGTTTAGGGTCCAGGTGAGGGTACAACAACGCTTTAGGGGGGGCGTACGTGTGAGGGCGTGGGTTAGTGTCAGCGTACGGGTTAGGATTAGGGGACGGGTGAGGGTCAGGCTTCGGGGAAGGGTTAGGGTTAGGGTTCGGGCTAGGGTTAGGGTTAGGGGACGGGGACGGTTTAGGGTCCAGGTGAGGGTACGACAACGCTTTAGGGGGAGCGTACGTGTGAGGGCGCGGCTTAGTGTCAGCGTACGGGTTAGGATTAGGGGACGGGTGAGGGTCAGGCTTCGGGGAAGGGTTAGGGTTAGGGTTCGGGCTAGGGTTAGGGTTAGGGGACGGGGACGGTTTAGGGTCCAGGTGAGGGTACGACAACGCTTTAGGGGGAGCGTACGTGTGAGGGCGCGGCTTAGTGTCAGCGTACGGGTTAGGATTAGGGGACGGGTGAGGGTCAGGCTTCGGGGAAGGGTTAGGGTTAGGGTTCGGGCTAGGGTTAGGGTTAGGGGACGGGGACGGTTTAGGGTCCAGGTGAGGGTACGACAACGCTTTAGGGGGAGCGTACGTGTGAGGGCGCGGCTTAGTGTCAGCGTACGGGTTAGGATTAGGGGACGGGTGAGGGTCAGGCTTCGGGGAAGGGTTAGGGTTAGGGTTCGGGCTAGGGTTAGGGTTTGGGGACGGGGACGGTTTAGGGTCCAGGTGAGGGTACGACAACGCTTTAGGGGGAGCGTACGTGTGAGGGCACGGGTTAGTGTCAGCGTACGGGTTAGGATTATGGGACGGGTGAGGGTCAGGCTTCGGGGAAGGGTTAGGGTTAGGGTTCGGGCTAGGGTTAGGGTTAGGGGACGGGGACGGTTTAGGGTCCAGGTGAGTGTACGACAAAGCTTTAGGGGGAGCGTACGTGTGAGGGCGCAGGTTAGTGTCAGCGTACGGGTTAGGATTAGGGGACGGGTGAGTGTCAGGCTTCAGGGAAGCGTTAGGGTTAGGGTTAGGGCTAGGGTTAGGGTTAGGGGACGGGGACGGTTTAGGGTCCAGGTGAGGGTACGACAACGCTTTAGGGGGAGCGTACGTGTGAGGGCGCGGGTTAGTGTCAGCGTACGGGTTAGGATTAGGGGACGGGTGAGGGTCAGGCTTCGGGGAAGGGTTAGGGTTAGGGTTCGGGCTAGGGTTAGGGTTAGGGGACGGGGACGGTTTAGGGTCCAGGTGAGGGTACGACAACGCTTTAGGGGGAGCGTACGTGTGAGGGCGCGGGTTAGCGTCAGCGTACGGGTTAGGATTAGGGGACGGGTGAGGGTCAGGCTTCGGGAAGGTTTAGGTTTAGGGTTCGGGGTAGGGTTAGGGTTAGGGGACGGGGACGGTTTAGGGTCCAGGTGAGGGTACGACAACGCTTTAGGGGGAGCGTACGTGTGAGGGCGCGGCTTAGTGTCAGCGTACGGGTTAGGATTAGGGGACGGGTGAGGGTCAGGCTTCGGGGAAGGGTTAGGGTTAGGGTTCGGGCTAGGGTTAGGGTTAGGGGACGGGGACGGTTTAGGGTCCAGGTGAGGGTACGACAACGCTTTAGGGGGAGCGTACGTGTGAGGGCGCGGCTTAGTGTCAGCGTACGGGTTAGGATTAGGGGACGGGTGAGGGTCAGGCTTCGGGAAGGTTTAGGGTTAGGGTTCGGGCTAGGGTTAGGGTTAGGGGACGGGGACGGTTTAGGGTCCAAGTGAGGGTACGACAACGCTTTAGGGGGGGCGTACGTGTGAGGGCGTGGGTTAGTGTCAGCGTACGGGTTAGGATTAGGGGACGGGTGAGGGTCAGGCTTCGGGGAAGGGTTAGGGTTAGGGTTCGGGCTAGGGTTAGGGTTAGGGGACGGGGACGGTTTAGGGTCCAGGTGAGGGTACGACAACGCTTTAGGGGGAGCGTACGTGTGAGGGCGCGGCTTAGTGTCAGCGTACGGGTTAGGATTAGGGGACGGGTGAGGGTCAGGCTTCGGGGAAGGGTTAGGGTTAGGGTTCGGGCTAGGGTTAGGGTTAGGGGACGGGGACGGTTTAGGGTCCAGGTGAGGGTACGACAACGCTTTAGGGGGAGCGTACGTGTGAGGGCACGGCTTAGTGTCAGCGTACGGGTTAGGATTAGGGGACGGGTGAGGGTCAGGCTTCGGGGAAGGGTTAGGGTTAGGGTTCGGGCTAGGGTTAGGGTTAGGGGACGGGGACGGTTTAGGGTCCAGGTGAGGGTACGACAACGCTTTAGGGGGAGCGTACGTGTGAGGGTGCGGGTTAGTGTCAGCGTACGGGTTAGGATTAGGGGACGGGTGAGGGTCAGGCTTCGGGGAAGGGTTAGGGTTAGGGTTCGGGCTAGGGTTAGGGTTAGGGGACGGGGACGGTTTAGGGTCCAGGTGAGGGTACGACAACGCTTTAGGGGGAGCGTACGTGTGAGGGCGCGGGTTAGCGTCAGCGTACGGGTTAGGATTAGGGGACGGGTGAGGGTCAGGCTTCGGGAAGGTTTAGGTTTAGGGTTCGGGGTAGGGTTAGGGTTAGGGGACGGGGACGGTTTAGGGTCCAGGTGAGGGTACGACAACGCTTTAGGGGGAGCGTACGTGTGAGGGCGCGGCTTAGTGTCAGCGTACGGGTTAGGATTAGGGGACGGGTGAGGGTCAGGCTTCGGGGAAGGGTTAGGGTTAGGGTTCGGGCTAGGGTTAGGGTTAGGGGACGGGGACGGTTTAGGGTCCAGGTGAGGGTACGACAACGCTTTAGGGGGAGCGTACGTGTGAGGGCGCGGCTTAGTGTCAGCGTACGGGTTAGGATTAGGGGACGGGTGAGGGTCAGGCTTCGGGAAGGGTTAGGGTTAGGGTTCGGGCTAGGGTTAGGGTTAGGGGACGGGGACGGTTTAGGGTCCAGGTGAGGGTACGACAACGCTTTAGGGGGAGCGTACGTGTGAGGGCGCGGCTTAGTGTCAGCGTACGGGTTAGGATTAGGGGACGGGTGAGGGTCAGGCTTCGGGAAGGGTTAGGGTTAGGGTTCGGGCTAGGGTTAGGGTTAGGGGACGGGGACGGTTTAGGGTCCAGGTGAGGGTACGACAACGCTTTAGGGGGGGCGTACGTGTGAGGGCGTGGGTTAGTGTCAGCGTACGGGTTAGGATTAGGGGACGGGTGAGGGTCAGGCTTCGGGGAAGGGTTAGGGTTAGGGTTCGGGCTAGGGTTAGGGTTAGGGGACGGGGACGGTTTAGGGTCCAGGTGAGGGTACGACAACGCTTTAGGGGGAGCGTACGTGTGAGGGCGCGGCTTAGTGTCAGCGTACGGGTTAGGATTACGGGACGGGTGAGGGTCAGGCTTCGGGGAAGGGTTAGGGTTAGGGTTCGGGCTAGGGTTAGGGTTAGGGGACGGGGACGGTTTAGGGTCCAGGTGAGGGTACGACAACGCTTTAGGGGGAGCGTACGTGTGAGGGCGCGGCTTAGTGTCAGCGTACGGGTTAGGATTAGGGGACGGGTGAGGGTCAGGCTTCGGGGAAGGGTTAGGGTTAGGGTTCGGGCTAGGCTTAGGGTTAGGGGACGGGGACGGTTTAGGGTCCAGGTGAGGGTACGACAATGCTTTAGGGGGAGCGTACGTGTGAGGGCACGGGTTAGTGTCAGCGTACGGGTTAGGATTATGGGACGGGTGAGGGTCAGGCTTCGGGGAAGGGTTAGGGTTAGGGTTCGGGCTAGGGTTAGGGTTAGGGGACGGGGACGGTTTAGGGTCCAGGTGAGTGTACGACAACGCTTTAGGGGGAGCGTACGTGTGAGGGCGCAGGTTAGTGTCAGCGTACGGGTTAGGATTAGGGGACGGGTGAGTGTCAGGCTTCAGGGAAGCGTTAGGGTTAGGGTTCGGGCTAGGGTTAGGGTTAGGGGACGGGGACGGTTTAGGGTCCAGGTGAGGGTACGACAACGCTTTAGGGGGAGCGTACGTGTGAGGGCGCGGGTTAGTGTCAGCGTACGGGTTAGGATTAGGGGACGGGTGAGGGTCAGGCTTCGGGGAAGGGTTAGGGTTAGGGTTCGGGCTAGGGTTAGGGTTAGGGGACGGGGACGGTTTAGGGTCCAGGTGAGGGTACGACAACGCTTTAGGGGGAGCGTACGTGTGAGGGCGCGGGTTAGCGTCAGCGTACGGGTTAGGATTAGGGGACGGGTGAGGGTCAGGCTTCGGGAAGGTTTAGGTTTAGGGTTCGGGGTAGGGTTAGGGTTAGGGGACGGGGACGGTTTAGGGTCCAGGTGAGGGTACGACAACGCTTTAGGGGGAGCGTACGTGTGAGGGCGCGGCTTAGTGTCAGCGTACGGGTTAGGATTAGGGGACGGGTGAGGGTCAGGCTTCGGGGAAGGGTTAGGGTTAGGGTTCGGGCTAGGGTTAGGGTTAGGGGACGGGGACGGTTTAGGGTCCAGGTGAGGGTACGACAACGCTTTAGGGGGAGCGTACGTGTGAGGGCGCGGCTTAGTGTCAGCGTACGGGTTAGGATTAGGGGACGGGTGAGGGTCAGGCTTCGGGGAAGTGTTAGGGTTAGGGTTCGGGCTAGGGTTAGGGTTAGGGGACGGGGACGGTTTAGGGTCCAGGTGAGGGTACGACAACGCTTTAGGGGGAGCGTACGTGTGAGGGCGCGGCTTATTGTCAGCGTACGGGTTAGGATTATGGGACGGGTGAGGGTCAGGCTTCGGGAAGGTTTAGTGATAGGGTTCGGGCTAGGGTTAGGGTTAGGGGACGGGGACGGTTTAGGGTCCAGGTGAGGTTACGACAACGCTTTAGGGGGAGCATACGTGTGAGGGCGCGGCTTAGTGTCAGCGTACGGGTTAGGATTAGGGGACGGGTGAGGGTCAGGCTTCGGGGAAGGGTTAGGGTTAGGGTTCGGGCTAGGGTTAGGGTTAGGGGACGGGGACGGTTTAGGGTCCAGGTGAGTGTACGACAACGCTTTAGGGGGAGCGTACGTGTGAGGGCGCAGGTTAGTGTCAGCGTACGGGTTAGGATTAGGGGACGGGTGAGTGTCAGGCTTCGGGGAAGGGTTAGGGTTAGGGTTCGGGCTAGGGTTAGGGTTAGGGGACGGGGACGGTTTAGGGTCCAGGTGAGGGTACGACAACGCTTTAGGGGGAGCGTACGTGTGAGGGCGCGGGTTAGCGTCAGCGTACGGGTTAGGATTAGGGGACGGGTGAGGGTCAGGCTTCGGGAAGGTTTAGGTTTAGGTTTCGGGGTAGGGTTAGGGTTAGGGGACGGGGACGGTTTAGGGTCCAGGTGAGGGTACGACAACGCTTTAGGGGGAGCGTACGTGTGAGGGCGCGGGTTAGTGTCAGCGTACGGGTTAGGATTAGGGGACGTGTGAGGGTCAGGCTTCGGGGAAGGGTTAGGGTTAGGGTTCGGGCTAGGGTTAGGGTTAGGGGATGGGGACGGTTTAGGGTCCAGGTGAGGGTACGACAACGCTTTAGGGGGAGCGTACGTGTGAGGGCGCGGGTTAGCGTCAGCGTACGGGTTAGGATTAGGGGACGGGTGAGGGTCAGGCTTCGGGAAGGTTTAGGTTTAGGGTTCGGGCTAGGGTTAGGGTTAGGGGACAGGGACGGTTTAGGGTCCAGGTGAGGGTACGACAACGCTTTAGGGGGAGCGTACGTGTGAGGGCGCGGCTTAGTGTCAGCGTACGGGTTAGGATTAGGGTACGGGTGAGGGTCAGGCTTCGGGGAAGGGTTAGGGTTAGGGTTCGGGCTAGGGTTAGGGTTAGGGGACGGGGACGGTTTAGGGTCCAGGTGAGGGTACGACAACGCTTTAGGGGGAGCGTACGTGTGAGGGCGCGGCTTAGTGTCAGCGTACGGGTTAGGATTAGGGGACGGGTGAGGGTCAGGCTTCGGGGAAGGGTTAGGGTTAGGGTTCGGGCTAGGGTTAGGGTTAGAGGACGGGGACGGTTTAGGGTCCAGGTGAGGGTACGACAACGCTTTAGGGGGAGCGTACGTGTGAGGGCGCGGCTTAGTGTCAGCGTACGGGTTAGGATTAGGGGACGGGTGAGGGTCAGGCTTCGGGGAAGGGTTAGGGTTAGGGTTCGGGCTAGGGTTAGGGTTAGGGGACGGTGACGGTTTACGGTCCAGGTGAGGGTACGACAACGCTTTAGGGGGAGCGTACGTGTGAGGGCGTGGCTTAGTGTCAGCGTACGGGTTAGGATTAGGGTACGGGTGAGGGTTAGGCTTTGGGAAGGTTTAGGGTTAGGGTTCGTGCTAGGGTTAGGGTTAGGGGACAGGGACGGTTAAGGGTCCAGGTGAGGGTACGACAACGCTTTAGGGGGAGCGTACGTGTGAGGGCGCGGCTTAGTGTCAGCATACGGGTTACGATTAGGGGACAGGTGAGGGTCAGGCTTCGGGGAAGTGTTAGGGTTAATGTTCGGGCTAGGGTTAGGGTTAGGGGACGGGGACGGTTTAGGGTCCAGGTGAGGGTACGACAACGCTTTAGGGGGAGCGTACGTGTGAGGGCGCGGCTTAGTGTCAGCGTACGGGTTAGGATTACGGGACGGGTGAGGGTCAGGCTTCGGGGAAGGGTTAGGGTTAGGGTTCGGGCTAGGGTTAGGGTTAGGGGACGGGGATGGTTTAGGGTCCAGGTGAGGGTACGACAACGCTTTCGGGGGAGCGTACGTGTGAGGGCGCGGCTTAGTGTCAGCGTACGGGTTAGGATTATGGGACGGGTGAGGGTCAGGCTTCGGGGAAGGGTTAGGGTTAGGGTTCGGGCTACGGTTAGGGTTAGGGGACGGGGACGGTTTAGGGTCCAGGTGAGGGTACGACAACGCTTTAGGGGGAGCGTACGTGTGAGGGCGCGGCTTAGTGTCAGCGTACGGGTTAGGATTAGGGGACGGGTGAGGGTCAGGCTTCGGGAAGGTTTAGGGTTAGGGTTCGGGCTAGGGTTAGGGTTAGGGGACGGGGACGGTTTAGGGTCCAGGTGAGGGTACGACAACGCTTTAGGGGGGGCGTACGTGTGAGGGCGTGGGTTAGTGTCAGCGTACGGGTTAGGATTAGGGGACGGGTGAGGGTCAGGCTTCGGGGAAGGGTTAGGGATAGGGTTCGGGCTAGGGTTAGGGTTAGGGGACGGGGACGGTTTAGGGTCCAGGTGAGGGTATGACAACGCTTTAGGGGGAGCGTACGTGTGAGGGCGCGGCTTAGTGTCAGCGTACGGGTTAGGATTAGGGTACGGGTGAGGGTCAGGCTTCGGGGAAGGGTTAGGGTTAGGGTTCGGGCTAGGGTTAGGGTTAAGGGACGGTGATGGTTTACGGTCCAGGTGAGGGTACGACAACGCTTTAGGGGGAGCGTACGTGTGAGGGCGTGGCTTAGTGTCAGCGTACGGGTTAGGATTAGGGTACGGGTGAGGGTTAGGCTTTGGGAAGGTTTAGGGTTAGGGTTCGTGCTAGGGTTAGGTTTAGGGGACAGGGACGGTTAAGGGTCCAGGTGAGGGTACGACAACGCTTTAGGGGGAGCGTACGTGTGAGGGCGCAGCTTAGTGTCAGCGTACGGGTTAGGATTAGGGGACAGGTGAGGGTCAGGCTTCGGGGAAGTGTTAGGGTTAGGGTTCGGGCTAGGGTTAGGGTTAGGGGACGGGGACGGTTTAGGGTCCAGGTGAGGGTACGACAATGCTTTAGGGGGAGCGTACGTGTGAGGGCGCGGCTTAGTGTCAGCGTACGGGTTAGGATTACGGGACGGGTGAGGGTCAGGCTTCGGGGAAGGGTTAGGGTTAGGGTTCGGGCTAGGGTTAGGGTTAGGGGACGGGGATGGTTTAGGGTCCAGGTGAGGGTACGACAACGCTTTAGGGGGAGCGTACGTGTGAGGGCGCGGCTTAGTGTCAGCGTACGGGTTAGGATTAGGGGACGGGTGAGGGTCAGGCTTCGGGGAAGGGTTAGGGTTAGGGTTCGGGCTAGGGTTAGGGTTAGGGGACGGGGACGGTTTAGGGTCCAGGTGAGGGTACGACAACGCTTTAGGGGGAGCGTACGTGTGAGGGCGCGGCTTAGTGTCAGCGTACGGGTTAGGATTAGGGGACGGGTGAGGGTCAGGCTTCGGGGAAGTGTTAGGGTTAGGGTTCGGGCTAGGGTTAGGGTTAGGGGACGGGGACGGTTTAGGGTCCAGGTGAGGGTACGACAACGCTTTAGGGGGAGCGTACGTGTGAGGGCGCGGCTTAGTGTCAGCGTACGGGTTAGGATTAGGGGACGGGTGAGGGTCAGGCTTCGGGAAGGTTTAGGGTTAGGGTTCGGGCTAGGGTTAGGGTTAGGGGACGGGGACGGTTTAGGGTCCAGGTGAGTGTACGACAACGCTTTAGGGGGGGCGTACGTGTGAGGGCGTGGGTTAGTGTCAGCGTACGGGTTAGGATTAGGGGACGGGTGAGGGTCAGGCTTCGGGGAAGGGTTAGGGTTAGGGTTCGGGCTAGGGTTAGGGTTAGGGGACGGGGACGGTTTAGGGTCCAGGTGAGGGTACGACAACGCTTATGGGGGAGCGTACGTGTGAGGGCGCAGGTTAGTGTCAGCGTACGGGTTAGGATTAGGGGACGGGTGAGTGTCAGGCTTCAGGGAAGCGTTAGGGTTAGGGTTCGGGCTAGGGTTAGGGTTAGGGGACGGGGACGGTTTAGGGTCCAGGTGAGTGTACGACAACGCTTTAGGGGGGGCGTACGTGTGAGGGCGTGGGTTAGTGTCAGCGTACGGGTTAGGATTAGGGGACGGGTGAGGGTCAGGCTTCGGGGAAGGGTTAGGGTTAGGGTTCGGGCTAGGGTTAGGGTTAGGGGACGGGGACGGTTTAGGGTCCAGGTGAGGGTACGACAACGCTTATGGGGGAGTGTACGTGTGAGGGCGCAGGTTAGTGTCAGCGTACGGGTTAGGATTAGGGGACGGGTGAGTGTCAGGCTTCAGGGAAGCGTTAGGGTTAGGGTTCGGGCTAGGGTTAGGGTTAGGGGACGGGGACGGTTTAGGGTCCAGGTGAGGGTACGACAACGCTTTAGGGGGAGCGTACGTGTGAGGGCGCGGGTTAGCGTCAGCGTACGGGTTAGGATTAGGGGACGGGTGAGGGTCAGGCTTCGGGAAGGTTTAGGTTTAGGGTTCGGGGTAGGGTTAGGGTTAGGGGACGGGGACGGTTTAGGGTCCAGGTGAGGGTACGACAACGCTTTAGGGGAAGCGTACGTGTGAGGGCGCGGCTTAGTGTCAGCGTACGGGTTAGGATTAGGGGACGGGTGAGGGTCAGGCTTCGGGGAAGGGTTAGGGTTAGGGTTCGGGCTAGGGTTAGGGTTAGGGGACGGGGACGGTTTAGGGTCCAGGTGAGGGTACGACAACGCTTTAGGGGGAGCGTACGTGTGAGGGCGCGGCTTAGTGTCAGCGTACGGGTTAGGATTAGGGGACGGGTGAGGGTCAGGCTTCGGGGAAGTGTTAGAGTTAGGGTTCGGGCTAGGCTTAGGGTTAGGGGACGGGGACGGTTTAGGGTCCAGGTGAGGGTACGACAACGCTTTAGGGGGATCGTACGTGTGAGGGCGCGGCTTAGTGTCAGCGTACGGGTTAGGATTAGGGGACGGGTGAGGGTCAGGCTTCGGGAAGGTTTAGGGTTAGGGTTCGGGCTAGGGTTAGGGTTAGGGGACGGGGACGGTTTAGGGTCCAGGTGAGGGTACGACAACGCTTTAGGGGGAGCGTACGTGTGAGGGCGCGGCTTATTGTCAGCGTACGGGTTAGGATTATGGGACGGGTGAGGGTCAGGCTTCGGGAAGGTTTAGGGTTAGGGTTCGGGCTAGGGTTAGGGTTAGGGGACGGGGACGGTTTAGGGTCCAGGTGAGGGTACGACAACGCTTTAGGGCGAGCATACGTGTGAGGGCGCGGCTTAGTGTCAGCGTACGGGTTAGGATTAGGGGACGGGTGAGGGTCAGGCTTCGGGGAAGGGTTAGGGTTAGGGTTCGGGCTAGGGTTAGGGTTAGGGGACGCGGACCGTTTAGGGTCCAGGTGAGGGTACGACAACGCTTTAGGGGGAGCGTACGTGTGAGGGCGCGGCTTAGTGTCAGCGTACGGGTTAGGATTAGGGTACGGGTGAGGGTCAGGCTTCGGGGAAGGGTTAGGGTTAGGGTTCGGGCTAGGGTTAGGGTTAGGGGACGGGGACGGTTTAGGGTCCAGGTGAGGGTACGACAACACTTTAGGGGGAGCGTACGTGTGAGGGCGCGGGTTAGT